>NC_045139.1:3241536-3565703 GCF_008831285.2 Nymphaea colorata
AAGCAATTGAGCACCTGCATATTCTTGGTGACGTGTGCTAAAGAAAATCTTGGCCTCGTCAAAACTTGCCGTTTGCAAACTGCGACAGAGGGTTTGGATTGTTGTTGATGTGAGCAATCACCTAATTCAACTAACAAGGAAAAAGCAAATGTCAAACTTTGTTTTTTTTTTATAATTAAATTAAATGCATTTCAAAATCTTAGAAAAAGATGTCAATGAAATAAGAGAAGCACATTCCCGCAAATATTTCCAAAAAATATTAAAGATATGTGCTCCCCAAATGGAACGAGAGCGTTACTTGCACATAAAAGAAGAGATCCAACAAAAATGGAACACATGAAAAAAAAAATGAACACATTGATCACCTCTCAGGAGAAACTATGTTCTTTTATATATAAAAACCGATAGCTACCATACCTTTTATGTACCAAAGAGTTTACATGCCAAAGAGATGAGAAATTGAAATTTCAAAACCAAATTATTTTTCTCAAGAAATAGAAATGCATCTTCAAGGAGATCATAAGAGGTTATGTTTATGTTTAAGGAGAACTGATCATAAGAGGTTATTAACTTGGTTTGTATATTTTAAACTTAATCTTTACTGTTTCACCCCGGACCCTGGGGCGGAGGTTGTGGGCATGGTGTGGACAATTGCCCTCACAAACCCACAAAAAAAAACATTATTTTTATATTGATAATTAAAAGAAAAAATTATTCATTTATATGTTGGCACCCTTTAAAAATAAAAAATGTTATAACTAATGCCACTTAGCCAAAATTTTCTATCTCTGCCCATGGTTTGACCTTCTTATAATTGATGACTCGTGGGGTTCTTATTAAGTTTGTTATATGAAGGCCTAGTAAGTAGTGGAGCTACAAACAGGCTCTTCTGTAAAGCTACACCTAAGTATAGTTAGATTCATTTCCACACTAGACTTGGGTGGGTGACTCAAAATGCTCCTCAGCTTAAAAATCCTGAATCAGCCACTAGGCCTCGTACTGGTTATTTGGTTATTATACTAGCTCACATTCTCTCACTCTTTTCCTCTCTCGTGTTATATATATATATATATATATATATACACGTGATAAAGGATCTTGTGTGCACGTCTTATTTCACCAACTTTATTTAGGGTCGGCGATCTTTTATTTATGTTTCAAAAAAGTTACTTAGGACTTACTGTTTTGCTTTATTTAAAAGAAGGATGACTGCTTGTGATTTTTTCAATAAAGGAATCATTTTTTGTATAAAAAAATGTCAAACGAAATCATGAAGTCATCCTGATAACAGGAAAAGGTTAGCGGGGAAACTTTTTCTTACATTACATTTTATCGCTCAATTAGATTATGGAAATTAGCATTTCTTTTATTTTTACCCTTACAAAGGTGCATTCACGACTTTATTTCACAGTTTTCGTGAAAGATGTGAATTAATATTGAAAAAGTTGCAAAAATTTTATCGCTTTTGAAATCGTAAGCAAAAGGTGAGTCCAACAACTAGAATAATTTTGTTGAAAAATGTGGCCACTCCATTGGCCATGCATATCTAATTTGTCCATATATCGTGCGTATAGAAGCCCCACGTAAATGAGGATAGGAAATCAAAGTCCAATTTGTTCATGGTATGGACGGTCAGGAGGGCGCAGTTTGAATTCATCCAATTGAACTCTGTCTAACTGGTTTTTCTATTATGTCACGATTTATAGATCCACGAAAGAATATAATATTTATACCTTTTACCATATTCAACATTATTTATCATATGTTCACATATTTGTGATGATATCTGGGCCTTCTGATTGCGCTTAAATCTGACGGCCCAGATGAAATATGGTGTTTATGTGAATGCATTTACTTGATAGTTATTTGTCATTTTATATTTATAGATGTTAAAATTTTTCATAATTTCAAAATAAAGTTAATTAAAGAATTACTACTTGATCAAGACGAGTTGCGGAATCAACTTGCTCATCCATGACCCAATAGTTAACGGATCCAAGGCCAATTCACGGGTTAGCCAAGCAGGTAGAGCTATATTTTTTGCAGCATGCAGTTCTTGAAGGAAGTCCTAACAAAGATCCGCTTCTAAAGAATCCACTCACAGAAGAGGGACACACACACAAGCACAGAGTAAGGGGTGGAAACACATGTGGGCATGTGCAGGCGATTGTCTGTACAATTTAATAAAAATTTCTCATTTATACATCAGATAAACCTAAGTTTTGTATATTTACATATAAAATTAGAGGGAATATATAGACGCATCTCCTAAAAATAAGATTTAGTTAATTCATAAGATTGATAACAAATGATTTTCCAATCAATATTCTTTCATAATTAGCACGCTCACTCTATGAACATTCAAGGTTAGGTCTCATCGTCGATGAAGATCCAAAAAGGTGACCAAGTTTATGTTTTCTTGACTACTCATAGAGGCAGTAGCTTACAAATGCCGAAGCAAAATGACTGAGTGTTTGAGTGACATCAAAACCGGGTTTGAGAAAAGCCCGATTATCAAAGAGATGAAAAACTATGTTATGGTGCATTGCTCAAACACATAAACCAGTTTGTGTCATCCAAACACGTCCTGAGGTCATGGAATTGGCTAGGATTATCCTGTTCCCCCACGACTCCTGTAGAGGGAAATGCATCGAACAGGAGGTACAACATGACGAAGAGAACATGTTGTTCTCGGTTTGACGGATGTGGTTTGAATACTGCATCAAGCTTTAGAGCAGGATCAAACTCAATATCAGACATCAGACATCGCATATGCTTTGATCAGGTTTTTATCCACATTATGCACAGAGTGGATCCAGAAGAAGGACTAGATATGTGGATTTCAGTAGAACAATGCAAATAAACTTTACTTGGTGAATCATAGGAGAGCTAGTGGACTAGATCTAGGATAGAAGCAGCTTCACTATTCTTTTGAACTGTAATGAATCTTGCTTTCTATGTATTAGCGGAACCATTGCATCCTTAGAAAGGGCATTTGAATTCAAAGGCTTGACAGCTCCACATGGCACGATTCCAAATCGGGTATGAACCGCGCCCGTCTAGCTTGATTCAAAGCCGGGCTCACACACACACATATAACTGAAATATGTCAGATGAATAACTGAAAATTAAAATCTATCACTAAAAATACCATAACTTGTTGCCAAATGCACTGTGAGCATTTACTATAGTATAAACTGTCACTAATGCCTACGTAACAGCTTGCTTTTTAGCAACAAATTTAATAGTTTTATATCATATATATGAGCAAAAAAACATGTGACTATTTTGAGTTTCATTCAATCATTACCACCCGATGCATTACATCACATGGGTAAGATCAACGACATATGATGCACTGCATTGAAGAGGATTTTATCGTCCAATCTTAAACAAAAAAAATTCATAAATTTTATATATATATATATATATATATATATATATATATATATATATATATATATA
This sequence comes from Nymphaea colorata, assembly GCF_008831285.2. NCBI lineage: Eukaryota > Viridiplantae > Streptophyta > Magnoliopsida > Nymphaeales > Nymphaeaceae > Nymphaea > Nymphaea colorata. Next base: position 3,245,002 of record NC_045139.1, read on the forward strand.
TATATATATATATATATATATATATATATATATATACCGAGAGAGAAATCAATTAACTTGTCCGATCGCCTTACATGGAACGGCTCAAGCTATGGTACTTCTTATATGTACAAGATTAACAAAAGAAAAATTTCCAGGTTGGTGTAGTGGGAATTCAAGCAGCGGTTTTTACTGTTTCACATGCTTATTCCATGAAATTTTAAAAACACTATTTTACATATTATAGCTTTCAGGAATCTTCATTTGACCCCTGTGAAAATTTTTTAAAAACATACTTAAAACATTGTGAAAAAATTTCTCCAAAATGAAACTTTGACTCTGCCAGTGCAGGTGTGCGTGGGCCGATTCTTGAAATATATTTTTTTTACATGAAAATATATTCAAAATTTCATTTTTCTTTCCACAAAATAACTAATTCTGAAAAAAAAAAGTAAGTACCACACGATAGAAAAAACTCCTAGCTTTTCTGTTTCAACCATCATGAAAATGCGTCACCCAGCTTTGTGAATCATTTTTCCAAGTTTATCTCAGGCAAATATTAATTTAGAAAAAAAAAAAACCAATTTTTAAGCTGCTGAAAGTAGAGTGAGAAATTTAAAGTAGAGGAGGCACAAATAATGAGTGAAAAAAACATACATAATGTCTTGAGTAATTGCATTTGGAAATCTATATATTTACAACAAAATTGAAAGCTTAAGAATTTTGATTATACTTTCTGTGGAATAGAATTAGCAAGATACCAATTTTTAAGGATGTTTCCTCTCATAATTGTGCACAATCATATATAATGCATGTTAGCAGCATAAATAATTAATATATACATATTTTCGAACATTTATACAATAAATGCTTGCAACAATATAACATTATATATATATATATATATATATAATGGTGGCTAAAGAATATGGTAATAATAACATTGACCAAAACTCGTTTAAGATTTACCAACCTTGCTTTAGGCAATATAGGTACACACTAATGTTAAATATTTTTTTTTTAAAAGTTAAATGCAGTCGGCATAAGCTTTAATATAATAAATTGATAATTACTTGTTTCAAAACAAACCTAATGGTGGGCATTGGGCTGGGTACCCATTGGAACCCAGTACCCGAACTGGTCTGGCCCTGGGCTGGGAAAACGGGCTAGCGGGCCAGGCTTGAGCTCGGTTGTGCGGCCTCAGTCGGCTCAGCCCAGCTCGATTCGGTCCGTTAATAATTTATAAAAAATATATATTTTCATTATTTTTTAAAATTAATAATGTGTATTTTATAATTAAAAATATATTTTATATTATTAAAAGAATTATTTTAATTTTTTATTAACAAACGGCTCAGGATTGGGCACGGGCTGAGACCTGGGCTGTCGAGCCGGGCCTGGGCCGGGAAAACGGGCTATCGGGCCGGGCCCGGGCTCAGTTGTGCGGGCCCGGGTCGGCTCTGCCGGGCCCGATTTGGTTCGTTAATAATTTATAAAAAATATTTTTATTATTTTTAAAACTTAATAATTTGTATTTTATAATTAAATATATATTTTATATTATTAAAAAATTATTTTTTAATTAAAAACAATTTTGTATTATCAAACCAGTTGGACCCTGCTGGGCTATCGAACGGGGTCCGGGCTTCCGGCCCAACGGGCCGACCGGGGGCCGGGCCACCCTTACAAACCGACTAACTTTGAAACAATGAAACAAGAAAGGGAACTTGAGAAATGATGAAGAGGTCTTCTCCATTATAGTAGAGGGAGTTGAAATTCTAAACTAGGTCAGGGCGCTAAGTGCTTGCTCATCCTTGCACTAGAACCCCTGTATCATCAATTGGGTTTTGTTTCTTTCTGCGCTTTGGTTTTTACTGGAGAATCGGAGAATTTATGAAAAATCTTATATTCATGAGATGATTATCTTGTATTTCTCAGGGAACCTCTTGACCACTTTGGTTACGATCTGGTGCGAGGGCGGGCAATAGGACAGCGGCAGCTGTACTTCATGCTTCCAGATTGCCATTTAGGTGGTGGACAAGAAGACGGCTGGGGTTGAATTTAGCAATCGTGGCCGATGATATTGAGGTGCCTTAGAGATTAAACTGTTGAATTCAAGGGCCGAAGACGAATTCAACTCGAGAGAGGAGAGAATCGTGAACACAGGGCAGCCAGAGCATTGCTTTGGCATACAGGTCATAGCAGATATATCCAAACTGCAAAACGTTTGGGCATTTCTCTTCTTACCAGATTTATGGTACATGGGTGGTGATTGCGTTTGGAACAGCAGCCCTATTTCCCGAGGAAAACTTGCCCCTATACTCTGCAAGTTCATTACTACAATCTGCAGAATTATGTATCATGGTGAGCAGTCCTTCCCAAGTGTCATTTTCATATCGAAGCAAGAAATGGCACAACTTCAATCTACTATGACCAGCACCACTATCAGTAGTTCATTTTCTTTTCATCTGTCATTTCCAGAGAGATTCACAATGTCTATCGCCTATCTCTCGATTTTGGAAAGATGGTGGTAATTTACTATGTGCTTTTTCGTAGGCCTACTGTTTCCTCTTTTTTTTTTCTTTTGGAATTTTACTTGACACGGAGAAGCTTTTGTCCAACCTGTTGAGTTGGGGATCGAAGTTCAAATTGCTAGCTTGAATCTGCTTAAGATTCCTTGTAAATGTAAGGGACGGTGATCATCTTTAAAATGAAAAACGTTAGAACTGTTGGTGTTACATCGTTTAAATTCCTCACCAAAATGAAGCAAACCCACGCAAATCTTAAGTTTTTACCTGATATTTCTTTCCACTTCCTTTCATATTTGCATGTTTATTTTTTATTTTGAAAAAGTAAAAACGTGTGGACTCTTTTTATCTCATGAGTTTGCAGAAGGATCCGTTCTCAACATTGCTTGTTGCTATCCGATGCATCTCAATTGCGATAACTATTATGTTTTCCTTTTTTGTTGTAGGGCATGGAATGGGGCACTCAAAGAAGAGAGTTATTCCAAATGATGTATCTGAATTTGACAGTCACCATCGCTCTAGATGCCCGGCAGACAAGCATTGCGCACTGAGCTGCAAAAGGATCAAAGCATTCCTCCTATTTGAGTTTTGCTTTCTATGTGTTTAGTTTACCTCATTTGCGTAGCTAATGATGGGCAGCTAGTTACAAGCTGATGTACCAACTGTGGTAGCAGATCAAATTTAATCAACATTTATCCTATTTAACGGCTGTCCCTGAGCAGGTTCCATTGGAACTCCCTTTTGGCTTAAATCCACAATATAAGACGAGTCAAAAAATTCCCAACAAAATTTGGAGAAGCAGAAGATAGAAAGTGTTTCTCCACGCACCAAGCATTGTTTTTCTTCAAAAAAAAAAAAAGAATCCAACTTCTTTGTCCTCAAGACTTGAGCCATTTTCAACTAAATATAAAAATTAGACATGCTCTAAATCCCACACAAGTTTGGAGAAGAAAAAAGTAGTGTTTTTCCACATCGAAACGAAGCTTCTTCATGCCTCTATATAGCACATTTCAATTTCTTTTAAAGAAATCCAGATATATATATATATATTTTCTCTAGTTAGGGCATTTCATTAAAGAAAAAATCGAGATATCTTATTGCACTGATGTGACAACCTTCCCTTACTTGGGGTAGCAAAGCATGTTGACGGGATATTTTTTTAAATTTAAGCTATCTTTTATAAATTAGAGCTCAAGTGAACTTATAATACACTTTTCAACTCGAGTATTGTACTTGCTATTGTATGCAGCCCAAAAAAATAATTGAAGCAAAAGCTTTGCGAGTGTGCTTATGAAACTTTACCCCAAGTGAGCAAAGCCCTCACACTTTGCTTTGCGAGTGCTTCTTTTTCTTTTTGATCGAGGACACCACCATGCTATAGTGGTGGTGCTAAGACATCATCATCAAGGTGAGGTGTGGGATAGATTTTTTAGGGCTCCAGTTCTTCCGCCCATTCCGCTAAGAGATTCTATGAGACCTTGTTGAAGGCTTTGCTTTGACCTCAATCACTTTATAAGCTTAAGCTATTCCATTCAAAAGCTTCAGCAATTCAAAGTTGCAAATGCTTTGACTTTTGTAAGAACTTGACGAGTTCTCTTTTTTCAGAAAGCACTCCTTTCAATCTGATCTTGAAGGTCCTTTTGGGCACGAGGGATTGCGCCAGTGTATGTGTCACGCAAAGAAACAAGAACAACAACTACTAAGTCATCGGCCAAAATATTCCCGAAAAATCGAAAACTAAGTGATAAAGGTTTTGTGAAATCGTCTAAGACATTTTGCTTTGAGAGTGCATGCTTTGTGAGATTCCAATATCTTTTGATGTGGGTTGTGCTACACTCCTTAAAATTCAACAGAGGAACATAGGATGTAACACGAACATGGGAATTAGCCAGTTTCCTGGCAGCTAGCTTGGTCACGTTCGAAATGAAAAACATGCAATAGATTTGAGGCACACAGCGATTGTAGACAATTATTGACAAGAAAAAAACACCGACAGATTTAACTTACCAGAAAGACTCAACTGTTGAGGCAAGGATTATATTTAATCAAGAGTAGATTAAGAAAAGGTCACAGATTAAAATGCTTCGAGAGATTCCAAATAGCTTGTAACCTAAAATAATATCCCGTTGAGATGGGTGAACGACACTCGGTGAGGTGACTGGTGAGACCTGTATATAATTTGATGCAGAGATTGAGCTAGTGGCCTCACGGGCAAGGCAACCTTCCCTTTCCTTCCTTCCTGGAAATATTCTTAGACATGGCGTGATATTTCCGTTGTAGGTGAGTTTTACCACTCCTATGTGGTAACTCCCGGTTGGGCATGAACAAAGCATGGTTTTCACAAAGGCATTAGTTATTCACAAAAATCGGTGTTTTGGGTATGTCACCCAAACATAAAATCGATTTCTAAAAATTTTTTTAATAAAATTGGTCTTCACTAAACAAAGTTTTCACAAAACTGGGTTTTTTTGAGGGTACCATGCAAAACTTCCTCTATAGAAGAAATTAATTAGGCATGTTTAAGATAAATATTACGTCAAATTTCATTCCATAGAATGGACCTGCATCACAAGCATTTTTCTTTAAGTGCTATACTTATAGATCCCAAAATAACATATCAAAGCACATTTTACAAAAAGGACGACCAATTTATTGATACAGATACCCAATCGTCTCTTGGCCTTCATAAAGCTCAAGCTCTTAAAACAAAGCACTACAGCTCCCATCCCTGCAGAAAAAGAGGAAAATTCACTAAAAACCTTATGGGTATCTCTTCTGCCCTCTCCTCTATGTGTCAAATCGTAAGCCTTTGCTTCAAGGCTGAAACGACATCAGCTGCAGCTATTAGCCCCCAAAATTATGAAATTATGATAGAAGCCCCCAAAACGGCAAAGTTTGAGTCTCGAAACTTTGCCAGACTACATTGCATCACTGGAAGGACTTCCGGCATTATCACCAAGTGGATGCGAGAATATCAAGCAACTGCTTGGCTCCATGAGACAGTTGGAAAGGCTGAGATTACTGGATCTGCACGAACAGGCATTGTCGAGCTCCCTTTGTGGTTTGGGTGCCTCACAAATTTTGATGTCCCTGAATTTGAGCAATACTACTCAAAACCGATGTTCCTTTCTGAACTGTCTCAGTTGAGATAATTGAAAATCTTGGACTTATCAGGGACAAATTTTTCAGTTGCCTACCTTCAGCTTGTCCATACTTGAGGTGCTTAATATTTCTGGATGCAAGGACCTTGACTCTATTTCTCACCTTTTCTCCTCCATTCCATGTACATTTAATGCTTCCAATTGCAAAAAAATTGAGAGCATTACCACACCTTTCAAAATTGCAATCTCTACGCTATTTATCTCTTAAAGGCTGCAGCTCACTTGAATGCACTCCCGACTTTGAAACGATTGCAAGCAGCTTCACTCTATTCCTCAACTTATCTCCTCTTTTTTATAGAAATTTGATGCTTCCAATTGCACCAATCTGGGAAGATTACCGGACTTTCTCTTAGAGGCTGCAACTCTCTCGAACACATTCGTAGCTTTGAAACTATTGCAGAAAATATTAGGATGCTGAAATTGCCAGGGCCAAGTAGTGCAATACAGTGCAACAACCTTACCAATGATTTCAAGAACAAAGTGTTTGTGGTATGTGTACATGGCCCATATGCCCTTTCTTTTGAGTTTTAAGTGAAATGTTGCATATATTTATTTTCCATTTTACTTATTGGACAGTAGCATTTAAGGGGTAATGGGTGATTGAGGTTGAACACACTATTTATGTGCCCTCATATCAGCCATTGCATCTACAAAGTGCATTTTAATCCTTCTAAAGGGACATCCTTTTGACCTGTTTTCACTTGTTTTAATTTATGTTTCATTATACTATTGTGATTTTAGTACTTGTTTTAACTTTGTGTTATACGATAGTTTCTTTACTTATTTTGTCACTTGCTTTAAACTTCCTCATTATATGACCGTGTTTTTACTTATTTGAACTTTTTCTTTAGTACAACAGTGTTTTTACTTGTTCTAATTGTTTTCATGGATTGTTTTTCACTTTGTTATTATATTAGAGTGCTTTTATCTGCTTTGTTTTTTCCCAGTTAGAGTTACATTCTTTTGACATGTTTCCACTTGTTTTAATTTTTGTTTCATTATACTAATGTGTTTTTAGTGTTATATGATAGTTTCTTTACTTGTTTTGTCACTTGCTTTTCACTTCCTCATTATACGACCGTGTTTTTACTTGTTTGAACTTTTTCTTTAGCAAAAAAGTGTTTTTACTTGTTCTAACTGTTTTCATGGCCTGTTTTTCACTTTATTATTATATTAGAGTGCTTTTACCTGCTTTGCCTTTTTACCAGTCAGAGTTATTCTTGTCATTTCAAGCACCCCAAATGCAAAGTTACCATTGGGTTGGGAGGCTGAATATACAATAAATAATTTAGTTGCCTTCTTTCATTTTTGTTTTTGTTTTTCTCTCTAGTTACTTATTCTTAATGAATAATGAGTTGTAGCTTTTGTTCGTTGCAGCGAGTATTCTTTCAAAATTCATGTTGACTTAAGATGGGAGAGAATCTCATTGCTGGGTCTCATTGCAGTCCGCAAAGCATGTCTTTATTGTTCCCCATACCTAAAATTTAATACAAGAGTGAACCTGCAGCCAGCAACAACAGTGTAGGGGGGTAGAAAAAAAAACACAGAACAAAATAACGAAGATGGTGATTTAAGGGTTACAACCAGTGGCTCGAGTTGAATGCTTTTTGATTTGGGTGGAAAGGGGATTTGGTCTTCAGGGCATATCGACTAGTTTGGTGGCAGGTTGACGAGACATCTCAGCTTTTTGTGTGCGTCCCACTTTGCATATACATCATTGTTTCTTTTTGCCGTTGAACAAGGAATTCTAGAGCCATCAACAACCCATTATGTTTGAAAACTGAGTCCCCAATGGACAAGCAATCAAACATCATCCACCAAAGATGTAACCAGCAAAGGCTTCAGTGAGAAGATGCAGTCACAGATGATAAGGTTCAAAAGAGACGGGTCTTAATGCAAGATACATGCATGGACCTGACCTTGCCTTGTCATTAGAGCGGGCCTGGCTGTTGTGGTATCTATATTTGGACTACTTTCTATGCGAGAAAGGACCACTTAATGCAATATGTTTTGTATCATATAGCATGTTTGATAGCAGCACGTTTTTCTTGAATTGAACTTTTCAGGAAAACTTATTCTGACTGGCCAAATTGTAAAAAAAGATACTCTTATAACTTTTTACCATTTAACAATGTAAAGCATGCTTGTTTCAAGGGATATAGCATAGTTGAAAGCATGTTTGTTTCAAGGGATATAGCATAGTTGGTTGGGTTGACATTCGGTTCCGTAGATAAGTAGATGTCAAAACTTTTTACTCCTTGAGATTGATGGTGTATGACAAGCTATATGTATCTTTAGATGAATGAAAATTTCTTGAACAAAAGTAAAGTAATTAGGATTATTCATTTTATGTATATGATTATTTTCGTTACCTTCCCAATAATTTCCATATTCATTACGGAAGTCTCCTCTGACTTGAGAAAACTGGTTTCCAAGCCGAAAGAGAAAAGACTACGTTGCTCGCTCGGGTCCCATTACGCACTCAACCCATTCAAACTTCCCCAACATGAGAAAAGTGGTGGGCCCACATGAGTGGCTTGGCTATAGTGAGATCACCTACATTTGTTCTTGACAATTGATTTATGTCTGGAATCCTTGGACCACAAAAAAAGACCACAAAAAAAGGTCACAAAAAAAGGTCACTCATCTTACCACTTGGTGCATCAATTATGGTAGGTGGTAATCAATTATCGAAAACCATTGTAAAAAATAAATATGACTTTTTGACAAAAAAATATTTGTTTCATTATAAGTAACAACAAAATGAGCTTTTTTTCTATTAAGTTCTAGGTTTTGAAAGAAAACATACTAAGAGATTCAATGTTGTTAGTTATGAATGTTAAGGAATTTGAATTCAACATTTGCAAACTAAATAGGATTTCGTTTTTTTCTATAATCACAATTCGCAAATTAACTTCTGGTTTTTGCCCGTTGAAGAGGCCTGCAACATATTTGGATAAAAGAGTTCTACGCCAACTGCATGCTGCAATGTGTAAACCGATGAGAGGCTTGCACCCTGCACTCGAACTAGAGACTGACCACCTACGAGTTCCCCACCCAAGCTATTGCACAAACCCGTGCCAGAATATAAGCTAAGACAACCATGATCAAACAACAAATGTGGAACATTTAGACTACATATTAACATTTATTACACAATAATAAATCCAAACAAAGATTTGTACGTCTCACATTCTATAAGTGATTAATTTTTCTTTTTTCAATTTTTCCTTATCAAAATGACAAATCCAATGCTTGATGTTAACAATACTTTTATATCAACTAGCTATTTTTACAACTCACTCAAGTGGTGGGGATTAGTTATCCTCAGGTATAGAGATCCTCAGCATCAATGGGGCATGAGGTAGGTGCAGCATGGTGAGAGCCAAGAGGCCTAGGGACTAGCTGGTGCTATGAGTTTTTTAAATAATAAAATTTTATACCCTTGAGGTTATCACTATTTGACATTTTTATCTAGGAAAAAGAATCCCCACTCTCTCTTGGGGTCACTTTATCTCTCCGTTGCAGTCGTCCCATGCTGGAAATACCCCCAGCGATGCAAAATCTGTTTGAAGATCCCACTGGAGATGTTTTCTCTCCTCTACCAAAAATGATGTGATATTTCCTCCCAAATTAATTTTCTCTTCAAAAATGTGGTTTCTAGCCAAATCGAACAAATTAATTTTCTCTTCAAAAATTAGAAGACACAAACATCAGCTAGCCACCACATCAATTTGCTCCGATAATTCAAAATTTCAACTTCCTTCCTTTCCCATTTTTTTTTTACCTTTGGCTTACTGCGGCATAAAAATCTGGCAACCAACAATTATTATCCTTTCAATCTCCTCACCTAAGTTTAATACAACTTGGTTTAATTTTCTTATCAGATCGTGTCAAATTAAATTTTCCATCTAAATTTCTTTAATAATAAGTTTAACCTGCCATGAGGGGCATAACTAGCTCTAATGGATGGACTTGGGGCATGTTGGAAGCACGTCCCATACTAGCGGGGTTCTATGCACTTATACCGTAAGGAATGTGAGTTTTGTATGTAAGTTGAAACACGTAAATATCTCACCTATAGTACTGATGCAACTCGAATGGGAAGGAGGGAAGCTTCTGCTCTCACCCTGTGTGCCCCTCTTACTCGTTTACTACCTATCAAAATTAATTTACGAAAAGGTGGGACAACCAACAAAGGTGGAGACTACTTACAACTTAACTATGAAAAAGATGAAAAGGAGAAAAAGTTGAAGCACGGTAGCTGCTGCATCTTGAGGGATTAAAGCAGAACCATGGATGATTGAAGCTTCTGCTCTTTCGGTTGATCTCACTCGAAGTATATTTAATTTCTCACTAGTATCATGGATCCTTTAGACTCCTAACAGAATCAAATCATTTCTCTATGCCTCTAATGAAAACAATAGACATTGTTTTTCATGGCTATAGAAAGATAATAGAAGAAAATCATGAAGCCATGGGTGAATCCGTCGTAAACCTAAACGACAAAGGGTACTGGCGGCTAGCAGATGGCTTTTTCTGGCCTGAATTGATCTGCCGACAATTCAAACAAAAAGCGACAAGTTTGTGGAAGATGTATGGAAAGCCAAGACAGTGGAAGAAGAATTATTGTTCTTTAAATCTGCTCAGCTTTTTTATTCCATCATCCGTGGAAATTAAAGAGCGTTTTGTCCTCCTTCAAAATATCCCACTCTACAATTATTCTTGTCGCTTTATGGCAAGGGACTTACTAAATAATATTCACATAAATTTAACAAGGCATTGGTTGTTCACATAAGTCGGTGTTCTGGGTATATCGCCCAAACATAAAAACCATTTTTAAAAACTCACATATTTTACCAAAAAAACTCCAGAAATTATGGGCATTTCTGAAAAGAAAACAAAACCATTGCAGGCATTCAACAGGAAAGCTCGTTCATGCTCTTCTTTGTTGTCCTCACTTGGGTTTTCTTGGATTTTATGGTCATTTCATCTCCACGTATGCTTCGTGCGGAAAATTCCAGACTATGGTGAGGAAAGTTGCGACCAATTTATGGATCAGAAACTTTGAGATGGCATACTGCTAACCATAAATATTGGATCTGAGACCTGATTTTCAAATCCTACAATTGTAAACTTGTTGTAATTTTAAGTAGATACTTTAAGCTTCTGAGATCCATCCCATGTAGTGTATTACCATAGCATGAGAAGTTTCTAAGATCCAGTTGCGTGCACATCACAACGAATATGCCTCAACAAAAGAAGAAGGAAAGCTGATGTATTTTAGAAATTTTTTATAAAGGTATGTATATTTTTAGATTTTTAATATTGTCATCATTCCTTTTCCATCCTTTTACATTTCTCCCTTTTTTTATTTTCCATCCTTTTAAATTTCTCCCTTTTTTACTTTAACAAAAGCATTTTTTTTTCTTTACACACCCCCGTGAACAGGGGCCTGCATCAGAAGCTTCTCGGTTCTTTCCTTTGATAGGTTTTTTTATACTAAATTGAAAATTTCAAATAAAATGTCGTTTACAAAATTAAAGTGCGTTTTACAAAAAGTGGAATCGACCATAAAGTCCGTGGTCTGATTGAGGAAGGTAGCTTCATCACTTCTTTATGAGGAATCTACATCCAGTACCTGCCCAATTTCCTCCAAAGAGAAAACAATTCAGTGGACAAAGTGCCACAAACCCAAAGGCCAAGGACTACCTGTGGGAGTTGAAAAATGATGGTGATTCCAGCATTTGTTATCTTGCTGATCCTACTAACTGTTATCTTTCGCAAAGTAAGAGGCTGCTTCAAGGCCGAGACGACATCAGATATAGTTGTTAGCAATCAGGATGAGGAAATTAATGTGGAAAACATAGGGCAAGAGGAGCCAAGGACCATGGTGACTTCTCGATTCGATGTTTTCCTCAGCTTCAGAGGTAAAGACACTCGCAATGGATTCACAGACCATCTATATGAGGGCCTTCAGTCGCGTTACGTTAACACCTTCAGAGACAGCGAGGGCTTGAAAAAGGGTGAGAAGATCGAGCAACTACTTGGATACATTGAAAACTCTAAGGTCTGTATCCCTGTCATCTCCGAGGGCTATGCTCATTCAAAATGGTGCTTAAAAGAGCTTGCCAAAATGATGGAGTGTAAGAAAAAGATAATTCCTGTGTTCTTTAAGGTGAATATCTCTGATGTTAAGAATCAGAGCGGTAGCTTTGCTTCCGGATTTGAGAAGCATGAATCCAAGGGGAAGGTAAAGCAGGAGGAGCTGATAAAGTGGAGGGAAGCATTAATAGAAGTGGGAAATATCTCAGGTTTCACTCTCAAGGACACTAATTGGTGTGTGATAGTAAGGACACTAATTGGTTTTAAACATTTGATTATACTGTCATGATCTATCTCTTTTTCCTTTTCTGTTGATATTTTTTTTTTATAATTGACCTGTTTTGTTTCCTTCTTTTAAAAATTTTTGTTGCTTAATTTGATGGTCCTTTTCATTTTTCTTTCTTTGGTTGTGCTCTCTCTCTCTCATTAGTTGGCTTCCAAGAAGATTTTATCATGGTCAAGGGGTAGACGATATTAATCTGATTTCCAAGAAGATTTTTATGCAATGTTACGCCGATTCTTAATTAAAGGGTTGAAACCCAATATTGTTGGTTGGTGTTCTTCAGCAACCAAAAAGATTTGTGAATGATTTCTCATGGATTCTGAAAATAAAAGCCTGCACGTGTTAGACAAACTAATATTAATATTTTATTTATAAAACGAAAGACACTTTTGCTGGTAAATAAATTTCTCATGGCAAGCTTAAACATTCATTCACAGTTTCTTAAAAATTTAACCTTCTGTTGCATATATTATTTAATTTCTATTGATGGAAGAGATTCTTGAGCTAGATAGGACTTGAGAATGCATTGTTCGACCCGTTCGTCTCTCTGATGAATGATCTTTGAAACACACACATTCAGTAGGAGTACCAGTGGTATGCATTTTTAGTTCTGCTACCATACAGCCCGCTAAATACCCCATGGTGAATTGGTACAGAACACTTCTTTTTTTTTTTTTAATTACAAAACAGAGAAGGAGAAATTTGATAAAAAAGTGAATGGTCCAACTTTTTCTATGCCTTGCATGATGTTTGACAATAGACAATAGTTTCACTAGGCTGACTTGTGATGAAAAAAATCCCTTTTAAGCTATATGTATGTTTTTCCACCGACTGATTCTTTTATTTCGTCCTTTCTTTTTGGCAGGAAGGAGGGGAAGCTTGTACTAATTATTGTTAAGAGGATTCTACAGGAACTGAACCCACATCATTTACATGTGGGTGAATATATCATTGGACATGAATCCCACCTCGAGAAACTTAGGATGGTCTTGGATGTGAAGTCTGATGATGTTCGGATGATCGGGATCCATGGAATGGGCGGCATCGGAAAGACCACCCTCGTCAAAGCTGTCCACAATGAAATTTCTTCTGAATTTGAAGCTTGTAGCTTTCTTTTTAATGTCCGGGGAACGTCCCTAGTGTCACTTCAGCAACAGCTGCTTAAGGACATATTCCAATCTGATGAAACTTTTACACATGAGAGCAAAGGAACTCAGCTCATCAAAGACAAAATTGGTAGAAAGAAAGTCCTTATCATTCTTGATGACGTGGATAGCAGGGATCAGCTTAAAGCATTGGTCGGCAGCCGAGATTGGTTTAGAAAGGGAAGCAGGATTATAATCACAACAAGAGATACAGAACCCTTAAATAAGCATGTGAATAGGGATGAGCTTTATGAGCTTCCGGTATTAAACCATGATGATTCTAAGAAGTTGTTCTGCTACCATGCCTTTGGGAGTGAGAAACCATCAATTAGTAGTGAATATGCCGAGATGTGTGATGAAGCACTGTCATTCATTAAAGGGCTGCCATTAGCATTGGAAGTCCTTGGGTCGCAGTTCTTTGACTTTGACTTGAAGACTGAAAAACAATGGAGGGGTACGTTGGCACGGTTGAAGGAAAGCCAGCAGAAAAAGATTTTTGAGATGTTGAAATTAAGTTTTGATAGCCTCGATGACAACGAGAAGCAGGTGTTTTTAGATATCGCTTGTTTTTTTGTCGGCAAGAGCCGGAGAAGACATAAATGCTGGTTTGACTATTTTGAAGTGGATGATATAAAAGTTTTTTGGGAAGAATGTGGTTTTCACCCTGAGCCTGCAATTAATGTCTTAAAGCATAAGTCTCTCATAAAGATTAATAAATGGGAAGAAAACTATGATAGTTTGGAGAAGTGGCGGTTTGAAATGCACGACCAGATAAGAGACATGGGAAGGAAAATTGTTGAAGATGAAGGGAAGGCATGTAGCCGGTTGTGGAATGATCGCAAAGTTATAAAGACTTTGCGAAAACAAAAGGTACTTAAGCTTTTCTTTTGGCAATTGTGAACATACAATGCGTGGTGGCAATTGAAACTATCTTTCATTCTTTTGACCACTCAATAAATTATGATTAAGTAGAAGTTTAATTTCTTAGTTGCTTATATAAACCAATGAATACTTAATTAATTGAAACACTGAACATATAAAAGCATTATGCTAGAAATTAACAGTTTCCGGGTCATATAAAAGCATTAGGCCGGCTTGACTGGGCCTGTGCAATCACATGTTTTACTGCCCTGTCTTAATGTCAACTCTGGCTGGGACCATAATGAATACACTTGTGCAGTACTTTGTTTTCCCATTGTTATGATAAGGTTTATGTATATATATCCATGGAATTTGAAAAAAAAACTTATGCATAACCCAAGATTTAGAAAAAAATTAATGGTTTTTAATAAGAAAATAATCCAAATTAACTGTATGGGAGCATTTTGTATTTGAAGATGTACCTCACAACATTTAAGGGAAAAGAATTTATTTAGGGCTCCATCATTTAGCTCTTTTTTATTTATAGAGTTACCTCTGCAAACCACTTGATGGGGGGGTAGGCCTCCTGCCTTTTTATTAATCAAGCAACCAATCAAAATGATGAAGTTTTCTTTTGACAATTTTATGCCAAAAAGAAAATGGCATTGATATTGATAACTTAATTATATCATTTTCAATTTACTAAAGCAGTAAATGTTTTCTTTTGAAATTTTTCAGGAAAAAGTGAATAGTAGCCAAAAAAATCAGAAATCTGAAGCTTATATTTAGAATTATGGCCCCAAAATTCACGGAAATTAATTTATGTGTTCTAAGAAAACTATAAAAAACCATGAAAATCAACTACTATTTGAGTATTGCTTCTTTACTATTTCTGTCAGGCACCAAGTACTACAAGCATTGAAGGGATCATGTTCCAAGGAGAAGAAGAAGCATCAGATTTTAGTGTTCCATGCCTCCAAGAAATGGATGGGTTGAGGCTGTTGCATGTTCAAGATGCTAAATTTGAAGGTTTCCCACATTTACCCGAGGACTTGAAATGGTTGGGATTGCCAAACTGCCAACATTTCTTGATGCCGACATCTGTCTCTATACCTAAGGAGGTTACAGTCCTTGATCTACATGATAATGACGATGTGGCTAATGTTCTACTTAATAAATGCATTTCAAGAAGCATGGTGATTTTTTTTTTACCATCTTATAATATTTATTTGGAAGTTCATATGACTAATTTCCATCTCTTGATCAATCTGCTTCACCAGGTATTCGATAAGTTGAAGGTTCTTTACCTCAGTTACATGAGAATAACCATAACCCCTGATTTCTCCATGATGCCTTGCTTGGTGAAAGCGACATTTGAATATTGCATACAATTGGTTGAAGTTGATGAATCGGTGGGGCAACTCAAGAGTTTGGTATGGTTGAGCTTCAGAGGTTGTGAAAAGTTGGAGAAATTTCCTGACACCATTTGCCAATTAACTTCCCTTGAGTTCTTTTCTCTTAATCATTGTTGCAACCTTCTTTATTTGCCAAAGCAGTTAGGGAACATGGCATCTCTAAAACATCTTGACCTTCGCACCAGGTCGAGACATATTAGAAGCTTGCCAGATACCATTAGGAAGTTGCACGTTTTGGAACACTTGCTTATTGATGGATTTATTAGAGAAATATCAATTGCCAGCGATTCAGAAGACCTAGTGGCAGCAAGCAAGATAATTTGTTGGTCTGCCTACATCCTTGATGTGTTGCCTGATCCATGTTGCCGAAGAAAAATTCATCTCGAGTTGATTGACTACACAGTTGAAGAGTTGTCACCGAACTTCATAAGGTGGGAAAACCTTGAGTTATTGATATTGAAATGTAGGTCCCTCAAATCATTGCCGGTTGGAATTGGGCAACTTCCAAAACTAAAGGTTCTCGAGGTGTATAGCGACAATCACATATTAGTTGATGATGCTCTACCATTGGCAAGTATTGAAAAATTGGTACTAAAATGTGCTGTCCTTCAATATTTTTCTTCCTTCAACAAAAAGACACAAAATCTAAAGCACCTAATTTTAAAGTCCAAGAAAATACAAGTCCTACCAGATTGGATTGGATCCTCGAGTAAGCTTGAGAATTTAGAACTAAGAGGCTGCAAAATTATGGAGTCAAAGGTTCCTGCTGATCACTCTAACACTTTGAGAATTGCATTCGTAAGTTGAAAACAAAACCTCCTTGTTTTCCTAAGCATGTACCTCTACGTTTTTTTTTTTTAAGAATCTTGAAAACAATTCATAATAATAAAAAAATTTCCCCTTTTAGGTGTTTGAGAATTTGAAGATCCTCAGTCTTGATGGTGACCGAATGAACGTCACCCCTAGCTTCTCTTATCTCCCTTGCTTGGAGAAGCTGACGCTCACAAATTGCAAGGAGCTAATTGAAGTCCAAGAGTCAATTGGGAGCCTTAAAAAGTTGCAATTTCTAAAGATATCAGGATGCACCATGTTGGAGAGACTACCAGACAACATATGTGAATTACGTTCTCTTAAAAGTCTTGATCTCAAGGGATGCGTAAACCTTTCATCTTTGCCTGAACAATTGGTAGATCACATGGAGATGTTGGAGGAGTTGTGTCTTGATAGAACAGGAATTAGAAGCTTACCTATAAATTTGATGGCCAAATTACAGACTAGTCTACGGAGTCTGTCCATAAAGAACTGTCAATCTCTAAAGAGGAATATACCTTGGTCACTTACAAGCTGTTTGGAGTCTCTGAGAGAACTTTATGTCATAGGCAGCCTTTTCAAAGGAATGTCTAATAATGACTTTTTTGAGTTGAAGTCCACTGGATCATTGAGGGCATCAACATCTTGGGAGTTCATGGATGCATTACCCATATCTTGTTGTGAATCAGTGCTTAAGCTTTGTTTTACAAACGAGAGAATTGAAAAGTTGACGGATTCTATTGGACGGTTCGAGCATGTTGAGTCTTTGACACTAAGATGCAAGATGTTGAAAGCTCTACCCGATTCCATTGGGCAACTGAAAAACCTTGAGGATTTGACTCTAAACTGTTATACTATCACATTATTTGACTTGATATACTTGTTGGAGAGCCTTGAAAGACTGAAGGTAGAGTGTGTTGAGTTTGTACCTCTACCTTTCTCATCTACAACACTTGGGACTTCAACAACAGATCAGAGCAACAAGAGTACTGTAAGCAATGAAACTTGTTTCAACTTTTGTTTTTTGTTTTTTTTAATTTTGCCTCTCTACCATAATCTCTAGAAGGCCTAATATTTTTTCAATATATATATTCTCACCTTTGCCAAAAATTGCCAAATGGAGTACAACATGTGTCATTTGGAAACATTTACCAATCTTTACATTTTCACTCGCACAACTAAAAAGAAGTAGCAAAGTTTTAGAAAACATACAAGAGGTTCATTGAATCATTAGTAGCCAAAAGGAAAAAAACAAGTAGCCTCTAAAGACGGTTGAGGACACACATAAGTTTTACGTAGTAAAAGAATATACTTTTTTTCAATTAAACACTAGTCATCATTAAGTTAAGTTGAGTTGATGAGATAAAATGACCGAAATACCTAATAGATCTCATGGTCACTATTTATACCAAATAATATCATTAATTTGATATTTGCTTTTATTATTGATGCTAGAAAGTTAGATTGAGGACTGTGTATTAAAAAAAATAGGTACATTTTCAAAGACCAATTATTTAGTGCGTGATGGTAATAATTATCTAGCTAATTGAATAATTGCTTGTTAGGAACATACCTATGATTATTTTTAATATCCACGGAAAAGCTTTAAGTTGCTTCCATAAGAATCAAATAATTATATCTGCATTTGAGTGTTGCTTATAAATCCTTAAATACTTTATATTTCATTTTTTGAAAAAAAATATGATTGCGGTTTTATTCACTTGATTGATTCTTTAAGTTTTCCATGTGTTCTGGGGATTTAAAGGAGACAGAGAGGCATTTTTTATAAAATCATGGCAAATATACAATTGGGAATTTTTATACATGACAAGTTTTCGAGCAATTTTTAGAACAAAAAAAGGAAGATAAGCGGCGATTTATTTCACCCACTTATTTTAATGTTTATTTTTTGTTAAAAAAAGGAAAAACTCAAATGCAAATATAATGAGTTTTTATATATGATGAGTATTCAAGCTATTTGCAGAACCAAAAAAAAAAAGAAAGATAAGCAGAGATTTATTTTTAATTGAAGAAAAACTACAAAAGGATAAACTAACAGGAGTATTGTGCAGGTGATGAAGAAATTAAAGGAGTTGACTCTTTGTGCCAAGCAAATTACTGTTACGCCAGATTTCTCTTTTGCCCCTTACTTAGAGAAGTTGACTCTAAGAAATTGTGAGATGTTGATTGAAGTTCATGACTCGGTCGGGACTCTTGAGAAATTACGGAATCTAGAAATAAAAGGATGCAACTCATTGGAGGGACTTCCCTACACCATAGGTCATTTAACTTCCCTGAGACACCTTGTTCTTAGTCAGCATTTCGGCCTCTTCTCTTCACCAGAAAAATTATGGGACATGGAGTTGCTCAAGAACCTTGGTCTTCGTGAAACTGGAATTAACAGCATACTGACCTCAATAGAGAAGCTAACTCAACTGTGGTATCTAAAATTAGAGAAGTCCTGTCCCGGCAGGGGCAACTTCAGGGTGTCTAAGTGGGAGATTTCGAGCTCATGCTCCGAGTTGGTAACAGCTCTGCCGTCTTCTTTTTTATGTTCAGTGAAAAGACTTGTCATCACGGATGACCAAATTGAAGCGTTGCCAGACTGTATAGCACAAATGCAAAATTTGGAGTACTTGGAATTAAAATGTCAGTTCCTCAAAGCCCTGCCTAAGTGGATTGGACAATTGAAACAACTCCGCACCTTTGCAGTGGAGTGCGACAATATTCCCATATTCATTGACGAGATGTGCTCATGGGAACACATTGAGATCTGGTTAAGGGTAAGATGCCTTCAGTTGAAGGCAGTGACTTCCTCCATCGAAGAGCTAAAAAATGTGAAGTTCATAGAGTTGGATCTATCGGAAACTGGAATTGTGGAACTCCCTCCATGGCTTGGGTGCTTCGTAAAACTGGAGCGCCTGAAATTGAGGAATATTACTCGAAACAATGTTCTTCTCTCTGGGCTGTCACAGTTGACATCATTGAAAGAGTTGGTCTTGTCAGAAAGCAATTTCAAGAGCCTTCCTTCATGTATAAGCAGCTTCTCTAGACTTGAAATGCTTAATGTATCCGGATGCAAGCTGCTTCACACTATCCCTCACCTTTCCTCCTCTGTTCTATGGCAGCTTGACGCTTCCAACTGCACCAATTTGAAATGCTTACCAGACTTTGCAAATTTGCAATCCCTAAGGGAATTATCTCTTGGAGGCTGCAACTCGCTCGAATGCATTCCTGGCTTTGAAACCATTGCAGAAAATATTGAGGGTTTGGAATTGCCAGGGCCAAGTGGTGGGATACAGTGCAGCAACCTTAGCAATGATTTCAAGAACAAAGTGTTTAGGGTACGTACATGAATATATATTATATATGCCCAATATGCCCTTTCTTTGAAGTTTTATCATGTGTTCCCTCATAAGCCAATGCGTCATTTGTTAAGGGCATTTTAATCTTTCTAAGAAGGCCATTGTTTTCCCTTGTTTAATTTAATTTCTTTTTTAGTATAAGACAGTTTCTTGACTTGTTTTGGCCGTCTTCGCTTGCTTTTCACTTTCTCATCATACGACAGTGTTTTTAACCTTTTTTTTTAAAGTACAAGAGTGTTTTTACTTGTTCTAACTATTTTCGTTGCTGTTTTTCGCTTTTGTTATTAAACTAGATCATTTTTCACTTGGATTAATTTTTTTTTATCAGTCAGAGTCATTTGCGTTAAGGAGCATGAATAAATAATTTAGTCGTCTTCCTTCATTTTTGTTTTTCTTTTCCTCTTTATTTACTTCTTATTCTTAAATAATAATGAGACGCAGCTTGCATCCCCTGTTTTTGTTTTTTCTTGTAAATATAATTTTTTAGCAATAAAGGTGGGAATCCTACCTCCCAGTAATCCATTATTTATTGGAATGAGACGCAGCTTTCGGTTGTTGCAGAGACCACTCTTTCGAAATTTATGGAGATTCAAAATGGGAGGGAATCTCATTGCTGGGCCTCACAGCGGTCAGCAAAGCATGTCTTTCTTGTTTCCAGACGTGAGATTTAACATTGGGAAAAGGTGCCGGTCACTAGAGCTGATTTTAGATGGCATGATCTCATCGGTAGTAGACATGGCAGTGGTCATGGAAGACGACCATGTCCTCTTTGAGACGAGGCTCGCAGAAGATGACTTTGATAGTGATGATGGAGTCTCCAAAACCTTTTCTTTTATTGGACGAGATCAGGAGATACTAAAGCATTTAAAGAAAGGGTATGGAACATTACTCGTATCGACGGATGTGTCAAAGCTGTCCAGAGTTGAACTACAAGCAACCTATCTGTAAGTAAGTATAGCCTTGATTTTTCTCTCTTTTATAAATGCAATAGTAGATCCAGTAGCCTCCCATTTCCTCCTTTTTTTAATTTTTTAATGCAATGCTAAATTGTGAATATCTCTTTGCTGTATTTCAAATAATCCGATCCATCGCATCAAACATCCATCAATAAAAAGATTCTTGAAATACTTTTTCAGGCCTTTTTAGTTGGAAAAGTTGTTTTTCACTGTACCCTTTGCATCAAACATCCATCAATAAAAAGATTCTTGAAATACTTTTTCTTTTTCCCATGAAATACACTAAAATTTTCAAATTTTCTTCCCTCAAAAATCTTATAACATTTATGTGGAAAAAAAATTAAGCACCACACAATAGAAAAACTCCTAGCTTTTCCATTTCAGCCATCAAATGCGGCCTCCAGCTTTGTGAATCATTTTCAATTCCAAGTTCTCTCAGGCAACTATTAATTTAGAAAAAAAAAAGTCAACTAATTTTTAAGCTTCCGTCAGGGAAGCATTTGACGCTTTTTGGTTGTGATTTCTCATTTCAGCTGCTGTATATACTTGAAAAAACATGGCATGGAATAAGGTATTGGATGCATAGTGTTCTCTTTCAATTATTTGTCTTCACTAGCTCATTTAAATATTTATTCTTATAATAAGATGCCACTGAAAGTGGTACGGTCAGAAATTCAAATTAGAGGAGGCACAAATAATGAGTAAAAAAACATACATAATATCTTGGCTATTTGCATTTTCAATAATTAATCTAACATATAAACAATAAAAAACTTTGCAATTGATATAGATGTTTACTCGAGAACGAAGGAGAACATATACATAAATTACAAATGGGGTAAAAAGAACGAGCCTAATCTACCATCCACAAGTAAAGACTGTCTGTACGCATCGTCCTCAAAAGTTCCACAACGATTGAAATTGACACCACAAAAGTTAGGCCGATTCGTGTTAATTTCAGGAATCCATTAGGACTTCCCGCCTTGTAAAAATTGGTGTAAAATGATTATCGTATTGTTTGTTCCAGGTGAGAAATGATGCACTATTGCTAGTGCTAGAAATGATGCACTATTGCTAGTGCTAGAAATGATGCGGGAACAAGTCCGACGTCACAAGGGTCGTCTCGTGTACTTGCTTTGATGTTTATCCTATCATTCCACTTTCAATGAAGGATTGCTGGGAGATAGGCTTCCACAGAAAGAAACCTATAATCTCATATATATATATATTACGGAATTGCTAGGCACTCATTTTTTCTTATGATCACTATTTCCAATATTAGCTTTTGCAACCTCGGAACAATTTAATAATTCTATTTACATCGGTCTCTCGTCCGTAATCCATAGTAGAAAAAAGAAAGGAAAGTGAAGTAGGCCTCTCTTTTAAATTCTACCATGAAAAGAAACTTCACAAATTTACGTATTTTTTACTTTGAAGGAAAAAATTGCACTTGTAAGCGAGTTGGAGAGGTCAACATTCGTCCAAATTCTTGCACAGGGGTGTGCATCACAAGCTTCTTGGTTCTTTCCTTTGTATCTTTTTTTATATATGTACTAAATCGCAAATTCTCAAATAAATATCGTTTACAAAATTAAAGTGCATTTTACAAAAAGAATTTTCAGATTTCACGAAATCTCTCTGCAATATATGCATCTGTACAATAAAAAGAGGTCTCGAGCAAGAGACAGACACAGAATAGAAGGCGAAAAGTAAGTTGTTTCATTCTTTTTTCAACATATATATATATATATATATATATATATATATATATATATATATATAAATGTTTAAAATTTATATTTAATAACAAAAAACTTTTAAGAGGCTGGTGTGGGCAACTCCCACACCAGCCTCAACGTGACTATGCCACTGGTAACTGCCCCACCCCTTCACATACATGAGAAGCATAAGCAACATGGTATTTCTTCTCCCAATCCGCCCAACCAGCAGGGGATTCATAGTTCCTCTCCACCATCTTCATCTCATGAATCCTCCTCCTCAGCACAAACATGTTCTCGTCGACAATCCGGCCACCGAACTTCCCCTTATCCCTTGATGCAGCAAGAATCCGGCAACGCCGGTGACCGGACGGCGGCCCAAGAGGTCGGCCAGAAATGGGGAGGCTAATGGCTATAGGACTGCTGGAGCTTGTCAATTGCATGGTGCTTATGCCTGGTGAGGAATAGTTCAGCATATGGGAAGGAGAAGATGGTAGAAAGAGATCAGAGAGCCTGCTATTTATATACGTCTGGGATGAATGCAGAAGCAATTGAGCACCTGCGTATTCTTGGTCAGATGTGCTAAAGAAAATCTTGGCTTCGTCAAAACGTGCCGTTTGCAAAGTGCGACAGAGGGTTTGGTTTGTTCTTGATGTGAGCATCACCTAATCCAACTAACAAGGAAAAAGAAAATGTCAAACTTTTTTTTTTTAATTAAATTAAATGCATTTCAAAATCTTAGAAAAAGATATCAATGAAATAAGAGAAGCACATTCCCGCAAATATTTCCAAAAAATATTAAAGATATGTGCTCCCCAAATGGAACGAGAGCGTTACTTGCACATAAAAGAAGAGATCCGACAAAAAATGGACCAACACGAAAAAAAAAAATTGAGCACATTGATCACCTCTCAAGGGAAACTATTTTCTTTTATATAAAAACCGATAGCTACCAACCTACCATACCTTTTATGTACCAAAGAGTTTACATGCCAAAGAGATGAGAAATTGGAATTTAAGAACCAAATTATTTTTTTCAGGAAATAGAAATGCATCTTCAAGGAGAACATAAGAGGTTATGTTTAAGAAAAACTGATCTTTTGTTTCACTCTGTCTTGTTCTTTCTCCTTGTCGTCAATTCTTGTGTAACTTAATATCTTGAAAAATAACTTGGTTTGTATATTTTCAACTTAATCTTTACTGTTTCACCCCGGACCCTGGGGCAGAGGCTGTGGGCATGGTGTGGGCAATTGCCCTCACAAACCCAAAAAAAAATTTATTTTTATATTGATGTTTGAAAAAAAAAAATATTCATTTATATGTTGGCACCCTTTAAAAACAAAAAAATTTTATAACTAATGCCACTTAGCCAGAATTTTCTATCTCTGCCCATGGTTTGACCTTCTTATAATTGATGACTCGTGGGGTTCTTATTAAGTTTGGTATGGGTGACTCAAAATGCTCCTCAGCTTAAAAATCCTGATTCAGTACAAGGCCTCATAGTGGTTATTATGGTTATTATACTAGCTCACATTCTCTCTCTCTTTTCCTCTCTCGTGTTATATATATATATATATATATATATCACGAGAAAAATGATCTTGTGTGCGCGTTTGATTTCACCAACTTCATTTAGGGCCGGGGATCTTTTATTTATGCTTTAAAAATTTTACTTAGGACTTACTGTTTTACTTTATTTAAAAGAAGGATGACTGCTTGTGATTTTTTCAATAAAGGTATCATTTTTGGTATAAAAAAATGTCAAACGAAATCAAGAAGTCATCCTCATAACAGGGAAAAGTTAGCGGGGAAACTTTTCTTACATTACATTTTATCGGTAAATTAGATTATGGAAATTAGCATTTCTTACATATACAGGATTCAGTTCGAGCAGAATTGACAAAGTTGAAGACATGATTATTTTGAGAAAGATAAAAGAGGACCATGGCCCAACTGAGAAACAGACAACTGGAAATAGAAAAGCATGATCGCGAGGGTCTTGATGTCCTTTGCCGACCCTAATTCAGTTTTCAAAGATCAGTAAAAACATATTTCTCTAAATCAAGGATGGGTAAAAGAATATTTCTCTATCTTCTCTTGATTTCACATGCATTAATAGTGTTGTCTGGTTCATTTTATTTTTCCTGATTTAGACGATTTTTTTTTTGAAAAAAAAAAGTAATATCACGATTTTGCAAAATGAGATGAATTACCATTAAGCTCCCAGACTTCCCAAACCCTATCGTACCTCGCATAGTTCCTCCCTTTCTTTTCTAAACACTTTTCACATAGAATTACTAGCTCGTTTATGAGATTTATTTAATCCTAGGATTTACAATTTCTTATTTTAGTTTATGTGATTGCGATGTTTAAGAGCGCCCAAATGGTAAAAAGCGGATTTGACCTTCGTATTTTTCGTGATAACTCTAATATAATTGTTATTATTATTTTGGATATTCTCCTGCAACTCTGGAAGTCATATGGTTCATGTTGGTAACACTAAATGTTAGGAACAAAACATAATAAACTCTCCTCTCGCACTCTCAAGAGGGGGTTAGAAGCAACAAGGAAGAAGATAACGATTTACGTGGTTCGGAGCAATAATCTCCTACTTCCACGGTCACACAGATCTCTTGTATTCTCTCTCTTCTATGAACACACAGAACAGACACTCTCAAGCGGCGGCCATCCTCAAACATAAGGATTAGGGCAAACCCGCATTTTTACAAAATGACATATATGCCCTTACATAAAAAAAAATTTCCATACACCAACACTAAATCCACTACTTTGGCTCTAAACTTGGCAGTCATACGGAGGTCTACCATGCAAAGTGAAGTAAAAAATCATCTCTTACTGCGTTTAAATTGTTATGTTGGAAACTGGTTGTCTCCGTTGCACCAACTTGCAACTGATTTCTGTGCACAAGTAAAGACCAGTTCAGCTTAACCAAATGATCCTTCGTGTTTTCTAACTTTGAATTTGTTGGTGGACAGGTAAAACTTTGCAATGGAAAGCTGTTTGTTATTGAATTCTGTACCAAAGGATTCTATAGGGATGGGAAGCAGAGGACACTGCGTCACTTGCTTCGGCAGCTTAGTCGAGCCTTTGATAATGTTAGTCTGCACATGTCTTAATCCAATTTGAGACTTTGATTTGAGTTTCCTTTTCCTTTAATGTGCATTCAACTGTTGGATGTTTTCCTTTAATGTGCACATTTACTTATAAAATGCCCCTAGAATATGCGGTGAGTGTCGTCAAATATGTCTAGCTGCATAGAGTGTGAGGATTTATCTGTTGATAAGAGGCGAAGCCAAAAAATTTTCATAAGAAGGGTTAAGTTAAAGTTTCTAAATTTTGACGCGGGCCAAAATATCATTTTTTAAAATTTTTATATAGGCCAAGTAAAATTTTCTAAAATTTACATGTAAAAGTTTTTTTTAAAAAAATTTGAGGTGGGGCCAGGGCCCATGCGGCCCCCCCTTGGCTCTGCCCCTGCTGTTGATGCAAAGTTCATCACATGAGAAACCTAATAAAAATGATTTATTAGTACAAGAAGCTGAATTTGTCAACATTACAAGATGCAACTGATTGGCAGGGAAGGAGACAGGTGTGGGCGCCCACAAAAATTCTTATTTTCATATTGATCTTTCAAAAAAATGTCCTGGGTGCCCTTTAAATATTTAAAATCCTATAATCTAATGGTACAAGTTCAACAAAGTGGAGCTAAAGATATGTACTTAGATTTACAAAATCATAATCTCTAAAATTTTGGTCAATAGCAGGTTAGTTGAAAGCAGTTAATTGGCGGTTAAAGCCCTATGTCATGAGAATTAGCGCTAGTGGATATTGGAATTGTATATATCTGGATCTACATACGCAGATTTGACTGTACTAGGGGTGGGCATCGGGAGGACCCGGCCCTTTTGATAATAAATTTTTTTATTAAAAAAATTACTTTTAATAATATAAAATATATTTTAATTATAAAATACACATTATTAAGTTTAAAAATTAATAAAAAATATTTTTTATAAATTATTAACGGGCCGGATCGAATTGGCCCGGCCAACCCTAGCCGCACAACCGGGCCCGATCCCGGTCCGATAGCCCGTTTTTCCTACCCAAACCCGGACCTGACCGAGCCGGGTACCTGGTACCTTGCGGCGGCCCGGCCCAGTACCCAGACTTAGACTGGACGTACGCATAAGGTAAACCTGACTTGGGTGAATCATAGATGTGTTAATGGATTAGATCCAGGATAGAAACTTCACAGTCCTTTAGACTGTTGGGAATTTTGAATTCACTACAAAGAATTCCCGACGGTTCTTAGCGTTGGCAGAAACAAGGATTAGTGGTCGGCAGTAAAGCTGCCGACGTCTTTTGGGTTATCGGTAAAAGTTTCGCGGTGAATTGTTTTAGTGACGACAGAAGCTGTTGGCAGGTTCCTAGCGTTGGCAGAAACAAGGATTAGTGGTCGGCAGTAAAGCTGCCGACGTTTTTTGGGTTATCGGTAAAAGTTTCGTGGTGAATTGTTTTAGCGACGACAGAAGCCGTTGGCAGGTTCCTAGCGTTGGCAGAAACAAGGATTAGTGGTCGGCAATAAAGCTGCCGACGCCTTTTGGGTTATCGGTAAAAGTTTCGCGGTGAATTGTTTTAGTGATGACAGAAGCCGTTGGCAGGTTCCTAGCGTTGGCAGAAACAAGGATTAGTGGTCGGCAGTAAAGCTGCCGACGTCTTTTGGGTTATCGGTAAAAGTTTCGCGGTGAGTTGTTTTAGCGACGACAGAAGCCGTTGGCAGGTTCCTAGCGTTGGCAGAAACAAGGATTAGTGGTCGGCAGTAAAGCTGCCGACGTCTTTTGGGTTATCGGTAAAAGTTTCGCCGTGAATTGTTTTAACGACGACAGAAGCCGTTGGCAGGATACTTACGACAATTTTATGAGTTCGGACTTGGGAGTGACATTATGCAATACCATGCCGACGCTGCCGGCAATTATTTTTTTTCCCAACATATTGAAACTTTGGAAAATAAATTCTTTCTACAAATATAATTGTTATATATATATATATATATATATATATATATATATATATATATATATATATATATAAAGAGAGAGAGAGGAGCTAAAATGAATTTACCTGATCTTGAAAGGTTTTAAGACCATGCAGTTGATCGCTCATTTTCCATGGTACATTTTAAGCCATACAGACCAATGATTTTTGAAGATTATATTCAGGAGTAGAGCCAGGAAAAAAAAATTATTATAGTTTCAAAACTTTAACAAGGGCCTAAATAGAAAATTTTCAAATTTTTAAATATATAGAACTAGATTTTTTTAAATTTACATATAAATTTTAAAAATCTTATGGAGCCTAAGGCCCTTGCCGCCCTCCTTCCCTGAACCCATTAATATTTTTTTTTTTTTTCTGAAGTAGGTAAGATGTTTGCCACATGCCCCGATCGAGATGATTAAGTGGAAGTGGCACTTGTTGCATCCAACATGATATTAGCAGCAGTCAAAGACAAAGAAAGGGTCAGGACTTATTGATGATTAAAAAGAATATATCCCAATAGAGATGAAAGTAAATCTCTCAAATGCACTGAAGGAAGAGTGCCACATATAATTCACAGAATTTATATTTCAATGTCTTATCATATACTTTTCATGGCTCTACTATATCAATCACAAATTTGCCTTGTGAACTGAAAATAAATGTTTTTTGTTGATTGCTACCGATTTCAAAGAGAAATGCAACTCTTGGAGTGCCTTGATCGTGTATTCATGTTCGCTGTAAACATTGCATGGTAATCTGAATACTGAACTAAATTTGTAATACTCCAGAAGTTTAGTCATGTATCGAAGATTATGAGGGATCTTCAAGGACTTATAAAGGGATACTTTAATGAGATGATTGTCCTGGTTCTTAGCCTTTTTGAGGCTGGAGCCGAAACTGCTAGGGGCGGGTTGGGATCCATCAACCCAGGGGCCCGAGCCCAGCAGTGGGCTCGGGTTGTTATAATGGTATCAGTTCAAGTTTCAACACTTGGACGTGGGGTCCCACACGCCTTAAGGGGGTGGATTTTAACACGCCAAAAGTTTAGTCCCGTATCCAAGGTAGCATTAGTTTGTTTGCAAATTGGAAACTATTGACAACTGTTTGCCGTATTTATTTATTTATTTTTTTCTCCAGAAGGAACTGAAAAGTATCACATGCTTTTCTGGCATCCTTTCAGGTAATCTAATCTTGTCACTTGTAGCTAAAAGTCCAGTTTCTTTTCGCATAACTTGCCTCATTTGGCTGATGGTTTTGTGTATGGACGTTGCAGACTTGCAATGATGCTTCTTGGGCATCTTCGTATTGGTATATGGGCATTTCATGTTGAGGAACTATGCTTTCCAGATTCCAGACATTAGCCCCAGCATCTTGCTTAGATATTATTCGAGTCTTCTTCATTGCTTGCATACCATAACAATTCAAAAGATGCTTAAATATCGATTTTCCCTTTTTGATGTTTGTTGTTCTCCATTTTTATTCGATTGAGGTCCACCTATTAAGGCCAACGGAACATTGTGACCCTGTCTGTTTCTGATGCCGTTTCTGTCCAATATTGAATGTAAAACAGGTTCTGAAAGTGTATGAACTTCTGATACTGATACGTTTTAGTAAGGCATGATTAAGCGAGTCGAGCTCGACTTTGTAATGATCCAATGAAACATTGTTTTGCTCTATTAATTATGAAATCGTAACTTAATTTGGTTTGGTTTAAGAATGGGAGCAAGAAGAGTTTTGTGGCGCTAAACGAGTTAAGCAAGTCGAACCCGAGCTCGACTTTGTATAATAGAGTCGAGCTCGAGCTTGTGTTAGGCAGCTCGACTCAAGTTCGAGCTTGAGCTCGCTGAGCCGAGTCAAGCTCGAGCTCGACTCGGCTCGTGTGTAGCCCTAATATATATAGAAAGAGAGAGAGGGAGAGAGAGAGAGGCTAAAAAGCATTTACCTGCTCTTAAAAGGTTTTAAGAGCATGGAGTTGACCGTTCATTTTCCATGGTACATTTTAAGACATACAGACGAATGATTTTTGAAAATTATATTTCACCGATTCAGGAGTGGAGCCAGGAAAATTTTTTTTATTGAAGTGGCCAAATTATAGTTTCAAAACTTTAACAGAGGCCGAAATAAAAAAATTTCAAATTTTTTAAATATATAAAACTAAAATTTTTTAGATTTACATATAAATTTTTAAAGTTTTTAAAATCTGATGGAGCCCAAGGCCCTTGCCGCCCCCCCTTCCCTCCGCCCCTGGTGGCAAACATCCCTGCTGAGGTTAGGCCTTCTACCATCTTAACTACTTCAGAAAAAACAAAAAATATTAATGGGTCCAGGAATGCTTGGGCCATGGCTCCGGTGAGCGCAGAATTTTTTTTTTATTGAAAAAAATAAATTTTTTTAATTTGACCCGACCACGGTAGCAAACAAAAGGCCATCAAGCCTTTGTTATGGACCTCCCTTTTTAAATAAATGGAGCCCAGGAACCATATTAAGATCTGGCTGGCCTGCCAGCTCTGCGGGAATTTTCACAATCTGTATCCAGATCTTGTTTGTCTGTTTCTCTGGACTAGACTCAATTCTTTTTGTATCTGAAACTAGCACCGGGTCTGGAGCTACCCACATCCAGTTGGTTGTGTGAGCAATATGATACCACAGCTGAGCTGAGCAGGGGTGGAGGGAGGGGTGTGGACAGCCGCCTCAGCCATGTTTCGGGTGAGCGCAAAATTTTTTTTTTTTTGTATTGAAAAAATTATATTTTTTTTAGTTTGGCCTGACCAGTTGCTCCTCTTGGCCCGACCCATCCCTCTTCTTGGGCCGACCCGCCGATCGTCTTAGCCCGTTTGGCCCACCCCTGAAAAAAATCATGGGTCTGCCCTTGTTTGCCACATGCCCCGATCAATCATTATAGACTTTTTTTTTTGTTCGTCCAGAAAATACAACTGATTTGATGTCCGACAGGATTTCAAATCCTTGGATTTGTTTTCCGACCTCTCCAGTTGGATTATGCATCTGTGGTTCCTGCATTCAGTCCCCTCCACAGCAGGGTATCAACGAGCTAAGCAAAAATATTACTTGTACCTTCGTCTAAAGAAAATAATGTCGTAAGATTTGAAAAACATTATAGAGATTTATGTATAATTAATTCTCATGCCCTTAAGATGTTTGACTTATGTTGCGTGACAAATACAAACGTCGAAATGTTCGTAACCCTTTAATATTCATACGAAAATACAGGTTTATTGATAGAATAATTATGAATTAGATGAAAACAGAGTTTTATTGACTTACGTTTGCCTTATCAAATAATCTTTCGAATTTGACGTGGCTTTCCAATTTATCGTCAATATTAAAGATGTTCTTTTTTATTCGGTTTCAAACATATATATGTTAAAATCGAGTTTAGCAACATTAAAGTTATGAGTACTGTTTCAGCATGGGGTTGTCGAGGGTGATAGAAAAGTTATGAAACATCAGAATCTTTTTTTATATCATATTCCGAGCTTTTGTTGCTATTTGCTTTTCAAAAGTGAATAATTTTCTAGGCAGGTGCATAGCATTTTGAGGAATGTGCTAGCTTTGCATGTTGGATGATTCCATTCTTGTCGCTCCTTTGGATTTACTAAACAATGCACCATTCTTGTCGCTTCTTCTTAGTCTTGTGGCTCTTCGTTACTTGTACATGACAGCCACAGTCATATAGTCATCAATCAGTTGCAGAACTTCTTATAAAGCAATTCAATAATTTTCAATATTGTTCTCAAATGGGTAACATATGAAATCTCAATACATGAAATACTTTGTTCCTTAAAACAAAAAAAAAAGTAAAGCATGAATATCATCTTACTAAACTGATTAATGTAGCCTAACCTCAAAAATAAGGCGCCTACCACTGCTTGAAAGGTGAATTGATTTCTATTAGAAAACGACCAGAAAATAAAGCAAAATAAAATGCTACCGACACCGATTTCATTTTTATTACAATTTTGATGTACCATATCAATATTAACATTTGCGATTAAGTTTTTGTTTTTTTGTTACATATGTATTAGTGGCCTACCACTGCTTGATGTGCATGTGAACAAGCTGTTTGGACTGGCTCGGCTTCGATCCCAGACTAGGTATGTCAACGGATTGGATTCTAATATTCAAATATACACTTAACCATATCTTTTTTCAATGCTCATGGATTTAAATTTAGATTCAATTCTAAATCCAAAATCCAATTTCACAATTCAGTTCACATCTGCATCTAAATGTGAATTTTGGACCAAATCTAGTTGATTTTTAAAATGTAAGACTACAATAGATATATAACATTTATTTAAAACTAAATCTCCAATTAATTCAATTGGATATTGTTTAAATCGGAATCCGAATCGATTTCTGAATTGAACAATAATTTTTTTCCACATCCAATTTATTAGAATGGGTTAATCGGATATCTGATTCGAATTTGATAAATTGACATCCCTATCCTCTCTTCACCAAATTAAACTCCAATTGGTCTTCAAGCCCAAATGAATATTATTTAAAGTGGAAAAAAAATGTCAAACTACAAATCTATGAATCCTACTAAAATGCGCCAAACTTTTATTGAAACAAAAGCATGCTCCACCCAAGAAGGAAATCTAGTTTTTCTTCCTCTATATTGCTATTGAAATATTTTTTGACTGG
Source organism: Nymphaea colorata (assembly GCF_008831285.2). NCBI lineage: Eukaryota > Viridiplantae > Streptophyta > Magnoliopsida > Nymphaeales > Nymphaeaceae > Nymphaea > Nymphaea colorata. The sequence goes on from NC_045139.1 coordinate 3,277,054, forward strand.
GTGTAAATTTCTGTCGAGTGCCTTGCAGTAAGCGGCTAAATGAAAAATATTCAACCATGAGGAACCAGCTAGCTTTTGCTATCTACTCAAATGTGTATGTGTATGTTAGTCTTCATATTCAAGCATATGAACAAGTAATATTTGGACAATAGATGAGTTCTATTTTTCAGCTTTGAGCTCAAATTTTCAAATCTACCTACCAAATTATAATTTTTGGTACTAAGAAAATCCTATTTGATAATCAAATCAAACTCATATACAGACCAAAAATCACTATATCAGGGTATAATATAATCTGCCAAACAAATAATAGATTTTAGAACCTCTGATCTAAAATCTTAGGTTTTAAATGCTCATGTTTGATGCACTCGCTCGTCCTTCTTTCTTTCCTCTCCTCGCCTCTCTACCTTCATATGTGGATCTGAGATCGACACTTGAAGTCATACCCACCTTGCCTCGGATTTGAGATCCATAGATATTCTAAATCTGTGGTTCTCAAATCTCCAGTTTGGCATACCACACATTTAAGCAACAAATCAGATCCGAGGTCATCAAACACAACCTTAGTTCACAGATGCGATCCGGTGACAGTGTTTACTTTTCTTGACGCGTAATAGAAATAACTGGGAGAAATCAACTGATGAAGGAAATCAATATTAGATTTACTTTTAGATTAGCAACGAGGAGTTACTGTATATAATGTTTCTTTGCCTATCGTCTCACTAACTATTATTAGACTTCAAAATTAGAAAATAACAGGAAAAAAAAAAGCAAATTAATGAAAATCTATCAATATTTTACGATGATGAAATTGGCAGTTCTTTAGAATCATCTGATCATGCAAATATAATAACAGATCGATGCGCAAGCGCCGCTCCCATATTAACGCGGAAATGAACTTATATGGTTTCGTCTTCTAAATAGTGATGTTTTTCTCCAATCTAATACAACGAGTTTGAGAAAAAAACCTAGAAAAATATGTAAAGTTTTAAAATATTAAAAATTAAAGAAAAATAAAATAGACGAGAAACTAATAAGACACCATAAACAATAAGCAGATAAACCACAAATAAAAATAAAAAATAAAAAAATAAAAAAAGCAGCTTGGCAATAAGAAACATTGAAATACCTAAAACACACATGCCTTTTCTTTTTTGCAATTTTTTTAAAATATTATTTTTTTTATATTGTTGGCCACTAACTTTTAGGTGTGCCTCACCACCTAAGAAAAAGAAGTCTTTATTCACCAACCAAAGGTCCAAAGCCTGACTTTTGGTAGTATTCTTTTGTTATGTATTTATCTCAAAATTTGGTTGGAAAATAGTAAAAGAAGAAAAAAGAAGAAGGAAAAAACAGTCTTACTGTCTGGTTTAGGTGATCGGGTCGGATCTGGGTCAACCCATGAATGCAGGTCCAGTAAATAAATTGGAATTCCGGACTTGCTACAACCGCAAAATTCTCGTACCCGGTCCAACTCCAACCTATCTGCGGCTCCAGTTTCTAAACACTACTTTACTAGTAGATCCTCGTGGCCTCACATTCGAATTGGTTCGGACCCTCACGTTCGAATTCATATCCGAATCATCCCCAACCAGCAAAGCCCTTCTTCTGGAACTGATTTGGAGTTCTTCAAAGTGCAGGATTTTTTAAGATCCAAGGAGCTCATTCGCTACTTCCCAAATCTTCAACACACACACACACACACATATATATATATATATATATATATATATGGCATGACTTATGATCTACAACCATTTGATAGATCTACAAGCAGTCGTGAAGCCAAAAATTTTTGAACTAAAAGGCACTAATTTCAAATAATTTTATGTTCTTAGGGGCATCAATGTATAGAATGACACTAATTTTGACCAATTTTAATAATTCTTAAGGGCACAAACAAAGAGCAAATTATTAAGAATATGAACATGTAAAATAATTAATTAATTAAAATTTAAATTAATCAAGTAAAAAACGAGTAACGTATCACACTTACGCCTCCTAAATTTAATGTGCAATCGCCGCCAAAGTCGATTCCAGTTGTCTGATATGGGCAACATCGGCATTGTCGACCAGTATGACCAGTATTTGCAAATTTCGGATCTGATGATTTAAGATCAAATCAGATCGAAGGGGGAAACCCCAATCGACAAATATCATAAATCAATAAAAGAATAGTAAACAAATCTGTATCATAACTAACTTCACTAATTCAGTTTCCAGTGGTGAAGAAGGAGATCCAAAATCCATTTGCAAGCTTCAAGCGGATTGAAGAGAAGCAGAGAAGCTTAAGTGGGTGGGCTCAAGCCCACACCCATACGCTGCCTTGTGCCGATCAAGAACCTCTGCAATCAAGCCAACCGGCAGGGCTTCATACTTCCTCTCCACCATCTTCATCTCTTGAATCTTCCTCTTCAATTCTAGCATGTTCTGGTCGATCATTCGGCTGCATAACTTACGGTCGTCCGTGATCCTTGCACAATGCATGCAGCAAACCATTTGCGAGTGCCGGTAAGAGAACGCCGACTTAAGTGGTGGGCAAAAAACAAGTCGTAAGATGATTACAAGAACCAAAAGTAGAGCCAAAGTTTTTAAATTTTGACGTAGCTGAAATATCATTTTTTAAAATTTTTTTTTAAATAAATAAAATTTTCAAAATTTTTACATGTAAATTATTATTATTATTATTTTGAAAATGGGGCCATGGCTTTTGCTGGGCCTTACCGTGGCTCAAGAGCATGCCAATTGTATCGGGATATAAAATAACGAGTAGTATGAGATAATGGGCGCAATACCGGTTCAAACTAAAGCATTTAAGGCCGCAAAATCCCAGCACCAAATCCTGCATTTTTCTCCCGTCTTTACTCGTCCACTTCAAGAAGAGAGATTCATGAACATAATCCGGGGTCGACAGCGACCGGATTCCGGCAGAAGAATCGAAATCTGCCACGATGACTGCACTGCACACTTAGAAAAGAGCTCAAGGAAGTGCGACAGTTGAGGCTTTTTCTTTGCAAAACACGTTGTCCCTTAGACTGTCTTTTAAAAGCTTGATGGATAAAGGAGAAATAGATATATATCTTATGTAACGCAGCGTCGTTAAGCCTGGGCTGAACGCATCGGGCCAGCCCCATGACGAATCGGGCCTAGGCTGACCCAACATCTAAAACTTGGGCCTGGGCTCCACCTGAGCCTGGCCTGGGCTCTGCTTGCTTACAGTAAAAAAATATTTTTTAAATATAAAATAATACCTAAAAATAATTAATTGTTTTTTTTATAAAAAAAATCATTATTGGTCTGATTCGGGTTTATCAGGCTTGTCCGATAATGAGTCGGGCGGGCTGGATACCATGTACCCAGGGACAGTTCGGCCTGACGGCAGTCCGACCCAATGCGCGAACTTGGATTGCGGACGACCAAGGATTTAGTGAAATGCCGACCTTTAGGGCCCGTTTGATGGGCGGGTGAAAATCCATGGGGAGGGGTAAATCTGTACGGGCGGGTGAAATTTCACCCGCCCGATTAAGAACCCATCAAACGGGGTGAATTTTCACCCGTTTAACCCAAAAAGGAGCGGGTGAAATTTCACCCGCTGAGTTCATGTTTCGGGCGTTGTTTCACAATGCTGGACTTCCCTCCGTCCTCCCTCCTGCCTTCTCACCGTCTTACCAGAGTAAAACAAGCTCGCCTCTCTGCTGCGCCGACGCCTCTCCGTTCCGTCGTCGCCTCTTTGCTCCTCCGCCGGTACGCTTTGTCCCTTTCTCTCTCTAATGCCTTCACTTTCTCCCTTTCTCTCTTGCCCTAAGTTCTTATGTAGCTTCTCACCGGCAGGGAAGAGAGACGCAGAGACAGACAACATCCTCCACTGCCATAGTTGCCGCTCCTTCACCTCCATTACTGTCCTGTGAGTTGCTCAATATCTCTCTCGCTTGTCCTCCTTCTAGAATTGGGCGTTTCATTTGGTACCTTGTCTCTGCGTCCCTCTTTGCCGGCTTAATGTTTTTTCTGCATAAAGATGAAATCTTGATGACAAAAAGTTGATGTGGACATGTACTTTTGTGGGTTCAACTTTCTTATTGTTATAAATTTTATTTCGACAACTACATTGCACTGTTGGATGTCATGGTGTTAACTGTGTTTTTTTTTTTTAAACATGAATGTGTTGTCGGTATCCTGTGCATCTTGTTGTTTTCTGAATGGTAAGGAATACACCCTCAACATTTTGTTCTTGTTCTTTTCTCGATGGTAGGGAATACATCCTAAATATTTTGTTGTTTTGGAAGATCATCTTCCAATTTCTTCCCAAGTCACAATTGGAGAGGAGAAGACACAAAAAAAAAAACAATATTTACCATGTTAAATTCTTCCTGTACATCAAACAGGGTTAAATTTATCATGTTAAATTCTTCACGTGCATCAAACAGGGTTAAATTTACCACGGTAAATTCTTCCCGCCCATCAAATAGGGCCTCAGATTGGAAGAGGGAGAAATTTCATCCTGTAAATTTTTCTAGAAAAATTTATCATGGTAAATTTACCGCGTTAAATTTCACCCGCCCATCATATTGGCCCTTAAGGCAAATGAACCTTACAGGACTCGGTTCTGGCCGGCAGAATCAGCACCCATGTTTGAATCATTAATTTCATTTAGATCTAACTATTAACCAATGTTGGTGGTAATTAAAAGAATAGTTGCTTATTAGAAATAAATTAGTCTAACACATTTTATTGATTAGTCGTCTTCATTTTTGTAGTTTTGTTCATAAGTTATGGTCATCTGAAAGTATTTACCTCATAGCTACTAGTCATTTTATAATATAAAAATTTGCCACTTAAGCAAGATAAGTTGCCAAGTCAACTCTTGATCCAATAGTTAATTGATCTGGGTTCGATTCACCAGTTTGCCAATTATACTGGCAAGTTGGAGTTGGCCAATTTCAGGAGACTATCCAAGAAAATATGCGTGGTGTAAGTAAGTGACTCTTGAGGACTTTAACTTGATGGTTCAAGCGACTAATAGGGGCTTTGAATTTAATGTTTGTAACTCTACAGTTGCTTAAAAGTAAGGGTGAACAATCACTAGCTCGACTTGTTAAAGCTCGGCTCATGAACGAGTTCGAGTCAAGTCATTTGCTTAACAAGTCGAGCTCAAGTTTATGAGTCGACTCGTTCAAATAATCGAGTTGAGTTTGAAATCAACACACAACGGTCGAGCTGAGCTCGAGCCTTAATCAAGTCAATATATTCAAACGAGTTTACGAGTTTCCCAAGCCTTAATCTAGTCGAGCTTGAGCTCAACACGTAACGATGAATTTCAATTCTATTCAAACGAGTTTGTCGAGCCTTAATCGAACCGAGCCTAGTCAAGCTCAACGTTTCATTAGTCCAGCTGAGCTCGAGCTGACTGAACTCAGGCTCGTGTCTACCCCTACTTAAATGGGTATCGCGTAGCTAATCAGGCTAGTGAGGCTAGTGAGTTAGTGAAAGTTCAGTCATCAGTTCAATTATAGTTACTGTTATTTTGATGAATTGTATGGTGGCAGACGCTACTTTTGGGTTGAAAGTTGAAAGGAGTAACTATAAGTTCACCAATGTTCTATTGTAGTTCTAACTTGATCGGCACAGAAAATTAATGTAATATCATCTCTATCCTTTCCAACATGCAGTTCTCAAGAAGATGTAGTCTTTGTGTATGTGTGCGGTTAAGGCATTCAAAGTTATAAGATTAGAAAAAAGCAAAAAAAGTCTACCGTGTAGACCAGATGTTATAAAATGAATTGATTTAAAGATTTAGTTTAGATTTGGCGGCTTATTACTTGATTTTAGTGGATTTTCTTTTTTCATTCCCATAAATTTGCAAATTTTAAAGTAAATCTGTAGAGTTGGATTAACTAGAAATTACAATTTTTAGGTGACTGGAAAACCCAAAATACATGTTCCAAATTGACATAATTGAATATTTATTCCTATGAAATCTTATAGAATCGTACATTTCTTGACAAGATTCTTTTTGTATCATGAACATTTGAACAAACTAAAGATGTAGAAAAAAAGCTGTCCCAATGTTTCTAATATGTCCATGGGACGCCCCACCAAATAAAGGTCGTTCAAGATAAAGATAAAAATATTAATTTCACAACTTTCACATGATTTTCATGTAGAGAAACTGCAAGAAAATTGGTAAATCTCATTTAAATCGATAAGCCTTTTTATTGAGTTTTAGTTCGCATGAATGACAGTGGAACCAATAAGAAGGGGTGGAGTTAGAAAAATTCGGTTCATAGACTTTATGTATGAAATTTTAAGAGGCATTAATACATAAATAAGAAAAATTGTACAAAAACATCAATATAAAATAAGAAGCTTGTTTGGTCTGTGTGGGCAATTGCCCACCCAAAGCCCACGCTTACCTCCACCCCTGCCAACAAGTGCTTCTTTAATAGAGGTGAGTGTCGGGTCGAATACCCGACCTGGCTCAGTGACAACATTTTGGGTCGGCCCAGATTCGGTCCAACAATATAATATATAAAAAATATTTTAACTATATTTTAACATATTTTACATTAAAAATATAAGTTTGCACGTTCAATTTATATATTTTAAATATTTTTTTAGTTTATTTTAACCAGGTTGAACTGGGCCACGCGGTCAGGCCTAAGGCTGGGCATCGGGCCGGGCCGGGTCGGCCCGGCCCGATAAAAATGTAAAAATAAAGCCCAATAACCTAAACGGGCTGGGCCGGGCCCAAGTCATATCGGGCCTCGGGCTTCGGTCAAGGCCCGAGGCCCGGCCCGGCCCGATTAATAATGGGCCGGGCGGGCTGAGATGGGCTTCGGCCTGGCCCGTTATTGAAAAAACTCAGACACAACGAATGCAGGAGGCAACACAATTTACAGCTTCAGATGATGAAACACCATGGAGTATCAAGTTCTTTGATAGGCACATTGATAGTTTACAGACTGAAGACCTTTACGGCAGCCGGCACACGGTCACCGGAGAAGGCAGCCGATGGCGACGGCGACGACCGGAGGAGCAGCCGATGGGCGAAGAGGAGGCAATGCCGCAAATGCAATCTCTCGAGTCTCGACCGGCGACGGTGACGACAGAAGGTCGAAAAGTAAACCCTAACTCTCTAAGCTCAAGTTCATTTTTATTTAACCCTAGGTCCCTAACGAGTAACGAAGTTCATTTAAAAAAAAAAAAACAACGGGCTTCGCGGGCCGCCGCCGATCAAAGCGGCTGGCCCGCGCCCGGCCCGTTAGTTACCGGGCCAGGCCGAGCCCGGTAACTAACGGGCCGACTACTATAAAAACAAGGCCCGGGACCGAGTCGGGCCGGGTATCGGGTACCCGGCGGCGGCCCGGCCCGGTGCCCAGGCTTAGTCAGGCCTGAGTCGGCTTCAAATTGGGTCGGACGGGCCGAACCCAAATGAATTATGAAACTAGATTCTAGCTGAGTCGGTTTTGGATTGACTGGATCGATTGAATCGGCCCAAGACCTGATTCTGAATTGTTTAATTCATTCAGCGCCTCTTTAACTATTACCCAACGTAATCAAGAAACAAAATATAGACGTTCATTAGCTAGAAATAAATTAATCAGAAGCATTAGAAACCCATGAATGTATATGTTGAAATGGATATGATAAGACTTTGATTTGTGGGCAAAGTTATACAAAATTTGTAGATAAATTTATGAATTAATTAAGGACATTTTTTAAGAATTTCAGAGCATAATTAAGTGATTAGATTGGAACCATGGATTTTGAAGCGATTTGGTTAGATATCATCTTTAAAACCGATGAAGGCTGGACTCTCTTTTCCTCCTCTCAAGGCAAGGAGGAGTCAGATACAAACATATGAGTAGGGCTGCCAGCTCAAAAAACTCAAACTCGAGCTTCGCTCGAACTCGACTTGTGCTCCTTATAGCAAGCTCGAGCTCGACTCGACTACTCAAAATTAAGCTCGAACTCAACTCATTTAAGCATTAACTCATACAGGCATTAACTCGTTCGATTGGTATAAGCGTTAACTCTTGTAACTCATTTAATTCGTATAACTTGTGAAATTGGTTTTGGTAATATTATATAGAGTACCAATTTGCGAGTTATTTTTCACTACCTGTAGTTTTTTTTACGAGCTTTTGACATGAAAATAAAGGAGAATTTGGGCCTTAGATTTGCAGATAACTGCGTCAAAATATAGGATAATGAATGCTTGATGAAGAAGGCTGACCAATTGGATTTGGATCCATTCTTTCTTGTTCAATGACAGAAGAAGTGATGAGGCATCGATACACTTCGTTTGCATGTGTTGGATGGTTCAATTCTCATGTATATCATTTTTCACACAAGCCAAGCCAAGGCTTAGTATACTTGTCGGCATTTGCCACGGCCTCTCATTAATTATTAAAGCTTCGTGGAGTCTTGTTTCTCTTCAAGGATTTAGCATACTAAGTCAAGATGTACATTGATGCGCCCAATAATTTCTCTCCTGCAATAACCAAGCTGGTTGATCTTTCCATAAATTAAGGGAAGTTTTACAATTGGAATATGTGTGAAGAAAGCAGTTTGTTTAGATATAAGCACTAGAAAAAAAAATGTGATGACTCGCAATGGTGGAGCCATGGTTTTTTTGTTTCTTTTTTCTGAGAGGTACTCAAGTCACCAACTCAAGTCTAATGTTAACACTTCATGTAATTTTGTCTAGAACTGAATTCGATTCGAATCCGTATCCGAATCCGATCCGATATTCATGTATATCTGAATCCGAATCTGATCGGATGTCATTTATTAAATCCCAATCTGATCCGATTTTTTAATCGGATATTAAATTTTTATCTATATCCTTTTTTTCGGATCGGATCGGTCGGATATCCGATTCAAATCGAATATATTGACATCCCTAATTAAGGCCGCCTCGACAGTAACTTTCAAACATCGCCATTGTGTATATGCCGTTCGAACTGGCTGTGATCCAAGCATCGACAAGTTCAACTTAAATTTCATGAAGCCTAACTGACTGCCACAAGGAAAAAGGGAAAAAATGACTAAACTTTACCTAGCAAAGTATATAGTAGGGGCTCCTAGCAAAAGGCAGCTGACTTTTAATGGAAGAACAAAGACATGCCCAATTCAGGAGGAATATTCTAGTTTCTCTTATTATGTTTTCCTTTAATTTCTTTTTTTTTTTTTCTTAAGTATAAATTTCATTTAACTGCTTTGTAGTACGCTGCTAGATGAAAAATATTCAAACGTGAGGAACCCTTTTATTTGCTCTAAATGGGCAAGCATGTTAGTCTTAATAATTAATAATGTTCAAGGCTTCGAGCATATTAATACACAACATTTGCTTTTATAGTTTCTCAATTGGGGGTTGCTTCAATCTTTTTCCAGACGCTTTGATCCAGCGGCCTCAAACAGATCAACGTGCTCCAACCTCCAACGAGTGGGCAAGTGTCCTCGATACATCTTTAACTATATCCACTTTTTCAGATATTCATATATTCGGATTCGAATTCGGATTCAGATTCGAATAAAACAATATCATATCTGAATCTGAAATCTGATTTTACAATCCAAATCTGATCCAAATCCATTTTTTATATTTTTATCTGAATCCGAATCCAAATTTTGAACCAGATTTTGCCATTTTTCAAGTATTAGATAGAGGATATTTGTCTAAAAATGAATCTAATCCAAATTCGATCCGATATTCATGTATATCCGAATCCGAATCCGATCGGATGTCATTTATTAAATCCGAATCCGATCCGATTTCTTAATCAGATATTAAATTTTTATCCATATCTGATTTTTTCGGATCAGATCAGTCGAATATCTGATTCAAATAGCAAAGTCTGTCACATCTCAAAAACTTTCATTTTTCATTCATCGCCTTCATCATTTCTCCATGAAGTTGATACAAATATACGAGGGAGAGTGAGGGAGAGATTCACTGAAATGACGGTAATCCGGCTGTTGCAGCGACCGGAATCCCCGCAGAGCAATTAAAATCTGCCACCATACCGATGGAAGGGACACTGTTTCGTTTGCATTTTACATCAAAGTAATTTACTGAAAACCATGGTAGCACTTCAGTTAGATGACTCCTCAGGCTTTTCAGTATTAAGTAAGTATTTTTGAAAAGGCAGTTTATTAAGTTAGTGTTACAATCAATTTCCAACTATTCAAAAATTTTGGGAAATGAAGGGGGTAATTTATTTACAAAGAAAACTAGTTTTGGTATTCCTGGTGACAAATGGGAATCTCATTCAATTTCTCCGATGAGAGCTGTAGCCATCTTAGTTAATGATTCATCAAATAAAAACTGTAGAAAACTAATAAGGGTGCTTGAAGTTTCTACTGGAGTTTTAGATATACCTGTCATAGATCAATTTGAGCCGATTATTATTGAGAAGAAGGCTGTTGGTTTGTGACTGCTTCAAATGTTTGCTTGAAAGGCACTAATTCATATCACTCAACAAAAAATGTCTAACTTCGCTCCTGTTTATAGATGATTTAGTTCTCTTCAATTGTACTGATGGTAGATCAGTGAGAGGTACTATAAAAAAGGGTGCTTATAGAGATTTAAGGATCTTAGTGTTAGGAACAACACACACAACTCTCCTCTCGCACTCTCAAGAGGGGAATAAAAGCAACAAAGAAGAAAACAAAGATTTACGTGGTTCGGAGCAATAATCTCCTACGTTCACGATCGCACAGATCTTTCACTATTCACTCTCAGATGAACACAGTCACTCTCAGAGAGAAGACCAAAAAAAGAAACTGCGGCCCCCCTCACAACTTAAGGATTAGGGCAAACCCGTATTTGTACAAAATGACATAAATATCATTGGATCCGCGGTATTGCAGATGAGTGTCCAGTATCAATGAGAGGTACTATAAAAAGGTGCTTACAGAGATTTGGGGATCTTAGTTCATCCACGTAAAACCATGTCGGCATAGCTTCTTATGTGAGTGTGAAAGCTACTTTGTTACCATATTGTTGATATAGAAACGGGCCTTGAAGATCATTTTTTAGATCTAAACTTGGTTAATTTGTCAAAACTGAAACGTAATTTGCTCCTTCAGTGACCACCAAACTTGGTATAGGTCAAATTTACACAATCAATAAAATCTGATTGAAAGAGTTGATAGGTTTTTAAAAGATTTTAAATAAATTAAGCCTTTAGCACATCACGAATTCTTTTGCGCTACACGTAAATGGAGATGTCTATTTTCCCTATGGTTGATCATGCGGCCGGCAACAACAATGTGGGCAGTGTGCGTCATAGCTGTTTAACAGTTCAATATTTGATAAGGTAAACAAGTTTTCGTTTTTTGTTCTCATTCTTTCGTGAACTAGTGGCTCTTATTTTTCTTTTCATTTTTATTTTGATCTCCCTTCGAAAATCACTATAAAGAAGTTAAACGATATTAAAAGTTCATCATGAAACTGTGGCATGTTCCCTTCACTGATATGGATGTATGAATGGTATTTCAAGCAACCTAACTAGATATAACATAGCTGGTTAGCCTGAGTGGCACATGCTGCTGAGGGATCTTCTGTTCGATTTTCATGGACGTCATTTTCTTGGACTGTAGACGAAAGCTTACGTAATTCTTAAGTTGAAAGGTATATCATAAAACCAGCTAAGTCTCCAAAATTTGAAAATTCACCGATGACTTGGTCCTACCGAGTTGAGAACTTACTTTTATCCAATACACAAAAAACTCAGCCAAGTTTCATTTGACTCGCCTATGATATATGGTGATAGATAAGTATTCTAACGGTCCGGTTGTTTGTTATTCCATGAGTACATATGAATTAGTCATGACCTTACTTAAAGTTAACTCGAGTCATTTTTAGATTATATAACTAATCTGATAAACTTTGCTTTTAAATTAATGACAAGTTAAATATAATTTTTTCTTCCCATAATAATAGCTAATTATTGGGCCGGAGTCTCTGAATTTGTCCACTAAATCATAAAAAATCACTAACGTACGAGCCGAGCCGAGCCGAGCCGAGTAGAGTCGAGTTGAGTTGAGTCTAGAGTCACTGACTTTTAAACCATATTTATTGGAAGATTCTGTAGATCGTATGCATTCGCCAAGAATTCTACACGTTAAAATGAGTGCACAAATATGCCAAAACATGTCGACTCAGCTGATTTGTTTGAATAAGTGACGGGAGGCAAGAAGACAAACTAAAACCAAGAATTTTCTTCATCTTCTTGCGTTACATATGGCCCCACGAAAAGATTTACATGTTCAAAACATTGCAGCCCATCATTCGAAATTTGAACACTAGATGGATAATGCAAAGGAGCATGCCTTTTTCTATGCAGCTGCATATATAGCAGCAGGCAGGCGGAGCTAGGAGGCCCCTAGGGCGCCGGCCCCACCTCATTTTTTTTATAAAAATTTTGAAAAATGATATTTTGTTAAGATTTAGAAACTTTAATTTGACGCCATCATGAAAAAATTCTAGCTTTAAGGAGGTCCATGGCGATAGAAACAATGGCTGGAGAATATATCTTACGCAGATGCCAGAACTGGAATTCGCGACAAGAAGCTTTTTATGAAGGTCTAGAGCTCATGTTTTGGGACTTACATGTTTCCAACAAAGGCTTAGAGTATGGAGGGTAGGGCTTTTTCTGTCTCAGAGTTTAGTGAAAACTTATGAAAGTGGTTATATATACCACCCAGTGTAGAAAAAATTATATATTGGGAGATGTAATAATCAAAATACCCTTGGTCCGGAAAAAAGAGTCATTTGTATGGACAAAAACATATAATAAAAAAAAATTGAAAGACTAAAAAAAACATTTCTTCTTGAAAAATAACCATAATAAACCAACACCCTTTTTTTTTTTCCAGGCGCATATTGGCACACAACCGCTCTCAAAAACTTATGAGAGTTGCTCCATTCATAAGCTAAAACACCAAAAACTTTAGTGGGAAAGGTACTAACCTTGGGTTTTATGTCATTGAGGGTACAATTGAGTCAAATTACATCTTTATTGTATAAGAAAAAAAGAAATGCACATATGGTTCCAATAAATTGGTTATAGTATTATACTTTTAAAAGACTTTAAATAACTTACAATATAAGAAATGATGTCCATGCCCAAGTTAAAATAAAATGACATGAGAATATGGGGGCATATTCTAAAGAGGCTGAACACCCTTTTCTTTTTCGTCATATGTTGTATATTTATAATTTGTAGTTTATAAGAATAACATTCATGGGAATCGAATTGATGACCGAACTTTTATTGACTGATGATTGAACGGACTGACCAATTCGACCAGTTGTACTGCTAAAAATGGAGCAACATGGTTTTGCTAAATGTTATGGACTAAGCCAGGTCAGTTAAGACGAATCTGCCTACACCACTATCTTTATTAAGTTTTACTTAAATTATTGAAAAGTAAATTTTTATTATTTTATTAGAAAAGGCCTATTGAACGAACAATTTTACTTATTCGGTCACTTATTCTGGCTGGACGGACGTTGGCAGACGGTTCAAAGTTCTCTCTATCTTCAGTGACTCTTTCAAGAAGCCGGGAAGCACAAAGATTGAGAAGAACAGGGCACCTGCTTGGGAATTGTAATTTCTATTGAATTCTGCCCTTGATTCTAATGAATCTGATTTTCTATTTACTGACTCCAGTCACTCGGGTCCAACCAGACCTGCAATTTCACTGCCCAATTTAAAATGTAGCACTTACCCATTTTAAGAAGCCACTAAGCACAGATATTGAGAAGAACAGGGCACCTGCTTCATGTTTGGGAATTGGAATTTCTATTGAATTCTGCCTTTGATTCTAATGAATATGATTTTCTATTTATTGACTCCACTCCCTCGGGTCCAACCAGACCTGCAATTTCACTGCCCATTTTAAAATGTAGTACTTACCCATTTTGAAATGCACTGTACTGCAGCGCCAAAAAATGCAGAAAACAGAGCTTCCCTATGTTTCAATTGAAAATACAGAACCTTTCCATCCTTTAGAGAGTTCTCTTAGATTTATATCATACAAAGAGGAGATCATTTTGCTGTTTTTATGCAAGAAATAGAATTTTTAGGTCTATATCTTCTGTCAGGATGATGAAGACGGGTGTCCTCTGATTGTTCAAAGAAAGATCTAAAGTTTCAAGTTAATGAAGTCGGTAGTCAGAAAACTCGGATGAGAAAAACCACTTTTGTTGTTGTGAACGATGAAGGGAGCTACTTACCAAACACAAATTTTCTTTCTGTAAAAAAGTCATATCCATAAACACGGAGAAGAAACGATCGAAGATGCCCTGAGAAAGCTTTCTATCTCATGGCAAAAACAATAATTCAAATTTAAGAAATCACAATTGAATTTGTGCAGAATATTGCTCAATCGTAGTTCGATTGATTGCTGGATCAAAAGGAGATCTATGAATTCCACCTGCAAGCTTCAATCAAATCGAAGAGAACCACAACAGCAGCAGTGGGTAGGCTCAAACCAACAAGCATTAGTATCCCCACAGCAACACTTGGCTTTGTGCTCATGAAAAACCTCTGAAACTTCCCCACCCCATCAAACATATCAGAATAATACCAGACAGAGTACCTCTTCTCCCAGTCCATCCATTCATCAGCAACACCATAATTGCTATCCACCAATCTCATCACACGAATCCTCTTCTGCAGTGTAATCATGTTGCCGTAGACAGTCCGGCCGGCGATCTTCTGGTACCGGTGCCGCTTATACTATGCAGTGACTATGCAGCACAAGTACTGTCATCTAATTTATACGCCTAAACTGCTAGCCGGAGCTAGGCGGCCTGAAAAGAAAGGAATTGGACCTAGCTGCATTCTGTGGTTGCTATAACGGTGCTTTATATTCAAAGTGGCACCATGAGAATCATTGAGAGGGGGATGCTCTTTATAGATTCAGACTGAGTAAGATATTTTCCTGGAAAATGGGGCATATGTACAAAGAAAATTGCAACCTTTTCACGTCTTTGTCCCAATATGACTTCCCAGAATTATTTGCAGACATGATGGTTGATGGATGGTGACACTGCGATGGGTCTAATCCAAACGTTACGAAACTAGTTTCTGTCTAACCTCAACCTTGCTTGATTTTGTAATTGACTCTGTTAATCAGTTGCATTCAGCCGGACCCGAATTCTGATGTAAGTGTTCATACATGATCTGTTGCTAACCCAGAGCTAAAGGAAGGCAGTTCCATTGTCTGCAAATTGTCCGGGGTCCGACTGATCAGCTCTTCCCCGGAGCTCTGTTCTGTTGTTCCACCAATTTGGTGGTACCAAATTGTTGAAACAGCAAAGAAACCATAAATTTGTTCTTTGGTGTATTTAAAGGTGGCGCTTGCGTCTGTTCCAGCTGCACTATAATGCTAGCCAATCACCCTCTTCTAGGAGGTACAACCTGCTTTGGCCTTGCAGCAAGAAACAGTTCATAATTTCTGATCAAGAACCCATGGTTTCCAACAACTTGGTGAAGAACCATCTCGGCTAGATGGCAGATTGGCTTCTATATAATGCATCAAAATTGGAACTAATTAAATTCAGGAAATCCTTGAATGTTGCTTATTGTAGATTAACCATTCAATGTACAATTCAGAAGTGAATCGTGACAGGGTTGGAGCTGTAGTTACACCTTGCAGAAAATGGATGGAACACTCTATCTCCAGCTCTTTCCATTTTCTCTTGTTAACTAAACCCTTTCCTTTTACCTGACTGTAGAATGCAAAAAACTGTTCCCTGATCCTCATGGTAGCAAAGCACAAACCTTCAGGCCGTTCCTAAATCCGGCAAATATATGTGGATTTAGCTTACGAAAGGAGTAAGAACAATGAGAATGGAACCAAGACTGTGCACTTACAGTCAACACCTGCCCCAGCATGCCAATCCTTTCAATCCGATGGTTCAACTTTGAAATAAAATTTTAATGGATAAATTTGTATACCAACCTACAAGTTGGTCGAAGAGCTCCAACAAATGGACCCAACTGATATGGGGACACTAAATTATCACAACCAAAATACTGTGTTTGTTGTGCATGAAACACTTATGATGAATTACAACAATGTCGATGACTACTCTTACTCATTACAAGAACCAAACAAGTCTGTCTAGTTGGCAATTTTGTTGCTAGTGGGCTAAGGTTTTCCTTATTAATATTGATTAAGAAGAAAATTCAGATATTTTTTCTTATTTAGGAACTCTTAGCTGAAGGATTGCTTGAGATTCAGTCTGTCAAGCAAATATGAAGACAGTAGCTACACTTAAAAAGGCCACATGACGGAGGAAAGGTTTATCCGTAAAAATTATTAACTGTTGTATATATCCCTGACATATTGAGTCTCAAGCTGCCCTTCTGCTAGGAGGTTCATCAATAAGAAAAATTGTCTATAGTTACCTCTTTGATCGATATTAATAATGAAATGTACCCTATGCTTATGAAGAAAATGAAAAGAACATGAGTTTTGGCGTTATGCACTCAACTCCAAATCTTACATTGGTCGACTATAGCAAGCATCAATTTCTCGTTCAGAAACTTACGTTTTATATATACACAGTATGTTCAATATCACTGTTATTATCAATTTTTTACGGTCAGGAACTCTTGAGGGACCAGACCACTTAAACTGGAGTAGTTACCTTGCATGTACAATTATGATACATTTTATCTCCCATATATACATCCAACAACCATAATTGTTATGTATACCATTTTTATAAGAGCAACCGTGTGAATTCTAGAGTAGCTCTTGTATATGCTTTAGTAGGTTAGACATTTTGAGTTGGGTTATGCGCATCGGTTATTCAAAACAGAGGTCCTTTGGCTTGATCCTAGAAAAAGCATATGAACAAATTCATGAAGAAGTGCTCTTGTCAATGTTTTATATATTTAAACCTGTCATTTTTTCTATGTGAAATTATGACTTATTGGTACAGACATCTTCTGCTACATCATTTTTATGAAAGCAGACGGACTGGAGGGATATAATATGGGGAAGACATAATTTGATCATGGAGAATGGGGGCCCTACCTTACGGCATCATTCATGCTCGTAATTTCTTAGTCCTTATAATCAAAATATTCATCAACATAAAAGGTCAATTTCAGAACATGATTTGACAGCGGAATGAGGATCGGATGCAGGTAATTACTGATACTCTTCGAACGTCAATCTTAAATTTTCTTTTCTAAATTTTTATAGTACTGTGGAAGCAATCTTTATCTTCCAAAACTTACCAATCTGTTCTTGGCTATGCTATGCTTATTTGGACATTTCTGATTATATAACCCATAAATTTCAAAATTTTAAATGGTCAAATTTCGTTTGTTCTTAGAAATTATTGTTCACACATTTATGAAGCCCATCCGGAAGTGGTATGTAGGTTTCGAACCATAGTGAATCCATATGTACAGTAAAAATTTGGATAAAATAAGCTGCGAAAGAAGCCCACAATTTTGATCCTGAAAATGTAAACGATGCATCTCTTTTCTCACAGCTGTTTATTAGGCGCCATGCTTTTGATCGTATGGTCGTTTCAATCGTGGATTTTTTGGTGCTATCAAAATTGGCAGGCACTTGGAAAGCCTGCTCTGCTCTGTCTCACATGAAACCAAACAATCAAACAAACAAACAGATCTATTCAATGTTAGTACTGCTTTTCTAACGAAGACCACACATGCATGAAGAGGGTCAGATTCGTCCATTAACCTTATTTGGTTGTAAAACAGGAACCATTGTCAATCACCAAGGTGGTAAGGGGAGAATGATCCATCAATTTTTGCTTGTTGAAGTAGCAAAGTTGTTCTCTGTTACATGTTCATTTTTGCAACCCCAGTGACATAAACACTACCTGCTGTCTCGACCCTTAGGCACTTATTTATCTAATCATCTTCCCTGAAACTGGCTGTGTATTTATTTTTCTCTATTTACTGTTGCTTCAACAACATACAGCACATTATCTGTCTTGACCTTGATCTCAAGGAGGACACAGGAAAGTGACTGTTCGGTTACAATTGATACAGCGACTTTTTCAACATCCTCTAGGGAAGGACATGAGGTGGATGTACCAACATGTGAGAATGTTGAATGCCTCGAGATCATGAAATTCTGCCTCCTGTATTTCACAAAGTAATCACATTCAACTAAGTTAGTTCCTGTTTTCTTCGGGGTGGGAGTTTCTCAGCATGAAAAGTTGGAAAGTTTGATTTCTTAATTAACTTCTCAGTAATTTCTGTCAAGATATTGAACCGACAAAACATGGTCTTTGTAATGCCATTAAAATCGACTGCCAAATCGAATCAGTCACAAAAACATTCAGATAATTGTGGACTTTCATATTCAGGATGTTTAGCGATGTCAATTTCTGGAAGCCAGGGATGCTCACGAGCCTCTTGCACTCTGCTGCATTCAGCTCCTTCAATGTGGTCAAGGTTGAAAGGTTGGACATTGACTTCAACAATGAACAGTTCTTACTTACATTTTAGTTAGGCTCTTTAAAAGGTTGAAAGGTTGTTCTAGCTAACCACAAAAATTCCCCCCACAAAAAAAAAAAGCTACCCAACAAAGGCCTTGTTCATGGCCATGCCATCGGATCTAAATCTGGATCTAATCGGATAGAGGCTAATAATAGAATCCAATCAGATGTACTGTGAACTTTTCCTTATGGATCTTGAAGCCTTTTCTTTGTGCTTTTTGCAACGGTACGCTTGATAGTCTTGGATTCACACATGAGGCGAATCTGAAATCACTATTGGATTTCAGATCCATAGAAAAATGAAGATTTGAGATCTCCAGAATGCCGCCAAAACCTTAGAGTTGAGATCAGAGTCCGACTTCAAATCCTTAGATATGAGATCCTCATTCCTCAGCGATCTGGGATCACCAAGATTTCATATCCCAGTAAATCAAACACGCCTAATTACGACGCGCCACATGGTGCTTCCAAACTTCTCATGGGGGAGATGAACCACACCTGATGTTGAAAATCAGGTGGCAATGTGGCTGAATCTGTTGTGAATCGCTAAAAATTATCTACAAATTTATTTTTCAAAAAAAATATGAGAAAAATAAAAGTAATTATCTACAAATTTATCTATCTAACTATATGTATCCCTCATGCATGACCTAGCCAATAACCTTAGCCTGTAGGGGTTTCTGTTTGATTGACAAAAAAAAGGCAAGGGAAAGCTATCTCCTTGTTGGTCTACACAATATTGTTCACACAATGTACGAATGTGTGAACAATTGCATGAAAGCTATCTCCTTGCCAACGTTGCTGACATCTTCATATCTGAAATTTGATGTTAGGTCTGATCTGATGGGGAACATCACTCATATATATATATATTATAAACCAGAATCATAGCTGGTGGGTTGCAGCGAAAGGCTACGGTTAGAGCGAAGGCGAGAAAAACCAACTTGGGTGATAAAATGGGAGTTTTGGTTGTATTTCTTGTTTGTTTTGATGGATTGTTATGGAAAAATACTACAGATATATTTATATACAGAAGAGGACGAGAGCTGCATGCCTTGTACATGACATACATGTCGACTCATTCAGGTAGAAATGGTCTTTCGTTCAAGCCGTCGCTGGAGACTGCTTGGGCACGGATGATATCTCATATATCGGTTATAGAATGGAGAAATATATCTAATTGAGTGACTCAATCTTGCTACAGCTTCAAAATAGGGGCTCGGTACCCGTCGGGCCCGATAAGAATGCCCGAAACTTGAGCCGGAGTTTGGGCTCAGTACTCGAGCTTGAGTCTTGCTTGATTCAAATAAAAAATATTTTTTAAATATAAAATATAAATTAATTTTAATAATAAAACGTATATTCTTATTAAATAAAAAGTAATACAAAATAAAAAAATAATTGGGCCAAACCGAGCCGGCACAATATATTCTCGGGCTGGTTTAGGCCTATTTTTTCGGGTCCGGGCTCGATTGGTCTGGATGCAGAGTGTCCCTCGAGTACCCGAGTCCGTTATGATCACTCTCGGGCATGTTTGATAACTTCGAATCGTAATTTGGAAATGTCAATACCTATGAAGTAAATAAATACCGGATTTGATTGAAATGATATTTTGAAATTCTCCTTATGAGGTCAAAAGTACAAAATTGATGAGGACGAAGGGGATCGACTTCAAATCCTTTGAGAGACGTTTGGCAACAGCAGCAATAGTTTACTATCTTTTGTATCTGCTTCAAATGTTAAAGCAAATTCATGAAAGAGTATTCTAATATTTCAAGTGTTTCATGAATTTGCTTAAACATTTATTGTTATGGTCGCCAAACAACCTTCTGAAGTCTCGGATCTAAAGTAATCAAACGCCTCTTGGTGTCTCATTGTTTTTTGGGACTCGACTTCAACCGAGACTCACATGCATGTGATCCAAAGTTGATGATATGGATTACATGTATGTATCAGCTCAAGTCAAAAATCCAATTCGCATGTATCAAATCGAATCGGTGACAAACGGATTTGATTCAGTGGCCGATTTGAAGATGCATCATTATGGTGCTATGTCTAGTGTTCCTGGTGTGGTTGTCCAGTACGACGGAAACGGCGTCCGTTTTGGCCACTGACCGTGCCTGTTTTAGCTTTCATCAGGGCCCAGCTTTCAGAATCATCTGTGCTCGTATTAAGCAATTTTGTAATCAAAATTCTGGAGATGTAATGTAATTTGGAGAGACAGAGCAGTTTCTCTCCAAATTACGTTACGCAAACAGCCATCGATTATATAAAGGAAATAGTTATTATATCACTTTCTACATTTTTTGGATATATATCAAAGTTGCACTCACCTAGTTAGTTTCTTGAAGAAAAGCAAAAGCCCACACGCACAGACACATTTAAGGCTCACCAACATTTTCATCACCTTACGTATTGAGGTATATATACGGTAGAAAGTTTGCTCTACTAAATTTGTGGGTGTTGGAGACTGAACTTCTAACCAATTAGTCATCAGATTGAAAAGGATCACTGGGCGTTGCAGTAGATATTGCTAGTTGGTCATATTTGGGCTTGTTAAACGACCATCTCAAAGAAGATGAAATTTTAGAATCTTAGATCATTGTTTCTTACCCGTGGTCTGCTATTTAATATTCTGATCTTACTTACTGCAATAAAATTGTGGGCCCAAAGTATCACTAAAGCTCAAACTCAATTAATTTAGGCAGAGAAAAACGGACAGATTTTGAGAAAAGATGGGAAAAAACCTACAAAAATAAGTAAATTTTTAAAATTTAAAAATCTTAACAATGAAGGAAAAATTAAATAGATGAGAAACTAATAAGACACCACAAACAATAAGTAGATAAACCAGAATTAAAATAAGAATAAAAAATAAAAAAAAGTCGCTTGTCATTAAAAAATATTAAAATTACCTAAAAAACACGCGCCTTTTGTTTTTGGCAATTTTTTTTAAATATCATTTTTTTTATGTTGTTTCCTAAATAGAAGGTTAACAATTGATCACTAAAAAAGAAGTCCAAAAGCCTTCGGCCGCATAAATTTGAGTGTCCAAAAGAATAAGACCTAAATGGTTACCATCGCAGACCTTACTTACGTTTATTTAATCCGTAGTGGCACGTAGAAGCACAGAAAATAGGAACCCCTGAAGGTAAATTTCAAATTCTCAGATCTGATGATCTGAAATCAAATCAGATCAAAGGAAAAAACCCCAATCGGCTTTTGTTTGATTGTTGATGAGCCACAATTGTTATACATCATTAAAAAGTAAACAGATCTGTATTTGTTTGACTGGCGTGGGCAGTGGCCTACGCCAGCCTCTAAGATCTTGAGTTGTGATTAAGCTGGACTTAAGTTCAGCCAGGTCTAGTCGCATGTAAGGGGAAGGAGGGATGAAGAAAGGGAAAGGAGGGATCGTGGAAGAAGGGAAGGAAGGAGGGAGGAAGAAGGGAAGGAAGGAGGGAGGAGGAAAGGGGAAGGAGGGAGGAGGCGGAGGCGGAAGGAGGGAGGAGGAAGAAAGGGAAGGAGGCGGAGGCGAAAGGAGGGAGGAGGAAGAAAGGGAAGGTGGTGGAAGCGGAAGAAGGCTGCTGCTTTCCCATTTCCACTCATACTTCCTCCATCTCCATCAAACGTAGAAATTTGTTTTCGAAAAAATAATTCTAAATTAACAAACACAACATAGTTTTGGAAATCAAGAATTTTATTTCTCAAAAACTAATTTCAGAAATAAATTTCTAAAAACTTCTTTCCAAAAACATATTTCTCACCACCAAACACAACCTTAACTATTTATGACATTTTTTTTCCTTTTTTTTCCGTGCAAGGGAAGAAACCCATTGCCCAGCGAAAGGCCAAAGCCTCCACTCAACTGCTTTTTCATATGTGATCTACTGCACATTTAATTGAAGATTAGATAGTTTTACCTTGCCTTTTTTTGTCAATCAAACATAAACCCGTACAGGCTAACGTTGTTGGCTAGGTCACGCATGAGAGATACAAATAGTTAGATAGATAAATTTGTAGATAATTACTTTTATTTTTCTCATATATTTTTTCGAAAAATAAATTTGTAGTAAATTTGTAGATAAATTTTTAGATAATTACTTTTATTTTTCTCATATATTTTTTCGAAAAATAAATTTGTAGATAATTTTTAGCAAGACATGATGGAGACCGTAAGTTGCTGAGTAACACGAACATGTGGCGACTTGAAGTCAATTCCAGGTGGACAAATCATTTCAATTTTTGTCATGAGAAGCATATTACTTGTTCAGTTTTCATTAGAATGAGTTTTTGCAGATCTTGCGCGTTTTGGTAACATGGGACAAAATGTGGAGCTTGCGACAAACTGACAATTCTATAATCAACTGGCTTCCTCGCGAATGACGATTTTTTGAGCAAAAGGTCTCAAAGGTATCATGAGGATGGGCATTCAGAGATAAGGACCAAAGAAAGCCAAGTCCTTGCGTGCACCATGAAATGAATTCAGATTGCAGACAAAGTCTTTTCAAATGTTTATGCAGATGAAAAGCTTGATCCGTATTGGGTTTTGCGTTTCAGTGGATATACTTGAGTACATTCTGATCCCCTGAATTGGTATAATATGTGAACTTAGGAAATTGAATCATCCTAAGACTAAGCATCACGGCAGAATTCCCACTTTAAAGTTTAAAACAGAAAAGCAGGGAGCCATGAATTCATGGCCATTCAAGTTTGCATATGCGAAAACACATTCTTCGCCATGTCTAATCCCTGCACAACCCAAAGAATGCGTAGGCTTGGGGAAAAGGCCCCGAAATTTTTCGCCTCCAAGGGGCAAGAGGTCTGTCTAAAGAAAAACAGAGATTTAAGGGACTAACGCCTGATATAACGTGGTTCGGTGTAAAATCACACCTACATCCACAAGGGCAGCTATCGTTCTTGGTGACGATATGCCTGGTTCTTTCTTCTATTTATAATATAATTACAAGCATCATTATTTCCTGAATTACAAGATCTATATCGATCTTTACAGAAGGAAACTGTATCTGATTTACAGTCGTTATTTCTTTGTTGAGTTGTGTCTCTCTGTTTGACAGCTGCCTGGCCAGCCATTGTCTTTGTATTTCTTTCTTCACACGGTTGGCCAGATGACAATGTTTCCTTCTTTCCATGGTAACGATTACAATCGTTACTGTCTCCAGCGTCATGATGGGCTGGTGTTTCCTTGTTGGCATTATAGTGATTACAGCCGTTACTGTTTTCATTGTCACGGCTGGCTGGAGTTTCTTCATTCACTCCTCTGTTTTCCTCTTTGGCATTGTAACGCTGACTTCCTCTGTTTTCCTCCTTTCTTTCTTGATCAAGAGTTTCCTTACTGATATCGCCTCTATTTTCTTCAGCCTCCCTCAAACTAGGCGGCAGTATGGAAAGCGCTAGTTTGCCTCTTAAAAATTCAAAAGTGGTTCGAGAGAGAGCCTTGGTGAAAATGTCGGCCACCTGTTGGGTCGTTGGAACAAATTGAGTCGTAAGAAGACCAAGTGCAACCTTTTCCCTTAGAAAATGATAATCTAATTCGACATGCTTCATGCGAGAGTGAAAAACCGGTTTGATAGAGACTTGAAGTGCAGACATGTTGTCACAGTAGAGGACCGGTGGTTCTGGGAGATAGAGTCCGATGTCTTTGAGGATATATGTAATCCAGGTTAATTCGGCAGCAGCAGATGCCATTGATCGGTACTCAGCCTCGGTGGTAGATCTGGCCACTGTAGGTTGCTTCTTTGCTGTCCATGAAATAGGATTAGTGCCAATAAACGTAACAAAACCAGTAGTTGAGCGACGTGTTGCCTGGCATCCCGCCCAGTCAGAGTCAGAAAAGGCATGAAGTTGGAGTTGCGCTTGCGAATGTATATGACATCCGATATCAATGGAACCACTAACATATCGAATGAGTCTTTTAAGTAGTTGAAAGTGACTGACCATGGGTGATTGCATGTATTGGCTGATAAAGTTCACAGCGAAGGAGATGTCAGGCCGCGTGAACGTGAGGTATTGGAGGCCTCCCACCAAGCTTCGAAAGAGTGTCGGATCGGAAAAAGGTATGTCATCAACCAGATTTTTGTAATTTTGAACCAAGGGAGTGACGGCCGGTTTGCACGATGTCATATTTGCTCTTTCCAGCAGGCTATAGGCATATCGCTTTTGATTGAGGAAGAGCCCTCCAGAAAATTTGATCACTTCTATGCCAAGAAAGTGATGAAGATAACCAAGATCCTTCATAGAAAACTCCTTGCTAATATCTCGAATGAAGTCTTCAAGTAGCATAGGGTTGCTGCCAGTTAATATGATATCGTCGACGTACAATAATAAAAGTATGACACCACGACCTTCTTTATAGATAAATAGCGAGGAATCAGAGATGCTGGAGAAGAAACCTTTTGAGAGAAGATAAGTTCCAAACCGATCGTACCATGCTCTTGGAGCTTGACGTAAACCATAGAGAGCTTTGTGTAACTGGCACACATAATTTGGTTTTTGATCATCAAGAAATCCTGGTGGTTGTTCAATAAATACAGTTTGATCCAAATCACCATGCAAGAAGGCATTTTTGACATCCATTTGTCGAATATCCCAGTTGTGAGAAAGAGCTATAGTAAGCACAATTCTAATAGTTGCTGGCTTTATAACAGGAGAGAAGGTTTCTAGAAAGTCAATGCCAGGCACTTGGTTGAACCCGCGCGCAACCAGTCTAGCTTTGAGTCGCTCAACCGTTCCATCACTTTTGAGTTTGGTTTTAAAGACCCATCGGGTTGAAACAACGTTCATACCTGATTGGCGAGGTACCAACGTCCAAGTGTGGCATTGTTCCAAGGCACGTAACTCTTCTTTCATAGCAGCGACCCAACCTAGATCTTTAAAGGCCTGCTTAACAGTTTTGGGTTCAAGTGGTACCGTTAAGGCCAAAAAATACTTAGGGTTTGGTTTTAAGGTACCAACCTTAGCCCGAGTTACCATTGAATGAATATTGGAGGTTCCTTGGAACGGCCGTTGTTCTGTAGGTGGTTGACTTCCAGCCTCATTGTTTGGTGAGAGTAGATCATTTGCACCTATATCATGTGTCTCTTGTGCTGAAACATTGTCGTGTCTGCTAGGCGGCTCTTGGACAAAAGCAGTGTCTGATGAACCATCATGCAAGAGATGATGATCAACCACTTGATATGAATTATCATTGTTACCATCTGAACATTGATCTAATGCAATCCAATCACTGTAAGTCACCCCACTGTTGCTGGTTGATGTAGAAGAAAAGAGTGCTTCAGGCTGTTTATAAGGGAAGATACTTTCATCAAAGACAACATGTCGGGAAATATATATTTTCCCTGTAGGTGGATATAAGCACTTGTATCCCTTATGTGTATTACTATAACCCAAAAATACACAAGGTAAGGATCTTGGTTCAAGTTTGTTGAGAGCGTAATCTCTGAGATATGGAAAACATCTAGTCCCAAATGTCCGCAAGCAAGAGTAAGACGGACTTTTTCCAAAAACCAATTCAAAAGGAGATTTCATCTTCAATGTAGGAGTGGGTAGTCTATTAATAAGCCAAACTGCAGTGGAAAATGTTTCAACCCAATATCGAGCTGGTATATTAGCATTGAACTTCATTGCCAAACCGAGTTCGACAATGGTCCTGTGACGCCGTTCTGCCATTCCATTTTGGGGTGGCGTTTTTAGGACAAGCTTTGTGATGATGTATACCATGTTCTTGTAAATACGCTGCAAGTTTGAGACTATTGAATTCACCTCCTTCATCACTTTGAAATGTCTTAATTTTTGTATCAAACTGATTTTCAACATATTTATGGAAAATCGTAAACACTTGGTATAACTCAGATTTGTAACGCAAGGGATAGAACCAAGTGAACCGGGTGGCTTCATCAATGAAAACAGCATAGAATCGAAATTTAGCAACTGAAATAACAGGGGCTGGTCCCCATAAATCACAATGAACTTTATCAAGAAATTTTTCACAATGCTCATCCACTGGTAAGAAAGGAAGACGACACATTTTTGCCATTTGACAACTAGAACATATGCTGTTTAAAGAACTATGGCCTGTCACACGAATGGCCTTTTTATTTGCAAGAAAATTTACTACCTCACGATGAATGTGACCTAGACGTTGGTGCCAAACTTCTTTAGTTGCTGCTTGAAATCTTGTAGAGAAATGAACTTCATGGATCCGGTCGCTGCCTTCTCTCTTATTTTCAACCGCATAAAGATCTTCATGCCTCTTCCCCGTAATTATCACTTTGTTGGTCATCTTTTCCTTCACAGCAAATTCATTAGTTGAAAATTCAAAAACATAAGGAAGATCGGACGTTAACTGACTGACAGAGATAAGGTTTTTCTTGATCTTGGGGACGACTAAAACATTATCAAGAACCAGTTTTTGTTGCCCATTAGCTATAGTAGCCTGCCCTATATGAGTAATATCCAATTTTTCTCCATTTCCAACCATAATTTTATCTGTCCCATAATATTTAGATAGAGAACTGAGTATACCTGCGTTAGACGTCACATGAGCCGATGCACCGGTGTCAGGAAACCATTGTTGATCTTGATTTTCAAATGCTTTCGTGATGGTTAAAGCTTGTGGGGCCTTCTGTGACTGAAACACTTGATTGAACCTATGCCAGCAGTTGAGAGCGGTGTGATTTCTTTTGCTGCATATTTGGCATATTATGCCTTTTTCTGGAGCTGATCGGTTCATATTGCCATCTTTGTTTTTGTTGGCTGAGTTCCATGAACCACTTTGGCTAGCTTGCACAAACCCACGTCCTTTAGAATTGAAGGTTTGATTTTTGCTTCCCTTGTACCTTTGATTAGGTTGACGGTGGCTGAAAAAAGTAACATGGGTGCTAGAAGAATCTTCTTCTAACGTCCTCATAGTTTCATGATTTTGAAGAAGAGCAACTACCTCAAGATATGAGGGTGCTGGTGGTTTCAGCATGGTTGTCAATAAGGTTGTTCGAAAAGATTCATAATCTTTTCCGAGGCCAGTGAGGAGCCAAAAGACTTTAGTTTCGTCTGTAATAGGCTTTCCAATAGCAGCGAGCTCATCGGAAATTTTCTTGAAGCTGCGAACATATTCATCAATGGACGAGTTCCCTTTCTTATGCATTTGAAGTTTTTGCATAAGAAACATTTCTCGCTCCTTAGATTTATTAGCGAAATGCTGAGTTAGAGTAGTCCATACCTCCATGGCAGTTTGTTGTCCGATGATAATGCCTAGGATTTCCTCTGCAAGAGTCCCAGTGATCCATCCTTTAAGAAGACGATCCGACTTTCGCCAAGCAAGATAGTCGGGATTCAGTCCTGTGACTGTATTTTCAGCAGAGGCAGTGAGGAACTGTGCGGGCGGCTGGTATTCTCCGTCTAGGAAACCAGTCATATCTTGGCTCTCGATGAGCCCCATCATCTGTGTTTGCCAAAGCAGAAAATTTCCTTGATTGAGCTTGATCGACACAAAGTTGGCAACGTTCAGATTGTATGGGTAAGGGTATTTGCTTGGAGCTGACGCCATGCTTGAGGAAGAATTGTTGTGCGCCATAGGGTTGTCCTGCTCTGATACCATAAAGAAAAACAGAGATTTAAGGGACTAACGCCTGATATAATGTGGTTCGGTGTAAAATCACACCTACATCCACAAGGGCAGCTATCGTTCTTGGTGACGATATGCCTGGTTCTTTCTTCTATTTATAATATAATTACAAGCATCATTATTTCCTGAATTACAAGATCTATATCGATCTTTACAGAAGGAAACTGTATCTGATTTACAGTCGTTATTTCTTTGTTGAGTTGTGTCTCTCTGTTTGACAGCTGCCTGGCCAGCCATTGTCTTTGTATTTCTTTCTTCACACGGTTGGCCAGATGACAATGTTTCCTTCTTTCCATGGTAACGATTACAATCGTTACTGTCTCCAGCGTCATGATGGGCTGGTGTTTCCTTGTTGGCATTATAGTGATTACAGCCGTTACTGTTTTCATTGTCACGGCTGGCTGGAGTTTCTTCATTCACTCCTCTGTTTTCCTCTTTGGCATTGTAACGCTGACTTCCTCTGTTTTCCTCCTTTCTTTCTTGATCAAGAGTTTCCTTACTGATATCGCCTCTATTTTCTTCACTGTCAAACACAGCTGCTGTTTTCCTGAAAAGACTTTGTCTGCAATCTAAATTCATTTCATGGTGCACGCAAGGACTTGGCTTCCTTTGGTCGTTATCTCTGAATCCCCATCCTCATGATACCTTTGAGACCTTTTTGCTCCAAAAATCGTCATTCGCGAGAAAGCCAGTTGATTATGGAATTGTCAGTTTATCACAAGCTCCCCATTTTGTCCCATGTTACCAAAACACGCAAGATCTGCAAAAACTCATTCTAATGAAAACTGAACAAGTAATATGCTTCTCACAACAAAAGTTAAAATGATTTGTTCACCTGCAATTGAGTTCAAGTCCCCACATGTTCGTGTAACTCAGCTCAGATGGTGATGGGTACGGGACCGACTCGGCCGGTTCAGACAAACCGAGTCGTTTTCCGCTCTGGAAAGCAGTTCCGATCAAGCCGAGTCAGAGGCTGGACCAGATGAAACTAATGCATGGAACTCACTTAAACAGAGATGTGGCCGTATTCTCCGAAATAGAAGCTATAGATGGCCTCGTACCGGTCCCCGTTCTTTTCCGGAACGTGCTGTATCAGTATGCAGAGTCCCGCTGTGATTCCGAGCCGCTTCTCTAGGTTGCCGTGGTAGAGCTGAAGAGCCAATAATCGAAGACAAATCGGCTAAATAACAAGCACCACTTTCGCAAGACGTGAACCAGGAAAGGAAACAGCCGAACTGTAAGCAAATTGAACTCATAAAAGCAAAATCATCACTTGGTTCCTGTTCACTGATTAATATGATTTAATGGATTTTTTTAGAACCATTTGAATCTTATGATGGATTAAGGCAACTTGCAGACCTGCTGACATTACAGAAGAAATTATTATGGTCAAGAATTTACTGTAAGAACAGATGCATTGTTCATTCTAGCATCTAACAATTAAGCAGATCTATCCATCAACAATTTAGAGAGAGACAGAGATGACAACAAGCCTTGTTGCTGAAGGGCACTAGATCACCGAGCGAGTTGACGCTTTTCTGACTGAGGCGAAGGTAGGCAGGGCTGCCTCTGTCTCTCTCATTAATCTCATACACATAGAGCTCTTGGACTCCTGGAACTGGAAAAACATGATTAATCAATCACACAAGGATGATCGATTGCATGATATCAGATGCCATGATATATGTTAAAAAAAGAATATAAATCTTTCACAAGAAGAGAATATTTAAAAAACAATAATTAAAAAAGTAATGGTGTCATAACGACGGATGGGCAAGACTGTGACAAAAAAATAAATTGAAAAATATCTGGAAGCCACCAGGCAAGACAGATCTAAATAATAGCATACAGAGAGGATAATGCCCATTTGCAATTGAGTCACCAAAAAGACAATAATGTTGACGATGATGCAGAATACATGGAAGCAAAGGAAAGGGGAATTCTAGAAACCATCAAGAACAGAAGATGATAATCATGGTGGTAGTGATCTCATGTTTGTAGGAGTCCATACATTCTTTAGATTGCAGGTAATTTCAGAACATGTGTTCATCTGATGAGCCGTATTAGTGCTTTTGGCTTTGTCTTTGAATCTCGCAAAGCTTTGGCTTGACCTTTGAGTAAACAAAGCACACTTGCTTCCCTTTGGCTTGGCTTATCAGCGAATAGCATTAGTGCAAAACATACTCGGTTCGCTTCCCATCATGCCTCCTTGGTAGAAGTTCATGAAGCTTACCCTTCACCTTCAGTAGCCAAGGAAGGAGGCCTTTTTCCTCACGTGGAAACTAGCGCTTTTAGAATGAAATACGTCGCCACCCACCCACTTATAGGGTGACTTTCAGTAATTTGAAGTTGCGAGTGCTTTTATCCAACACGAGCAAGCAATTTTCAAAGTGTCCATGACTTTGCTTTGCATTTCATCAAAGTTAAATTTATCTTTTAGTTAATACTTCTAATAAAGGCGTCGCTTCTGTGAACTTTTCCTTATTTATAAGCCTAACAACCGCTAAATAAGCTTCCAGTTTGATGAAAACATCGAAGGTAAAGGCTAAATGATGTTATATAAAGTTTTGACTGCAACGTTTAACCGCTTGTATCGGTTCAACAAAAGTGGTTTTTAGTTAATAGATTTTGCCTTGAGGACTAGCTCGAAACAAAATAAATGAATTTGTGCGAATGTATTTATCGCTACAGATCATGCAAGACAGATTTTTCTGCGTCATTAATTTTACTTTTTCAAAGCAATAAGGTCCGTGCGGACCCGGTCGATAGGGACGTCGAGGAATGGGATCCAGATCTGATATAACAATTGTACCATATATGGCTTCCAGCCAAATTGTTCCTTAATTTCATTTTCAAACAGATCCCGATTTGAATAGGAAAAGTAGGAGCATATACATCTGCACGTGTGGATATATATATATATATATATAAACAATTCAAATTTGCCTGCTTTGAAAAAATCAATTCAACAACATTCAAAGTGGCAAATTTGAATTATATATATAAAGAATATATAATTAGTTGACCTAAGTATAGTTAGATTCACTTACACACTAGATTTGAGTTGGCGACTCAAAATGCTCACAGCCTCTTGAATCTTCTCGACTCACTCTTTCAAGAGAGTCGGTGATGATTCTTTACACGTATATCGTGTACTATTTTCATATTGATACGAAATGTTTGCATTTCCCAACATATAGACTCTTTACACACAGTTTGAACAACCTCCCCGCCCATCTGTAATTCCTGGAAAGGAATTACAGGAGTTGAATTTCCTGGAATGTTGTTAAGATGTCAAAAACCAGGTGTCCAATTTTCACTGAATGATCCCTTAAAAATATTTTTTTTAAAAAAATTGTTTATTAGACAAGGGTTGAAGTGGACAGAACCCCTCTTAACCGAATTTTAACAGAGTTGAATATTTATTTGAAAATTAATATAACGCAGCTTTAATGGCCACTATATGGCATTTCGGGAGATTGAGCTGAGGAGGCTCTAGAACTATGATCAATCAAGAGACCAACAACTTCAATCCTAGCTCAAATAAGCTGTAGACAGAAAATAGAGTGAAGTGAGTAAGTGATCTCAAGTATATAAGGTTAGTGAATTCATAGAATTAGAATTTTGCTCCACTATAAACACTTAAACTGAAGCTGGATCCAATTAACAAGAGAGTATTCCCAAATAGGTTTGGGACAAAACAGAGCCGAAACATGAAAATAGAGTGGTCTCCTAGCAACTTGAAAACTAGATTGGACTGGATCTTGGATGAGTTAAATGGGGGTAAAACTTGACTAAATAGGAGAGAGAGTAATCCTCAAGCAAGTCCAAAACCTCATAGGATTAAAACTCTGAAGCTCGAGTTCAAGAGTCATAAAGGTAGGTTGAATGCACTGTAAGGAGTCTGCATTTGGTTTGATTCAGACTGCAGATAAGAATTTTGAGTGGAAATTTACCTTTTCTGGAGAGGCGTGCACCACCTCCCCGCCCATGTGTACAGAGCTTTGGCACGCAGTTTCCTTTAGCACACAGTTTCTACCTGTGTATGTAATTTATACATAAGGAACAATT
The DNA here is from genome assembly GCF_008831285.2 of Nymphaea colorata. Classification (NCBI taxonomy): domain Eukaryota; kingdom Viridiplantae; phylum Streptophyta; class Magnoliopsida; order Nymphaeales; family Nymphaeaceae; genus Nymphaea; species Nymphaea colorata. Next base: position 3,309,273 of record NC_045139.1, read on the forward strand.
GCATCATATATGATGCATGATTTGTAAACATATGCATGCATGCATGTAACTATGTACAATTCTGTTCTTCTCTTTCCGGATTGGGAAGATGGTTTGAGGCACACTTACTCGTTTATTTAGTTGGAACTTCTTAAACTCATAGAAAAGCTCATGAAAAAACAAACATCTCTAACTAGCTAGGTTTACTTACTAGTATGTTAATTCCCAGGAAAATTTCTTTGAATTGTCCAGAAAACCGTCATTTAATAACTAGAGAAAAAAGTTATTTCTTATATATATATATATATATATATATATATATAATCCTCTAAGTTTCATCCAATCATGGTCACCGTGTGCAATACATCAGGTAGATGTCATTAAACATATAGCTCATTGTAATATTTCTGGAATGTCTTGTGAGTGGCCGGAAGATTTCTCCATCCAAACTCGGACATAGAAATCCACAAATATATATCTAACAAGGTTTTAACAGCATGCAGTTGATTGTTCATTTTTCATGGTACATTTTAAGCCATACAGACTAATGTTTTTTCAAAATTATATTTTTGCCACATCAACCCATAAGGGGCCGAGCCAGAAATTTTTAGAAATTTTTTTACGCATGGGCCAAACTATAGTTTCAAAACTTTAATAGAAGCCAAAGTAAAAAAAATTTAAAATTTTTAAATATATGAAGCTAAAATTTTATAAAATTTATATATAAATTTATGTATATTTAATTCTCATGTTCTTAAGATGTTTGACTTATGTTGCATGAAAAATACGAACATCGAAATGGTCGTAACTCTTTAATATTCATACGAAAATACAGTTTTATTCATGGAATAATTATGAATTAGATGAAAACAGAGTTTTATTGACTTACGTTTGCCTTATCAAACAATGTTTAGAATTTGGTGCGGCTTTTCAATTTATCGTCAATAGTAAAGATGTTTCTTGATTCGGTTTCAACATATATATGTTAAAATCGAGTTTAGCAACATTAAAGTTATGAGTACTATTTCAGCATGGGGTTGTCGACGGTGATAGAAAAGTTAATGACACATCAGAATCTTTTTTGATATCATATTTCAGAGCTTTTGTTGCTATTTGCTTTTCAAAAGTGAATAATTCTCTAGGCAGTGCAATAGCATTTTCAGGAAAGTGCTACCTTTGCATGTTGGATGATTCCATTCTTATCGCTCCCTTGGATTTACTAAACAATGCTTTTATGATAATGTATATGGCTTCTTCTTAGTCTTGTGGCTCTTCATTATTTGTACATGACAGTATAGTCATCAATCAGTTATACTGTTACAGAACTTCTTATAAAGCAATTCATTAATTTTCAATATTGTTCTCAAATAGGTAACATATAAAATCTCAATACATTAAATAGTTTGTTCCATAAAAAAAAAAAATTAAAGCCGGATGAATATCATCTTACTAAACTGATTAATGTAGCCCAATCTCAAAAAGATGAGTAAGGGGCCTAACGCTTTTTGAAAGATGAATTGATATCTATTGAGAAACGACCAGAAAATGAAGCAAAATAAAATGAAGGAATTTCCGATGATGGTTTCAGTACTCAAAGTCAGAAAGCTCCCCATAGATGTTCCGGTGATCTCCGATGCCTTGACCGGAACATCCATGGGGAGCTTTCTGACTTTGAGTACTGAAACCATCATGGCATGTGTCTAAATGAGATTAAAAAATCTAAAATTTTGGAACCATATTCGGAGCTTTTGTTGCTATTTGCTTTTCGTCCTCTCCTGAACTCCAGTGGCCGCGGCGACGCGTCTTTGCCTCCTCTAAGTTGGTAGTGGCGGTGGTGCCGGTACCGGTGGTGACTGAAGCGCCACCACTTGCCTCATCCATCCTTGACGACCTCAATCATCTCTCTCCATCATCCTTGGTGGTGGCGCTTCAGTCACAACCGGCACCAGCATCACCACCACTACCAACTTAGAGGAGGCAAAGACGCGTCGCCGCGGCCACTGGAGGCCAGGAGGCAAAGACGCGTCGCCGCGGCCAATTATATCTTTAGCTTAACCTGCTTGAGCCTCAACCGAACTTATGGCATTCGTCTCACTGAGACTAGCCTAACCCTATGGTTAACTCATCCAAGATCCAGTCCAATCTAGTTTTCAAGTTGCTAGGAGGTCACTCTATTTCCATGTTTCGGCTCTGTTTTGTCCCAAACCTATCCTATCAGCTCTTGCTGAGTTGCGAATACTCTTCTTAATTGGATCCAGCTTCAGTTTAAGTGTTTATAGTGGAGCAAAATTCTATTTCTATAAATTCACTAACCTTATCTACTTGAGATCACTTACTCACTTCACTCTATTTTCTGTCTACAGCTTATTTGAGCTAGGATTGAAGTTGTTGATCTCTTGATTGATCATAGTTCTAGAGCCTCCTCAGCTCAATCTCCCGAAATGCGAAATGCCATATAGTGGTCATTAAAGCTGCGTTATATTAATTTTCAAATAAATATTCAACTCTGTTAAAATTCGGTTAAGAGGGTTCTGTCCACTTCAACCCTTGTCTAATAAACAATTTTTTTTTTAAAAAAATATTTTTAAGAGATCATTCAGTGAAAATTGGACACCTGGTTTTTGACATCTTAACAACATTCCAGACAATTCAACTCGTGTAATTCCTTTCCAGGAATTACACATGGGCGGGGAGGTTGTTCAAACGGTGTGTAAAGAGTCTATATGTTGGGAAAAGCAAACATTTCGTATCAATATGAACATAAGAATTTTTGTGTGGGCACACACGTGTCTCCACCCCTGCCAATTGACCAGTTGGATCTTGTAGAATGTTGACAAATTCTGCCCCTTGTGCGACTAAATAATTCCTATTAGGATTCTCATGCGATGAAAATTGTACAACAGCAGGAGCAGAGCCAAGAGGGGACCGCATGGGCCCTGGCCCCAGCTCAAATATTCTTAACATAATAAGTGCAAACCCGAAACTAATGAAGAAAAAAAAACAAGACTAAAGCATGGTGAGTGCATTCTTGAGACCATGAGTGCAGAATTGAAAGCGTAAGGTTGTGTTTGGTTCACCGTAGATCTGAGATCCATGGTGATATGAAAACTCTAATATCTCAAATCCATGGATTTAAGATCGGACATCTCCACACAAATCCGATCTTAAATTCATGGTTTTTAACATGTAGCATGAATTTTAAATTCATGCTATTAAGATCCTCAGTTTGTTTAAACCGAAGATCTCTCAAAACATGTCTTTTAATGCAACATCGGATCAAGCACAACTTAAAGGGAAAAAACAAGATGAAAGATAAACAGTTGATAATGAATGAGTTTTGAAGACACAGAAGGAGCATTCACATAAAAGAAGAAGAAGAGAAAGTACAAAAAACAGTATGAGGTATCTCTCTCTCTCTCTCTCTCTATATTTCCTGGATTGGTCAAAGTTATTACTCGAGCCTCTATATATCGTTGCGATCTCTTTCACTGCACCTAGGAGTGAAGATGTCTTTCTTTTTTAGGATGTATTTTTCAATAAAATTATATTACGCCAAAGAGAAAATATTGCCTCTATTGTTGTATTATTTTTGGGAAAATGTGACATTTTGGAAGATAATTGTATCCATAAAAGATGCCATTTGATGATATTTTAAGATATTGTGGATGTGACAATCCGTTTTGAATAATAATATAATCTACACAGAAACACACGATCAGAAGATACTTTTAAGATATGTGATAATTTACAACGATGAGGAATTTGCATTAGGCATCACAATGCATATAAAATTGTAAATCTGGAAATATGATTTTTATTATCAAACTAAGAAATAATTTTTTTGGAAATTTATTTCTCAGTCATCACACACACATCAAAATGAGAATTAAAAGATTTTTTCCATTCATTTATTTCAGGAAACTTATTTTTAGAATTTTTTTTCCAATTCAATGTTTTAATCCATCAAATGGTCCCTATTGAAAAACTTAGCGTCCTTTTATCTCTCAAATGGTGGGGGCCACTCGCCTGTTCGCCACGGCATTGAACCGTGGCTGATTTTGCGGCATTCAAATGTCTTTTATTTTTTATAATAAAAGTAGAAAATTTCTAATAGAAAGAAATAGAATCATTGGACACTAACTGATTAGATTTGGATGGGATATAATGTGAGCATAATTGAGTAATCTGGTATTGTTTATTAGTATCAAAGTTCAGATTCAGATTTATGTATACAAATACTAAACATTATCCGAATTTTTCCATGTAATCTGATTCAGGTGTTCACCAAATTGGGTATGAAATACGATAACAGATCCGCATCCTTTTCTTATGGAATACGACCAGTCAAATCTGCATATGACTCAGACGTTAGATTATATCTTCGGGTGGACATCTCTAGTGACACCTAAAGATAGAGATTCGGGTCACTAGTTGGAAAAAAAATCCAAACCACTGACGCCTTCGCACCATACTCCTCGTGCTGCACTTAAATTTTATTGGATGCTCATGGATCTTGTCCATGTCCAAACTACACTCTCAGTAATCCTGTTTAACTGTTAACCAGTGAATGGCAGATTATGCAGGACATTATAAATGTACTATGAGAGAGCTACCTGAGCCTAGCCTAACACCCAAAACACGAACACAGGCCGATTAAATTAAAAGATATATATTTTAAATATAAAATATCATATAAATATAATTAATTGTAATAAATATTATAAGTATACATAAAAATCAATATAATTAATATTAAAAAATGTTATCGGGTTGAACCGGGCTTAGTCGGGCCCACACAGGCCGATTAAATTAAAAGATATATATTTTAAATATAAAATATCATATAAATATAATTAATTGTAATAAATATTATAAGTATACATAAAAATCAATATAATTAATATTAAAAAATGTTATCGGGTTGAACCGGGCTTAGTCGGGCCCACCCGGGCCAGCCCGATGCCTTTACATGAAAATTTTTTTTAAAAAAAGGTGGGCCCAAGGCCCATGCAGGCCCTCTCTTGGCTTTGCCCTTGGGTGTGGGCAATTGTCCCCACACCAGCCAACAAGTGGCTCCACCACTGCTTGCTGTTTCAAATCCCATTAATAAGTTCTTTCTTTGGCACGATCAAGTTAACTTGGTGCACCACTAAACTGTCCATTGAACATCACAACCGGCAACAGAGAGAGGTATAGGGTAGGTTGGAAAGTGCATCTGAAGGCAGAAGTTGCCGAAGGATCGAAGCTTCCCCCTTCTCCTTGCCCACTACTTTAGGACGTGAGTGGACCCATGGTAAACCGTCAACTAGAGCACCACACCATTTGCACTCCAAAAGAGTAGCGCCTATGTGAATTGAACTGAAAATCAAGCTCTCACCAGTCTGTCAGTTCGACTAGCTATGCTACACCATTGAGACTGAAAATTGATCGCCTTGACTTGCTATTCATAAAAGAGGGATACTTCTTTTACTTTAATTTTTAGAACATAAGTTCAAAAAGGAAGTCTATCTTAAATGGGGATGTGAATCAATCAAATTTGATGGGGATGTAAATCAATCAAATTTGGACAACCGTTTTCAAATAACGTTGATATAGAGAAAAAGAATTAACATATGATTAAGGAATCAGATCGAATTCGGATATAAGAAAAAATTTGATTGGATGTGAATACGATTTAAAACAATGTCGAATCAGGTTTAGATCTGATCTGGATTCAGTTTCAAACAAATATGTTATATCCACTCTTCATACATTTTGAAAGTTGATTCTTAACATATACAATATGGTTGGGATTCAATTGTGCATTTAAAAGTCAGATTTGGATTTGGATGCAAAAAGTAAAAGTGGGTTTCGAATTGGAGTCGGGTTGTGAATTTAAAAATTGGATTATGATATAGTAGAATTCTATATGTTCGTATTAAAATTTAAACATGTCAATACCCAAAAAGTCAAATATGGTAAAATATACATCCAATTCAAATTGGATCTATTGACATCCCTAGGCTTGAACCTTGCTATGTTAGATCCCTTTGTATGAATCAATTTCAGACAAATTGCCCAAACTTGATCACTTAACAAGTCTTGTTTGAGCTGAGTTAATTGAGCTTAGTTGACCTGGAGTAGGCTCCTTGACCACCACAACGTCTGGTTTTTGTGTGATGATTATGTGCTTTTCGATATAAGCTGGTTTCCAATTCACATCTGATGACTCCCTTTGTGATATTATATTATCTAATTTGGACTTAATTAATTAAATTTTTTTCTACTGTTCTCTATGTATATCTCTCTCTCTCTACAGCAAGAGATGAGATAGGCTGGCCTTATTGTTTCCCTCGGTCTCAACCCTTCTTTGTAGCATTGAGATGAGCAAAAGGATAACTCTGTCTCCGCATTGAGATGAGCAAAAGGATAACTCTGTCTCTCCTCAATTACTACTCTTTATATATATATATATATATATATATATATATATATATATATATATATATAGTGATGGGTGGATACCAGACCACTTGGATAAGAGATAAAAACCATTTATGCACTAACTTAACATAAATCATGCTTTAGTTTAAGTATTTTTATAAAAAAAAATCATTCCACTATCCAAATTTTGATGTTGTGACAACAGTTCATATTTTTATTATTAAAAAAAAATAACTAACTTGAGGTATGTTTCTAATCGAATTACTCTTAAAATCATATTTATAACTGTAAGGTTAGATTGCAAAAAAATAATAATATACAATAGTTGATTTTAAGGGGTCTGTTTTTATTTTTCTTTATTTAACTAGTCTAGTTATATATATATATAATTTGATACCAATAAAGAAACACCTGAATTGGCAGATGCACTTCTCTGTGTGGAAGTCCAAAAATATAAAATCAGATGAAGTTTTAAATGGGTTGGTAAATGCATAGTGATTGAAAATGACAAGACGCTCGAACCAGACCGTCTTATGCTTACCCAGCGGTTGTCTGGAAGAGAATATGCACTGGCTGGAGGGATGTCAATTCTACTTAAGAACATTTTAGTGAATAGGAGGTTGACAATTTATCATTCGAAAAAAGAAAGACATGAAGCACTTCGTCGAAATTGGATATCCAGTCCAAATTGAAAAGAAAATCATACAACAAATCCATATCCAATTTACTAATCCAATCTAAATTTTTCTCACAATAGCTGACTAGTCTGAATCTGAGAATAAATCAAACATTAGATTAAGTCTGCACCAACGCAGGTCAATTCTGTTTTCATTGTGAAACTCAACCACCCAAAGAATAATTAAAATTTTGTATTAGTTCTAAACGGACCCGATTCAAATCCAACTGCTAGTTTGAACACTGATGTTCTTTTATATTATTTTTAAAACTTATGAGCCATCGACGTGATCTTTTATACTGCTTTAAAACTTATTTTTATTTAATAAATCTTACACATCACATTAATTTATTTTGTTTTTTTGACCATTGGCTTCATCAGCAGATTCTTGACACAGAAATTAAAAATGTGTTTGAATGACAATTCTTTCAACTTTCATTATATTCCAAAAAAAAATCAAAAATTTTTTAGTATACATGCTGACCAACTCGCTAAACAATACAAAATTAATTAGCTTAAGACAAATGACATTGACAATTCATAACACATAGAACAAAGAAGATCAAAGAAATTAATTACAATCTCTTAGATGCTCTACAGTTTTAATCATCTTTGTTATGTTATCTTGAAATTGGTAATAACGCGATGCGTTTAATTTAGGGAGAGGTGACAAAATGAAAACTTACTATGGGAGACAAAGCATAACCAATCAACAAAGGCATAAAAGAAATAAAAGGGACATCAGAAAAAAATAGCATTCAAAGCAAGAACCAAAAAAAATATAAAGAATAGTAACCATAACCAGAACAAAAGCACGAAAGGAAAGAAGGGAGAGAAAGAGGTAAAAAGAAGAAGAACTGACATTTTGCCTTACTGCCATCGTCAAATCCATCTGAATTTTGTAATTTTATGACCAATTCGTTCTTTTGTTTTTTTAATTACAGTAAGCACTTTACTTACACAATCTGTGTCATCTGACAATCGGATAGTACATTCTTCTTTTGTTTCCAAATTGATAGTGAACCCCAAGCACAAGTTTTAAGATGAACAGATGTCCGACAAATCCATTTTAAATAAGTCCGATTAAAAGAAGGTGACTTGATTCCTCTTTAAGAGAAAAATTCAAGAGGTGAATCAAAGGCTCAATCGAAGGCTACAGGACAGATAGCAAAAGAGAAAAGATCATGCATTTTCCTTTTATATGCGAATGATTCTAAAGTTCCACCTTCTCTGCCTAATTCTGGAGATTCTAAAGTTCCATTTTCTATGAGTAACGTAATTTGGAGAGACAGAGCGGTTGGGTTAACAAGGACAGCGATCAAAATTTGGTCAAGCAGAGAAAAACGGTAGTAGTAGCATCTATAAATCTTTATGTGTTTTCCTATTAAGACACCCATCCTTCTTGAAGGGCGAATTTACACGTGGTAATCGTTCCATAAACAAGGTTCCTACATGAAGAAAACAACTTCACCATGTTCTTCGTGTCCTATTTCATACCTGCTTTTAACTATGGCTGTCAGAATATTTGCATCTGGAAGAGTTACAAAGGACCATGAGGATCACTTTCAGAATGAAGAATGATAAACGACAATGGAATAAATTTGAGGCGGTCTAATGGGATGAATCCATGGTCCCTAGTTCTAATTTTCTAACAGTGCTCTTCAAGTTATGCACAGGAGAAAAGAAAATTAGGCATTAGGAATTAGAATCATGAACACTGAAAAGGTGAGAGAGGCGTGGAGTGTTGAGGCAACAGCTAGCTTGTGGCGTGAGTGCGGAAGATACTTTCCCTTTACTGTTTTCCTTCTTTTGTTGTACTCAATTGTTCTCTTCATTATATCTTTGTAAGGTGAACCAAAAGAGGATATCGAGAATGAAAAGAAAAGTCTGAGAAAGTTCACCCGTGGATGTAGGCAATAATAGCCGAACCACGTTAACTCTTGTGTGGTGTGAGATTACTGTTTTTTTTTCAATTCTTAATATGGTATCCGAGCAATGCCTTTAGATCGTGGGGTGTTCTATCTTTGTGTTGTCATGGCATTCAATACTAAAATACATACATTCATCTTCATTCCCACCAAATAATAATGATGGTGGCTCTAGCAATTCCAAAGTTGTGATTCAAGAAAATCATCCTCTCAAGATCTCCACCACTCTGTTTTCAAGCACTGATTATTACATCAGTTGGCACCAATTGGAACAGCAAAAGTGAAAATTTCTTAGCTACTGAGATCATATAATTTATAAGAATTTTAGCCAAAAGGATATCCTATAAATATGCATTTGTGAGAACGTGCATCAAACTTGTGAGATTTACCAATGTTATATGCATAACATAAACACCCAAAAACTCGAAGATGTTCATACCTAGGTTTCTTTTCATAGAGAATTTCATGAGGAGTTTTGTCGTGTAATGGTTGTGTGGGTAACCTTGTGCTTCCATTCTACCACTCCATTTTGTTTGCGGGGTGGCGATGCGAGAGTTTTGACGCTCTATTCCCTTATTATGTAATAAGGTTTCCATGGGGGATGAAAAGAATTCAGCCCCATTATCGTTGTGAAATTTTTTAATGGTTGTAGAAAATTGATTTTCTACGAGGTTAAGGAATTTTTTTATGTAAAAATATGTTTTTGATTTGTGGCGCATAAGAAAAACCCATGTGCAACGGTTCACAATAGTAAGAAAATAATGGGCGCCCAAGAGTGAAGGTGTTTGATAGTCTCCCCATATGTCACAATGAACCAATTGAAATATGCTAGTAGTAGAGATAGAGCTATTTGGAAATGGCAAATGTGTTTGTTTGGCAAGATAGTGTACCCGTGATATTGACTTTGGGAGTCTTGGAATTCATGAATTCTTGAAATTGTTGGAAGAGATCTGAATTGGGAGAAGTTGACTGTTCGGGTTTGGTTGGGGTGTTGAGAGATGCCATACCAGTTGAGGACGAGTTTCCTTGTGGTTGCTGTTCTTGAACACCAAAGTTGCCCTTCTTAGGAAAGCCGTGTAGATGATAACATCAAGCCTTAGTGTGGCCTAATTGGCCACAGTGATCACATTGAGGTCTAGGGCGTCCCATGGATCTGATGGAGTTATCATGACTTGTATCTTGGCGTCTTATGGCAGCTGCGGCAGAAATAGTGTCAGGCTGAAGTGGAACATGAAGCTCTCGCTGCCTTTCTTTTTGAACTAATAATGAATAAGCCTTGGAGGTGTCGGGTATTGGCTCCACAAGAAGGATCTGGCTGTGGATGGGACCATAACTTTCATTCAAGCCCACCAAAAACTGAATGAATCTATCACGTTCTTGCATTTCAATCAACTTCTTTATCGCTCCACAATCACATATTGGTGGAGTGATATATGCATCATATTCATCCCATAAACCTTTGATTTTTGTATAATAAATGCTTATAGGAGACTGACCTTGTTTGCAGTTGATGAATTTGATACAAGTGAGGAGCATTAGACTGCGTGAATCTGATTTTTAGCTCTTTCCAAACGAAAGCAGCTTCTTTAGCATATACGATTGTTGATATCAAGGACTTATGGATGGCATTGAGCAACCAGGAAATGACCATATTATTGCATCGTTCCCAAGATGTAACGAGAGACGCCAGGGATGTGGGCTTTGGTATGGAACCGTCGACGAAACCCATCTTATTATTTGCTAAGAGAGCCATGGTCATGGCACGCCTCCATGTTTCATAGTTATCGCTAGTGAGAGGTTGAGAAACAAGGCAGACACCGGGATTGTCAAAGTGGTGCAAGTAAAACGGACTGTCATCTTGGACAGTGGTTTCTGATCTTGAAAGGACCCAACAGCTCCTTGGGTTTCTGCCATGGATGAGATTTAGAGTCCCTTTGGCTCTTATACCTTGTTAAATGGTAGAGAGAGGGAAAAGGGAAGAGAGAGGGGGAAAGAGTAAAGATGAAAGAATTCTTCATTTCATGTTGAAATCCTTACCCAACGCAAGGTATTTATACAGAATTGAATGTTTATCCTTTCTATTTACTCGTTTGTACAACAGAATAATGGATAAGGCAAGATAGAGGATCACTGCCCAATTTGTTTCCTGAAATCATGATGTTGCCGATTCTGATACGATACTTGTGTAACGTCTAACAGATTCTTATTTATCCAATTCTTCAAGCATACAAATCGCTTCCTCCTGCAATCCTGCCAATCCCAGGACCCCCACTTGCCTTGTGGTGATGATAATTCTACTTCCTGGAGCAAACCAGCTTATGTCGCCAGTCAATGCAGCAAGCTGTTTTTTGTCGTCGACATCATCAAGAACAAGAAGAACACTCTTCAAACCAATGATCTTCTTAATCTTTTGGGTCGCTGGACTTTGGGTTTTTATCTCCACTTTATCTTTGTCTTTGCAAATATCTTGAATGAGCTGTTTTTGAAGATGGACGAGTTCTGAGTTCGATTCTTTCCTTACATTTTCAATGAATCTACTAGCTCCAAACGAGTGACGATTTCTGTTATAGATGGCCCTGGCAAGTGTTGTTTCCCCACACCACCAATGCCGTGGATTCCAACGATCCGGGCGATTAAAGTCTAGACACTTCAGCATCTTTTCAACACGCGTCCCAAGACCAACAAGGTATTATTTCTCGTAAAGGGGCAACTTGGTTACTAAAATACTCTGCATGTCTGCAGTGATTGAATTGACAAGCTCCTCTTGATCTCTGCAAAAGGAGATTAATAAGAAAGTGACTTGATTCCTGTTCGGGAGAAAAATTCAAGAGGTGAATCAAAGGCTCAATCGAAGGCTTCAGGTTTCAGGACAACATTAAACATGAGAGAAGAAAACATACTTCCACAGACAAATAGCAAAAGAGAAAAGACCATGCATTTTCCTGTTATATGCGAAAGATTCTAAAGTTCCACCTTCTCTGCCCAATTCTGGAGGTCCAAAAGTTCCATTTTCTATGCCTAACTTAATTTATGCGTAACTTAATTTGGAGACACAAAGTGGTTGGACAGCGATCAAAATTTGGCCAAGCACAGAAAAGCTGCAGCAGTAGCATCTATAAATCTTTTCATGTTTTCCTGGTAAGACACCCATCCTTCTTGAAAGGTGAATTTACGTGTGGTAATCGTACCAAAAACAAGGTTCCTACATGAATAAAACAACTTCGCCATGTTCTTCGTGTCCAATTTCATACCTGCTTTCTATTTGTGTCCGTGGCTGTCAGAATATGTTTATCTGTCAGAGTTACAAAGGACCATGAGTATCAGTTTCAGAATGAAGAATGATAAACAACACTGGAATAAATTTGAGGCGCTCTCATGGGATAAATCCATGGTCCTTAGTTCTAATTTTCTAACAGTCCTCTTCAGTTATGCACAGGACAAAAAAAAAAATTAGGCATTCGGAATTAGGACCATCAACACTGAAAAGGTGATAGAGGCGTGCAGTACCCATTGTAGCTCTTTAGTTCAAAGCCGGAAATTCCTCCAACATATGTCAGTGCGTGCTTCCATCCATCGACCTCGCTCAAGCTGTCCCTCCTTTCCGTCTGGTGCTTCTGAGAGGCAGCTTCAAATGGCCGCTCTGACACACCTTACGTCTTTTGGATCGACGTCAAAAAAGACGGGAATAATCTGCCTGTCTTGCCCACCATCTTGGCAACTTCTCTTAAACACCAATGCGATTCGGTAGCGCTTGGAGAAGATAGGAACCAAGATCTTGGACCTGCTTATGGCCTCCAATATCTCCCCAATTCTATCTCCCTTGGGCAAATCTTGCTCATCAAAGTAGGCGTGTATGCCCTGTAGCTCGAGGATATGATGGAACAATCCAGTGAAATTATGGCGGATGTCTTCTCCTCGAAAGCATGGAAACTCCTGGACAACGACAACTTCGAAGGCCCTGTTTTGTTGCTCAGCATTGATGCCATCTTCCGAAACGAAGGTCTCGCTGTGCTGTCTAGGTGTAATAACGGTGGATGGAGTCATTTATCAACAAAGGAGGGCAAGGAACTTTCCTCGTTTCCCGAGTAACTCTTGTTCAAATTCCAAAACAGCTTCCACCAGCGACTTTCAATTTTCAGTCATTTCTTTAGTTCATTCGTCCAAGTCATGTTACATTTCTTAGTTCTTAGCCAATCACCTTATAATTTACCAAACACAAAATCCTGTTAAAGTATGATAAAGGGTAAAGTGCATTATCTAAAAGAAATTTCAATTTTCCATTCTTAAGGTCATACGCTGCAAAATAAAAGTTACACACTGCAAAAGATTTGAAGATTTGAACCTCAAAAAACACACTCAACATTTGATGGTTAAAAAAAAAAACTAGCTTCAGCTCCTAATTTTATTCTATCAAGTGCTAGTTCTCTTAAGTGCGTTTGAATGCAGGTTGAAGCATTGTAGATGAGGGGAAATCATATGGATCTCCCTTCCCCCATCAAGTATACAAAAGAATTTTACCTAGTTTTTAGTGTCATTCCCATTGAAAGTTACCATGTTCCGACGCTTTGCGCAGGTAAATATAACGTGGCTTGTTAGAGCATGTTGTACTTTTATTTTACTAAAGCTGGTTAGGTATGCTGATGCACAAAATTTCGTGCACCAATAGGGTCAACCATGAAAATGACTTCATTTAAATAAGAAAAGAAAACTTTTTGTAAGAATAAAAGATGAAATTGAAAAAAGTAAAAAGATTTAAAAGGACGTTTTTTTAGTAATTTTTCTTGTGGTTTCCACCATCTTCCATGCATTCATTTGGTACCAAATTAGACGAAGAAACATCATAAGTTTAATCGATTCCACCAACGGGCATTAGCTGCCACAATTTCGAAGCTATAAATGCATCGGTTTCCATTCACTTGGCCAAAAATATAGATACAGAAAGAAAATTGATCTGGCTGCTCACTAAACTGAACTGCTTGCAAAGCTTCAGCTTCTACACGACAAGGCCCAGATGGAGATGGGATGCATTCTCTAGCTTCAGCCGGGCTTTATGTTCATCCTGCTATCTGACCTCACTCTGCACCTTCAAGCCCAAGTACCAGAATCTCCTCTCCATCTATCCACCCATAACTTTATTGACTTCTCATTTTCAATTTTCCAAACAATATTTTCCTCTATACACTGTCAACCCAATCCCATACAACGCCATCCCATGAGCCCTTCCGGGGCTTCTAAGAGTGTCGTTACACAAAAAATTATAAAGAAAATCCATGGAAAAGAACAATGTTTTGGTGTTTCTCACCATATTTTTTGGTTGCCAATTATTAAAAAATGGTTTTATGGACATTGATGAAAGGATATGATAATTACAATTTCTTGAAAAATCTTATTGTACATTGAAAAAAAAAGTTATTTTTTGTGTGAATTGATTGGAAAAGGAAAGTGGCAGGAAGTTTTCCTTCAGTTTCTCCACTCTTATTTGCTCTTTGTTCTTGTTTACTTCGGGTACGAATATACAATTATAGTCCCTTAGTGACGATGGAAAGTAAAGCAACGTTGGATGGGACTCCATTATCTTCGAAAGAGCTGTTAACTTTCGAGTGACTTGGTGACAACAGAACGCTTCAAATCAATCTCTTCTGCACCATTAAGGTTGCAGGTTTGGTCTCTCCTTCAAGAAATGAAAAATTATTCAGATAGAACATACTCCTGCAGATCTTGACCTCCAGCAACTGCCTTTCTTTCTCAACATAAATGATGAGTTTGAACTGAAGCAGCCGTGTGAGCCTGGGGCATTGGATCTAGTCAATATTTGCTTGATTCATGGCTCAGCCAATGGATCGAGTCTAGTCTTCGGCATGTGAATAGTCATCCCCTAATTTCTCATGCCTCTGGAGTTTGGGCTGTGTGGCTCCACTAAAACCAGCATTATTTAGTTTAATTAATTAATTAATTAATTAATTATATATATATATACATATATATATATTGGTAAGCTCAGATAATTTAATTTATCATGTATTGTCAAAGGGGAAGCGCGATTCCTGTCTAATGGACCATGGTCCACTTGCTTATGCTCATCAACCAATAACCATTATTTTGTTGACTGTATCCGAACCATATTACATCATACATTTCAGGTAACAGTAATTTGTGTCAAACATATCGGTTTATATTTTAAACTTTTTCTTGAGTTTGGGACTGAGTTAATAAATTGTAATTTAAATTTCAAGGAGCATAGCTGATGGAATAAAGGCGGACCATTAGTTCGATTCCAATAAGCATTCTCTCTTTAACTGCAAATTCTGCTTTTCAAAAACGGATCTTTTGGGGGGACCAACTTTTTGGACCTACTGTTCAAAGGACTCTCGCGTTTGCGTCGGTCTTCCTACCTTTATTATCAAAGAATCACACTTTCATTTACTTGGAGTCTCACCTTTGCGGGAAACTATCAAAGAAAGGATTGCCACTGTTGCCAGTCCCTTGGGCTCATTTGGGATTTTAGTTTGTTACTTTAAATTATTTCAAATTCATCAATTAATCGAGCAGTTCGCCCAAGGGCTACAAAACTTGACTGGAATTTTTTTTCTCTTTGTTTTTTAATCTTGAGAGGAGTATTTTTAGCAAAAAACATGCATTATATGGCTAATTTTCACACTTATGTGTGTTTTTTTTTCTTAGGCCTCTGGCCTTCAAATCACTGTAGAAAGGGAACTTGGACTCAAAACTCCAGAAACGGTTCACGGCAGAACAAAAATAGAACATCAATCCATCTGAACAGGTGGAACAACTTTTACAGGTCCTTACACATGATGTGGTAGGTGGAATAAGTTCCACCTGACAACAGCAAAACATCCTTCCCTTCATGCTGAACCTGAAGCAAGCTGTGTGAAGAGCATGTCAGGAACACTTCCTGTCATGGAGATGGCAGAGTAGGGATCAGTTGGTCCTACTTGACTGGCTTTAGCATGGTGTCGTTCCTGGGCTCTGGTATTGGCCTGACAATGTGCAGTATTCACTTGGCCTTCTTCATCAGCTTGCCAAACTCCCATTGTTTGCTCTGGTAAATATTATCTTTTGTCAATAAAACTCAGGGAATGATCCCCGCAGTCTTTTCCCGGGCGCTCCACCAGACAACTACCCGTACTAAATGTCTGGCATTTTGATACCATGTATCCAAACACGGCCTTAAAGTAAAAAGGGTCAATGTTTTGTATTGAGCTAAAACTTCATGAGAAGATCGCACGGATATCTCCTAATCATGGCTTTTACTTCACACCTAAAAGGGCGATGCAAGCAGCCGGCGGGTTAACAGGTTAGGTTCACAGGGAATACAGGGAAGATCGCAGCAGAGGCGCATGTTCTGTTCTCTCTTTTCTCTGGTAAAAATTTTGTGGTTCTGTTTTCGTCACCCCTTTGTGTGAGCCATCTGCTGGCACGACAACTTATGTAACTGTGTGGTTCTCCTCTAATTCAGGCAAAAGACATCAGTTGAGACTGTACTTGGGCAGGGAAGACTCTAGTTGACGAGCGTATTGCATCGCACCCAGGTTAGTTCAAAGCTCCAGGAACAAGGGGAAAGGAGAAAGGGCTTCGGCCTTTTCCATGCTCTCTCTTCTCCGAAATTTGTTTTAAATAAATGTCTTCCATTGTGAAGATCACCACTTTCTGCTGCCATGTCATCCAACACTAAAAAAGATCTTAGAACTCACCCAACAAAGAAAATTCGAACTAGCAATATGCTTCAAATTCTAAAATGATGCGCTCAGATGCAGATGCAATTCAGGCACCGCTAGTTCAAGTCACCCAGCTGCTTAGGAACACGAATCAAGCCATACCAAGTTGCTAATGAAAACACACCGACAACCAGACGAGGATCTTAAGAAACCGAAGCTAGTCATGACGTGATCTCTACTCCTTCACATGATAGTAGACAAACTTGATTTGCAGCTTTGAAAGCATAAAATGATATTCCTTCTTATTTTATAGGTAAACCAATATCGGTAGCTAGAACATACTAAGTTATGCCAATAGAATTATTCTCTGGATATTCACCTCCCAATCATATCTCAACTTGTTAATCCAACTGCCTCACTAGTTAAAATTGTGCTTCAAACTTATTCAGTAACGATGAAATCCTGGTCCTCACTTATTCTCAACCCATTTTATAAATCGCCAAGAACGATAAAATTGATCTTCTGAACTGGAAGAGTGTTACTCGGATATCACATATAGTAAGTATATTACTCCTAAAATCAATTGTTTTATCATAGCAATGTGAAATACAATTAGGTCCATTCTTCTCTTTTTGTCAGTGCACCATCATCAAGGCACCGTCTGTCAAAGGGAGATATAACATGATCCCATTGTTCAAATAGTGTAAAATAGATTTGCTCATGTGTTCCAAGCAGAAGGTTGATTGAAGGACTACTTTCTTACAGAAGACCAGGCATGCATGAGAGGGCGAGATTAATCCATTCACATCATCGAAGTGGCAAGGTCATCGTCTGGTTCTGGTGTGAGAGATTGACGAAACCATGCATCCACTCGTCGCAGCGAGAAAGGTAGTGAGCATGATACGCACAGCATTTCTACCCCATTGGATTCATCGATACTCGCTGCCTTCACCCTTAGCTGCTCATTGATCTCATCTTCCTTCTTAAAACTTGCTGTGTATGAATTTTTGTAGGGGCCTACATCAACAGCATCAACATATAGCACACTATCTTTTGAGACTTTGATCTCAAGGAGACGAGAAGGGACGAACTCAGGCTGGTCTCCACTGGCAATGATTTTTTCAACATACAGGGGCTCCCTGCCCATGCGCCCCCCTCTTGGAAAGGGAAGAGATACTGTGTTGACGACGTTGTCCTGATATTCCTTGCAAATGCTGAATGCCTCCAGATCATGGAACGTTGCCTCCTGCACACCAAAAAACAACCACATTCAATAAGGCATTCCTGTTTCCATTGGGTAGACATGAACTTATAAGCCCGAAAGGTTGGAACAGGTTGGAACATATCATCTCTTAACTTCTCATAAGGTCTGGTTAGTATATTGAAGAAACATGATGGTTTTCATTACTGATTTCTAGGTTTTTCAGTATGGACACAGTATTGTTAACATTGGCTTGTATATCGAATCAGTGTAGCAAAAGGAATCAGAAAATCAGCTAAATCAAATTGGGACCAATTTTTTTTTTGTTAAGTGGATCAAAATTAAACAAATACAATTATTATGCAAAAAATCAGAAAGCAAAATAAATAAATAAATAAAATATATTCCCCCTTGGTTCAGACCCAGCATCACATGGGAAAGGGTAGAGGGCAGATTCAGGCTGAATATCTGGTTTTCAGAAACATCTGTACCTTTTTTAAAATTCAAAATCATTCTGTAATCAAGAATTGCTTTTCTAGCTTTAGCTAACAGGTCTGAACTTTTAAAGATGGATTTGTCGATGTTGAAGAAAGGGAACATAAATTTAAAAAAAAATATATGCAACAGTAAATTTTTCTGATTAATTAATAAGGTCTGACTGTTCTAGGAAATAATCATAGTAGGACGCAGATCAGGCGGCCACCCATTTCACCTTCTTGGATCCTAACCACAAGAGACTTTTATTAAGGTTGCAATGTACTCCCATTAGTGCATTGCAATTTGTACACACCAAATGTATGGCTGAACTTGCTCGGCAACACACACAGATGGTGACGTAATCTCAGTTCATCATAACATCAACTGAGCATGATGCGAAGGGATGTCTCAGAAACACGAGGAAGGGATGGGATGTCTCAGATACACGAAGCCAATAGAACTGTGACAGTGACACTGTAGCTTTAGAGAAAGCAAACGATACCTCCAACTGCAACCTAATTGAATCGAGATCAAGATGCCCACAGCCATTCATATGTAGGACTTTTAGTGATCTCAAGTTCTGCAAGCCAGGGACGTTGACGAGCTTCTTGCACCCTCCTACATTCAGCTCCTTCAATGCCATCAAGTTTGATACATCAGATGTTGAGCACAACAGCTGACAGTTCGTAGCTTGCATTTTCATTAGGCCGGATGGTAGTTGAGGGATGCATTCAAGACTTCTGCAATCATCCAGACATAGCACTCTTAAGGACTTCATCCTTTTGACGGAACCTGGTAGTCTTTGTACATAGATGCAACGCTCCAAAGTGATGCAGGAAAGGTTCTTGAAGTGCCCAATTGATTTAGGCAGCTGTCTTACTCGTGGACCAATGAGTGCCAGCTCCTTTAAGCACTTCATGCTGCCCACGGAAATTGGTATGCTAGAACCATTCAGAGTTAGGTATTGCAGATTCTTCATGTTTCCAGTAAACTTCATGGGATCCATACAGCATAATGCTTGGCATGTTCTTGAACCTGGCTGATTACTCATTTCACATTCAACCAAAGATAACTGGAGAAGGCTCTCCAAAGTTTGAATGGAATTAGGTATAAGTGCATTCTTGCAAATAAACTCTTTCAAAGATTTCAATTTTCCAATAGAATATGGTATCCTGACTACCCGACAATTATAGCTATTCCTAAACACAGAAAGTCGGTATAGGCTCTTCAAGTTACCTATTGAATCTGGTAGACTTGCTAATGAAGGACAATCGTCAAGTATGAGCTCCTCCAAGACCACCAAATTTCCAATAGAATCTGGTAGCTGGTCAAGTGAAGGACAGCCTCTCAGGGATAGACGACGCAGGCTCCTGAACCGACCAACATATTCTGGTAGTCCTGATAATGAAGTGCAATCATCAAGTATGAGCTCCTGTAAAGACTCCAAACTTACATCCGTTATATTTGCTTCTGGTAGGATCTTGATTTCTGAACATTTTTCAAGGCTGAGTAGTTGAAGGGAACTCAGTTGCAAAATGCCACAAGGAAGTACATGTAGTTTTGCACATCCAACAATGCTGAGAAAGATGAGATTTTTCAGCAGTCCAATGGATTCACCAATTTCAAGTAAGCATTCACAATGATCAAGAATCAACATATCCAATTGTGGGGTTCGGCCAAAATCAGGTGTCGTAACAAGGAACTTACAATGTGAGAGATCAAGGACCTTTAGTTTGTCAAAAACCTGCAATAATATTTGGCATAAGTATAAATAAATAATTCTGTTTTCATAAGAGCAGCTACTACATGACTAACCTTTGCACATGGTTGTTGTACCAACCCTATTTGGTGCCCTACCTCATACCATGAGACATTGATATCACTAAAAATCAGAGTAAAGATAATAAGTTCCTCAATAGTCCAGCCAAAAAGCAGCATTGGTTCCTTGTTGACTGTGTAGTAGACATCCAGTTGCCTTAACATATTAGCTATACGGTCATCAAGCCCCGACAAATATTTGATATTATCAAGTTTATCCTCTTCACAAAGATTGAAGAATATGGTGAATTCAAGTTCAGGTTTCATTGGTGATGATGGTTGCACTGAAGTAGGTGTTTTCATAAAAGTGTCCCTTCTAGATATGTTGATCAATGGCTTCATGTTCTCACCAGTAAACTTGCTTCTTTTCTGAAGTTTGACATCAACTTTTGTTAGCTTAGAATTGTATGAAGTTGTTACCTTCATAATTATTGTTTTGCCCCTTGGGGCCTCATTTATCTTATCATTCGTACCAAAATTAATTGTATAGCAGTAACCATACACACCATCCTCATAAATGGAATCATCACAATGGGCTTCATGTACAGTCTCTAGGACGACCCAACCATTTATAATATCTTCATGACAAACACGTAATATCATCGTTCTGCTCTTGTATGAATCACCATAGCCGTGGCACTGTAGCTGCTGTAGAAGTAAGGGATCATTAATAGAACCAATGGGAAGCATGAAAGAAAATTCTTGCTCCCAAGATAATGTTTGACTTCCAGCAATGCTGAGTTCATCCCATTCACTAAATACCACATCCTGAATTGCCAACAGAAACATTAAAATAAGGAAAACCCAGTCATGCATGAGACAGTGAATAAGCGAGAGAGAGAGAGAGAGAGAGAGAGAGAGAGAGAACCTCAAACAAATGTTTCCTTCTGTGGTCAAGGCTTTGGCAACCATCTATGTACAGGCTTCTTAAAGACTGAAACTCATGAACCTGAGGAATAAATTCAAGGCTTTCACAATCTCGCAAAATGAGCTCCTTGAGATTAGAAAGGCCATTGGTAGAACTTCTTGGTGGAAATTGTGGAAAAGCAACAAGCCTGATACATCCTTCGAGGATGAGAACTACGAGGGAACTCAACTCATGTATTTTGTTGGGTAACTTCTCCAAGGACACACACTCCCTCATGCTAAGAAAAACCAATTTTTTTAGAAACCCAATTGAATCATCAACTTCTTTCAAGTTGCTACATTCATCAAGTATCAGCTTCACTAGGTTTGGTGCCATTGCGAAATCGGGAGTGGCATTGAGACAATGGCAGCAGGAGAGGTCAAGAACTTTTAGTCGACCAAACACCTGCCAAAATGGTGTATGTTAATAAGCAACACTCTACCAAGAACATTATAATAGAATGCTACACATGGAATCAATTGCAAACCTCTTTTGCGGATTTTGAGCCTGACCCTATTGTTGTTTTACTCCACAATTGACTGATAAAACTCCGAGACAGGTTAAGGACCACAATGCTTTTAAACTTGCTTTCAAATGGAAGTGATTCCAAGAGGCATCCTTTCCATTCCAACCATTTCAAACTTGCAGGTAAATGCCTAAAGTCACAATCACCAGAGCTAGCAAAGTTGACAAGGAGAATTCTAAGTTCAGACATCAATGCAAAGGCTTCAGTTCTGAACTCGATCTCGCTACCCTCACATAAGTTGAGAATGATCCCTTCAATCTTGTTCTCCTAAAAAGACATAAGCAATTAGATTGGTTTGTGATATTTACGATCCAAGAATTTGTTCAAGCCATAATCTGTTTGAAATATAGACAAGTCTCCATTGAAGAAAGTCCACGAAAGTGAAAGCAGAGAAACATTCACCTAAAAGAAACTATAGATACATAAAAATAAATAACTTGGAGGGTTTTGCTTATTTGGATCAAGGCCCTTAAGGTACTGTTGGTTGCTAGACAAAAATGGGAGAACAAACATAAGTCTCTTCTTCCAAAGTGAAGCCCACTCAATGCAAAATCAAACCCTGGACAATAGAAGAGTAGAATAAATTGTCATATTAGTTCTTCAATCACATTATTTTGTGTTCCATCTCAGAGAAAGTACAATCATTTAGAAGTTTTTTCCCCATCATCCTTTTAAGGCTTAAGCTTTCAATACTCTTATTGCTGCTGCAAAGCCATCCACCTTTCTAGTATTACAAGTGCTCTACCAAGTCACCGATCGTCACCTCTCATTCGCCATCAGTGTTTACCCCTGTCTCCGACCCTTCAGCTACCCTTTGTTCCCTAAATCCAATTCATAATTCACTTGTTGCCAAAATCCAATCTATGGCCGCAACATCCATCAATGAATGAAATCTCTCTCTCTCTCTCTCTCTCTCTCTCTGGAGGCTAGCAATCAGGGTAACCCAAGCCTACCTAGTGTTTGCAAACTCTGTGTGTGTGTGTGTGTGTGTGTGTGTGTGTGTGTGTGCGCGAGAGAGAGAAAGAGAGAGAGAGATGGAGAGAGAGAGATGGAGAGAGAGAGAAAGAGAGAGAGAGATGGAGAGAGAGAGAGAGAGAGAGAGAGAGATGACCCTAAAGAAAGAGAAATTTAACGCCAAGTCTTACCTGAAACCTAGTTAAAGCGTCCACTGCGTCTCCTACACACCACAACCTGCTGCGGAGTCCTGAATGAAGGAGGCTTTCCCTTAGAACAATTTCCCTTCCCATGTCTCTTATTTGGTCATGCATTTCAAACATTCCCCTATTAATCTTAATAAGAGACTTATTCTGCAAACTCCTTATAGCTACATGAGGTGAAAGCCTATGATCTTCCCACATATGGATGGCGTCCTCCGAACTTTTGTTGACAAGAAGGCATGCAATATCCAAGAAGATTAGCTTTTCATGATCACTCAAACTATCATAACATATTTTTAGTTGTTCATGAACTTTGCTGTGTTGACGGAGTCTCAAGTCTTTCAGCAGTTTGTGCCATTCTTCTAAGGTTTTTGCTGTTTTAAAAACTGAACCAAATACTCGGAGAATTAGTGGCAACCCATTGCTAATTGCTACGACTTCCTTGGACAATTTAGCATATTCTTCTTGGGTTTCATCTCCTCTTAATGCATGATAGTTGAATAACTGAAGTGCTTCTTTCTCATCCAATTCGTCAAGAATATAAACAGCTTCATCCTGCAATCCAGAAAACTTGAGGATCTCCTCTTGCCTTGTAGTGACAATTATTCTACTTCCTGAATGGAACCAACTCATATTGCCAACCAATGCTTCGAGCTGCTCTTGGTCATCGATATCATCAAAAACAAGAAGAACACTCTTAACACCAACGATCTGTATAATCATTTGGGCCCCTTGACTTAAGTTATTTATCTCCTCTTTAAGTTTACCTTTCAAAATATCGTGAATGAGCTGTTGTTGGAGCTGAACGAGTCCTTTAGATTTTGTTACCTCCCTTACATTTTCAATAAAACTACTAGCTTGAAAAAAATGATGACTTCTGTTATAGATGGCCTTGGCTAGTGTTGTTTTCCCTATACCACCAATGCCATGGATTCCAATGATCCGGACACCTTTTCCTTCAATGTCCAGACGCTTCATCATCTTTTCCACACGGATCTCAAGACCAACAAGGTGTTCTTCCTCATAAAGGAGCCTCTTGGTTGGTAAAAGCTTCTGAATTTCCGCAGTGATTGAATTGATAAGCTCCCTTTGGTTTCTGCGGAAGGAGATTAAAAGAAAGTGACTTCATTTCTGTTTAAGAGAAAACTTCATGGGTTGAATCGCCGGCTTAATCAACTCAATGGAATGTTGTTCAACTTGAGACAAAATAGAAAAGGCATACTTCCAATGACACATAGCAAGAGAAAGATCATAAATTTCCTGTAAAGAGTGAAAGAGCATATTGAATAGCAGAGAAAGAGTAGAAAACATTAACCTAATATTCTAAAGTTTCATTTTAGGTGCCTAATTTGGAGAAACAAGTCCTTGAAAAGTGGTAGCAGTGACATCCATAAAATTTTCCGTGCTTTCGAGGTAAGATACAGTTCCTTCTTAAAAGGCAAATTTACGTTTTGGCACTCAATCTAGAAGGAAGGTTTCTGCATGAATAAAACAACTCCGCAGAATTCTTTATATCCAATTTCATTATTCATACCTGTGTAATTCATCCTTGTGCTTAACGACTGGTATGTGTGGGTGTGGCTATCAAAATAGTTGCTTCTGGCAGAAATATAACGACTATGAAGAACGATAAATAACAGAGGAATTTCAAAAAAGCATACGTTAAGCAACTTGTAAAACTGTCCAGTGAGATGAATCCATGGGTCTCTAGTTCTTTAATTTTCTAATAATCGCCTTTAACACTTGTGCGGCACAAAAGAAAAAAGTAGGTATTAGAATAATGAAAGTTGAAAAAGTGAGAGATGCATGAAGCACCCATTCTTGAGATGAAAGCCGGAAACTCCTGCAACGTATCTCAGTGCGTGCTTCCATCTATCGACGTCGCTCAAGCTATCCCTCCTTTTCGTCAGGTGCTTCTGAAAGGCAGCTTCGAATGGGCCACTCTGATACCGTACGTGCTTGGGATCGACGTCAAAGAAGACTGGAATGATCGTCCTCTCTTGCCCACCATCATGACATTCCACCATCTTGGCAACCTCTGTAAGACACCACTTCGATTCCGCGTAGCGCTTGGAGAAGATGGGGACCAAGATCTTGGACCTGCCTATCGCCTCCAATACCTTCTCAATTCTCTCCCCCTTCCGCAAATCTTCCTCATCAAAGAAAGCCCGCACGCCTTCTAGATAGAGCCTATCACGGAGCAAGCCGGCGACATTATGGCGGGTGTCTTCTCCTCGAAAGCTCAAAAAGACATCGTACTCAAAGCGGCCAAGGCTCCTAGACAGGGTCGACGTAGAAGCCCCTGCGTTGTTGCTCTGCAACGCCATCTTCCCCATGGAAGGTCTCGTCTCGCAGCTCTGCCTAGATGCAACGACAGTGGATGGAGTTATTTATCAGCAATTTGGACGACTAACTTTCCTCTTTCCCGGCTAATTTTTTATTCTAAATCAGCTTCCACCATCTACTCTTTTCTGTTTTTCATTCCATTCATTGTCTCACTTTTTACTCAACTACGTTATAATTTACTGTGATAGAGTGTCACCCCTTTTTGACGAGCAGAAAAATGTTTCCTGACAAAGTTTATGCACAAAGAGAATTTTTTTACTATTAAATGATTAAATCTGCAGCCTTTCTTTTGTTGTGCCCTCACAAAACCTTAATTTTTTTCCCAAAAAAAATTACAGCAAAACAGAGGAGCTCTTTCCACTTTCCAGCACATCAAACGAATAAATTTATTATACAACCTGAACGCACGTTTGATTCCCTCATCAGTCGGCATGGTCGTAAAATCATCTTTACACACACAAAATTTACCAAGAAAATGTATTTGATTTTGAGAGGTTCTCACCGTTTTGTCGTCATATTAAAAATGATCTGGACATATATAAATGAATGAGATAATTTTAATTTCTTGTAAAATCTTATTGCACATTGAAGAAACAGTAACTTTGTATTTCTAATCCATTAGAAAAAAATGTGGTTGGCAGCTTTCCTTTCTTTTCTGCACGCTTTTTTGCTCGTTTTTTCATGTTTCCGACGGGTAAAATCCTTGTCGCACTCCAGAATCTTTCAAACTGCAATTGTTGATAAGTTTTCAGTCAATTACGGCAATAGGTCCGAATTCGACCTCTTCTAGTTCATCAGATTGCTGGCTAACTCACTCCTTGAAGAAATGAAAAATTACTCAGAAAGAATATGCTAATGCAGATCTTCATCGTCAGGAACCTTTCTTTCTTCCGCTTAGTTTTTGGCTTCCCATGGCTTCGTCCGATCTTGTCATTATTTCTATCACCGCCTTCCCCTTCTTCCGCTTCGCATATACATAGATTCTCATATTCCTGTTTTCTCTTTTGAATTTGCTGCTCGCCCTGCCTGCATCGCTTCCGCAAATCTCATAAACCATTGCACTTGAGCCCTTACTACAGGGCTTAGGGGACTTGGCGTTTTCTCCCCTAACAAAACACTTGTCTAAGTGGTCATGCTCAGAGCTCCTGCCACTGTTGCCATTTGCCAATTCACATTGTATTGGCCCATATGCATCGTCCAGCCCTTGGCGCCACCCAAAATATCGGGTTGATTTGGAGTTCTAATGTGTTTGCTTTTTAATTATTCCATATTCATTCTTTTTATATCAGAACAGAAAATGATCCATGAACGGTTCGCCTACGGGCTGAAGACGGGATCCATGGGAGAGGCAAAAAAGTATTGAGAGAAAAATCCAAGGTTCTCTACAACTTGGAATGGGATTTTTCTTGTTTGGCTACCATTTCCCTTCCTTTTCTTCCCTTTCCCAATATCCCCTTAAGAATCAGCCCTGCATCTCAGATCAGAGGCTATCAAAAATCGCAACCTAAGAGTCCAGAGACCTCAGCCCGTCAGCCGGTGGAACCTAAGTTCTAGTGTCATAGACTCATAATGGCATTCTTGATCTCAGGTCATCAATCAAATAAGGGAACAAATAAGATGTATATGACGGTGAAAGAAAGGACTTAGTAACCTTATGGACATGTTGCAGCATAATCTACAAAATGCTGACAGTACTTGTCATTTTTTTCCCATAAGCTCACGATTCGTTTCATGAGATCATGAAACTTTTGGTGCCATCAAAACTGGCAGATGCTTCTGCACAGTATCATAAAAAAAAAAGTATCATTTAAGTGAGACAAGCAACAGGTTCAATAAAGGATGGTTTCTAACGGAAGAGCAGGCATGCATGAGAGGGTCAAGTGCGAAACCATATGTCAGCTCCCCAAAGCAAGGACATTGGATCTTGGCAAGACATGTGAAGGCCTGTGAGTGGAATGGCATCATCACTACTTGTTGCGTCCACCCTCAAGCGCCTATTTATCTCATCGTCCTTCCCAAACTTAGCTGTGTAAGAACGGCCATAACGGTGGTAGGGAGCCTGCTCTAGTTGGGCTTCAAGGTCCTCCCTTAATTGTAAGGCCATCTGGGCCGGAGCAGCTTGAAAGAGACGCGACCCTACAGCTACGCCAACATATAGCACTCTAGCATCGATTGCTTCTTCCACGGACGTTCTTTCAACTAAAACGCTCATTTTTTCAAGTTGCAGGGGCTCGCTCCTCATGCGCCCTCCTCTCGGAAACGGAAGAGATATTGCCTTCACAGCATGCCGATTTCTTCTGGAACTGATGCTGAATGCCTGGACATCAAGAAATGCTGCCTTCTGCGTAATCAATAAAGCGAGCACATTCAATAAACATTAGAAATACTAAATTTTTATGTCAACGGAATCAGATAGCAAAGAATATACATACGTATGAGTGATTGGTAGATACCAGACCACTTGGGTAAGGGATAAAAGCAGACCTCTTAAGTTCATGTTAAAAGGTGTTTAAACAAAATATGAACCTTCTAATGTGTTCATAAACACGAATTTAATATAATTCATGCTTTAATTGAAGTCATATTTAAAAAAAAAAATGATCTTTATACTAAAGAAAATTTGATGTTATAAGGGCTATTCATTTTTTTACTATTAGAAAAACATTATTTATGAGAGGAAAACAACTAACCTAATATAGTTTGTCACCCAACCACTCTTAAGATTATACCTTATATATAAGGTTATATTTCAAAAAAATATATCTATTTTAATAATTAATCTTCATAGGTCTGGTTTATGTGTATCTCTTACCCAAGTAGTCTGGTTTGTAATATATATATATATATATATATATATATATATATATATATATATATATATATATATATATAAGCGATGTTCCTTGTTGGATCAGACCTAGCATCAAATTTCAGATATGGCTTCGCGAAAAACACTCGTGCACGTTCATCACGGCCTAGCTTCCAGAATCATCTATGCTTTTTCTCTCTAGTTCAGTATCATTGTTAAGGCTAATTTTCTAATTAAAACTGACACGTCTGAACACTTAGAAGACGGATTTGTTGAGGTTAAAAAAAAGGGGAATATAAATTAAAAAAGAAATATGAAACCAAACACAAAGACAAACTAGGAAATTTGTCTAGTGAGATATGACTGTTGTAGGAAGTAATTATTATCTTAAGTCACATAGGTATGAGTAGGGTTTCGCTATGGGTCGGCGCAAGCTAACTTAAGAAAATATGGGTATAGAGGTATCACAAGATATATATATATACACACAAAAAAAATCAAAATGGAAGCAACATTTAAATAAACAAATGATATAAATAAAAAGTTTACATATTAATGAACAATATTTTCAGAATGAAAACTGAGTTGCAAAAATTAAATCAAGTAAAATTAGGCATTTTCAATTTAAAAAATACCCGAGTGTGTTCAAGTATCAACTTTGAATACGGATACCACAACAAAGGTAGTGATCCTTCCTGAAGTACCTGTGACATAGGTCATGATAGAACGCACATCAGGTGGCCATCCCATTTCATCATTTTCCTATATCGCCCAACCTTTCACCAGCGCCGTAATGTACTTGCCCATTAGTACACTACAGTCTGTGGCAAATGGTGTGGCCCAACATGCTAAGCCACACAATGGGTTGTACCCAAATCTCGCCAATTAATGGATCAGTAACAACAAACAATATAATGGGATTAGCTTTAGAGAAGCAAAGAATACCTTCAACTGTGACCAAATCATATAGACATCAAGATCCCAACAGCCTTTCATGTATAGGACTTTTAGTGATCTCAACTTCTGCAAGCCAGGGATTGTGGTGAGTCTCCGGCAGTTTTCTACGTTCAGCTCCTCCAACGCTGTTGAGTTTGAAAGATCTTGCACTGACTTGAAGTTGCCTCGTGAATGTGGTAGTGTTGTTACCGGCATTCCAATGGAAAAAGATAGTCGGTTAAGTGAGGAACAACCTTTCAAGGATAGGCAACGTAGGCACTTGAGTAGTCCCCTGAAATCATCTGGCATTTCCATTAATGAAGTGCAATGATCAAGTATGAGCTCCTCTAAGACCACCAAACTTCCAATGGAGTGAGGTAGTTGTTTAAGTGAGGAACAACCTTTCAAGGATAGGCAATGAAGGCACTTGAGCCCCCCAACATAATCTGGTATTTCTGTTAATGAAGTGCAATGATCAAGTATAAGCCGTTGTAGACTCTCCAACTGTACATCCATCATGCTTGCTTTAGGTAGG
This sequence comes from Nymphaea colorata, assembly GCF_008831285.2. NCBI lineage: Eukaryota > Viridiplantae > Streptophyta > Magnoliopsida > Nymphaeales > Nymphaeaceae > Nymphaea > Nymphaea colorata. The sequence continues at coordinate 3,338,667 of NC_045139.1, forward strand.
ATCTTGATTTTTGAACAACCTTCAAGGCTAAGTAGTTGAAGGGAATTCAATTGCAAAATTCCACAGGGGAGAACACTTACATTTGCACATCCAACCATGCTCAATAAGATGAGATTTTTCAGCTGTCCAATGGATTCACCAATTTCAAGTAAGCATTCACAATGGTCAAGAATCAACTCTTCCAAATTTTGGATCTGAGAAAAATCAGGTGTATTGACAAGAAACTTACAACAAGAGAGATCCAGAACTTTTATTTTGTCAAAAACCTGCAAAAGACGATTGCACGACTATAATGATGCATGGAAAAAATTTGATTTTCAGAACAGCAGCTACTATATATATGACTTACCATTGCAGTCTCTTGTCGTGGCAAGCCCGTTCCATGCCGTTGCTCATACCATGAAGTTTCTATATCACCAAAAATCATGGTAAGGATAATAAGTTCCTCTATACTCCAATCAAAAAGCAGCCTTCGTTCTCCGCAAGGTACATTCAGTTGCTTATACATGTCATCTTTGTGTTTCTCGATCCTCGTTGAATATTTAATGGCATGAAGTTCATCTGCTTCTTGAAGACTGAAGAATATCGAGAGTTCATTCTGAAAATCTCTTCTGCTTATGCTAATGAATGTTTTCATGTTCTCATCACTAAACTTGCTTCTTTTTTGAACTTTGACATCAACTTTTGTTAGCTCAAAATTGTTGGCAGGTCTTACCTTCATAATTATGGTTTTGCCCCTTGGGACCTCATTTATCTTATCGCTCCTACCAAAATTGATTGTATAGCAATGATCCTGCACATCGTCCATATACACAGAATTGTCACAGTGAACTTCATACGTAGTCTCTAAGATGACCCTAGAATTTGCCATATCTTCATGACGAACATGTAACTTTATGGTTCCATTCTCGCATGGATCACCATGACCATGGCACTGTAACTGCTCTAAAAGTAAGGGATCATTAATAGACCCAACTGGAAGCAAGAAACAAAATTCTTGATTCAAAGACAGTGTTCGACTTCCAGAAATGCCGAGTTCGTCCCATTCTCTAAATGCCACATCCTGAATTGCCAAAAGAAACATAAAAACCAAAAAACCCCTCATGGAAAGGATTCCCACACACACAAAAGAGACGCATAGAATACCTCAAATAAATATTTCCTTCTATGGTCAAGGCATTGGCAGCCATCTATGTGCAGGCTTCTTAAAGAGTGAAACTTGTGAAGGACAGGTGGAACTTCAAGGCTTTGGCAATCTCGCAAGATGAGCTGCTCCAGTTTCGAAAAGCCAGTAGTGGAATTTGTTGGTGGAAATTGTGGAAAAGCGACGAGATTGCTGCATCCTTCAAGGTTGAAAACTACAAGAGAATTCAACGCATATATTTCGTTGGGTAGTTTCTCCAAAGACACACACTCCCTCATGCTAAGAAAAACCAACTTTTTTAGAAACCCAATCGAATCATCAACTTCTTTAAAGTTTCTACACTCATCAAGTATAAGCTTCTCCAGATTTGGAGCCAATGCAAAATTGGGAGTGGCAACGAGACAATCACAGCAGGAGAGATTAAGAACTTTGAGTCCATCAAACAACTGAAAAAATGGTTTATATATGCACATTAGTCAATAAGCAACACTCTGAATGTAAAACATTATATTAGAATGGCAACTACTATACATATATTGAATCAATCGTAAACCTCTTTCGTGGGTCGTGAGCTTGACCCTGTTGTTGTTTTACTCCACAATTGGCTGATAAAACTCCCAGAGAGGTTAAGGACCACAATGCTGTTAAACTTGCTTTCAAGTGGAAGTGTTTCCAAGGGACAACCATTCCATTCTAACCATTTCAAGCTTGCAGGAAGATGCCGAAAGTTACTGTCACTGAAGTTGGACAAGTTGATAAGGAGTATTCTAATTTCTGACATCAATTCAAAGGCTTGAGTGCTTAATTTCGCCTTGCTTTCCTCACGTGAGTTGAGAAGGATGCCTTGAATCATGTTTCCCTGGAATCATAACCAATTACATAATATTTTCTTGTGATCAAATTTTACCGAAAAGCAGCTGAAGATCTATTACAACTGGAAGGGAATCGAAACTCATCATTGGATGGTCCTCAAGATTGCTAAACATAAGTGGCAGAACAAATATAAGCCCCTCATGAAAAATTCTTAGGCTCCTCCTTTGTCCACCGGGATCAAAATGAGTGGCCAGAATTTCACCAGTCTGACCAACTAGGTTATGTCCCTTAAGACAAAAGCTTCTAAAAAGTCATAAACAATCATTTCCTTTCGCTAGCCTAATTAGTTTCATGTGTTTATGGCAAAAATAGTAAACTATGTGGTAGACTTAATTAAAATTATTGAAACATGGTTTTTCAATAATACAGATCATATATTTTCTAATTGAAACATGGATTACATTTTCAATGACATTCAGGTATGATTTTTAATATTGATTAAAGCTTTTCAATGTTTTTTCATTTTCCTACCCTTGTTCTTTATTTTTAAAGTTTGCTTCGACGAGGTAAGAATTTTATCTTGAAAGATCTTTTCATAATATAGAGTACCATACTTCTTATGCCACAATTTATTACATTTTTTATTATCATAATTTCTAATTTATGACTAATTTAAGATTTTATTTTTATTTCTAAATCACGGACAGGATGTTATTTTATGTCATTTTTATTTTTCATTAAGGTTTTCCAATATTTTTTCTTTCCTCGAACTTGTATGCTTCTGACAAAGCGAGCATTTGCCATGAGATAAACTTATCGTGTTCATTCCAGAAAACATATATTAAAGTATCCAATTTTATCTTGCTATCTAACCAGATGTTTTTAATGTAAAGGAGTTCATAAATTCATGCTCTATCGCTACGATAGCGTTACAAAAATTGCAATTTGAAACCTGCGTCACGTACTTAGAGATCTGCTTCCTGAAAATAATAAAAAAAATAAAACATCATTTTGAGTATTGCTTCGAAAAATGGATTTGTCTGCTAGAAAATCATATTCTTTTGAACAATAACTTTTTGTTTTGAAAATATGAAGCTACGACCCATGTTGTGAAAGATCAGTTTCTAAATCGAATCAGCCTATTCACTGATGAACCAGTTGTGAATCGACCAAAAATATTTAATAATTACTTTTAGAAGATTAAAAGAGAAAAATATATAAATTCCATTAGAATTTAAAAAAGTTAAAATCGAATCAGCCTATTCACTGATGATTTTTAGAGAAAGAGAAATTGACCAGATCAAGTCTTCACCTGAAGCTTGGTTGAAGCTTTCACCACGTCTTCTTCACACCACAATCTGCTACGCTTTTCAGGGGGAAGGGGGCTTCCTGTCAGAACGACTTGCCTTCCCATGTCCCGTATTTGGTCATGCATTTCAAACTTTCCCTTGTTGATTTTAATAAGGGACCTGTTCTGCAAACTCCTTATAGCTCGATTAGGTGAAAGGTTATAATCCTTCCACATATGGATGGCGTCCTCTGAACTTTTGCCGACAAGAAGGCATGCAATATCCAAGAAGATGTACTGCTCATTCCATTTTAAACTATCATAACATATTCTTAATTTTTCATGAACTTCGCTAACTTGACGTCGTGATCTCAAGTCATTCAGCAACTCGTCACATTCCTCTGCCGTTTCGGCTGTCTTAAAAAGTGAACCAAACACTTGGACAACTAATGGCAGCCCATTGCTAATTGATACAACTTCCTTGGATAACTTGGTATACTTTTCTTGGGGATCTTGATCTCCAAATGCATGATATTTGAACAGCTGAAGCGATTCTTCTCCATCCAATTCCTCAACCATATAAACAGCACCATCCTGAAATCCTGCAGATTTAAGGATCTCCGCTTGTCTCGTAGTGACGATGATTCTACTTCCTGGATGAAACCAGTCACTCTTGCCAACCAAAGCATCAAGCTGATTTTTATCATCGACATCATCAAGAACAAGAAGAACACTTTTCTTACTAGCCTTTTGTTTAATCATTCCGACCGCTTTACTTGAGTTATTATCATCTATTTTATGTTTGTCATGCGAAAAATCCTGAATAAGCTGCTTTCTGAGCTCCACTGGTCCTTTAGATTTGTAAACCTCTCTTACGTTTTCAATGAAACTACTCGCCTGAAACTTGTGATGACATTTATTATAGATGGCCTTGGCAAGTGTAGTTTTCCCCACGCCACCAACGCCATGGATTCCAATGATCCGGACGTCTTTTACTTGAATGTCCATAAGCTCCATAATCTTTTCTATACGGCGGTCAAGACCAACAAGATATTCTTCCTCTTGATCAAGGGGCATTTTCGATGCCAAAACAGTCTGAGTCTCTTCAACCATTGAACTGACAAGTTCGCTTTGATTCCTGAAAAGAAAATCAAAAGCAAGTGACTTGATTTCTGTTTGGAATCACAGGCTTAACCAACCGAAGAATGTTGGCCAAAAAAACCATGGAGCTGTTAAAAGGTGAAACACCCTTATAAAGGTAAAAAACGAACTGGCAAAGATAAATTTTCTCGAGAAGGCTTAACTTCTTTTCAAAAATGATTAAAAGTACCCTTCACAAGTCTGTGAGGGGCAGAGCATATGGGTTCAGTATCGCGCCTAATCAACAGCACGCTTCAGGACAACAGTGGTGAACTTGAGATATCACAGAAACAGCATGTTTACACTGACAGTGCAGAAGAGAAAAGACTAGGAATTTCCTGCTAAAAGTGAGATCAGAATATTAAATAGCAGAGCATGGGTAAACAACGATGACCTAAGACTCTAAAGTTCCATCTTCTTTGGGTAGCGGAGACCGCAATCAAAATTTGGCCATGCAGACAGGAAATGGTGGTCGCGGAGTCCATTTATTTTTCCTTGTTTAGAATTTGATCAGAATAAAGGAAAAATTAGGTGTTAAAACAGTGAAAATTAAAAAGGTGAGAGAGGTGTGAATCACCCATTGTAGGCCTTGAGATCGTAGCCGGAAATTCCTCCAACGTGCTCCAGTGCGCTCTTCCATGTTTCTACCTCTTCCCTCCTTTCCTTCTGCTGCGTCTGAAAGGCAGCTTGGACTGGGCCACACTGATGCCGCACTTCTTTCGGATCGACGTCAAAAAAGACAGGAACGATAAGCCTCTGTTGGCCATCATCATGGCAACATTCCACCATCTTAGCAACTTCTCTGAGGCACCATTTGGATTCAGCATAGTGCTGGGAAAAGATGGGAACCAAAATATTGGACCTGCTTATCGCCTCCAATATCTCCTCAATCCTCTCCCCTTTGCGCAAATCTTCCTCATCAAAGAAGGCGCGTATGCCTTTCAGATCAAGGATATAACGGAGAAATCCGGCGAAGTTCTTGCGGGTGTCTTCTCCTCGAAAGCTCAAGAAGACATCGTACTCAAAGCGGCCATGGAAGTTCCTGGACAAGGGCGACTTAGAAGGCCCTGCCTTGGTGCTCTGCATTAACGCCAGTTGCCCAATCGAAGGTCTCGTAGCTTCCGCTCTGCCTACATGCAACAACAGGGGATGGAGTCATTTACAAAGAAAGGGAGCAAGGAACTTTCCTCTTTCTTGGCTTAACTTTTTTTACCAAAGCAGCTTCCACTATGTATGATCGTTTCTTTTTTTTAGTTTTTTCGTCCATTTCATCTGATGTTTCTTAGCCAATTATCTTATAATTTCCCGAGACAAATCCTCGTAAAGTTTGTTAAGGGGTTGTAACCTTTTGAAGTGCATTTTCTAAAATAAATTTCAATTTCCACTCTTGAAGTCATACACCGCAAAATTAAGCTGCTAACCGCAAAAGATTTCAAGGATCTTTGTTTCCACAATGTGTCATGTTGCATTTCAGAATTGAAGTCAAGCTTTGAGCTCTCAATTTTTTAAGACAAAGTTTATCTCCCCTGCGGCATGAAATATTTTCATGAAACTAAGGCAATAGATGCCATCAAACAGGGCATCTGACGAGTGGAATATGTTTTCGAAGCGTACTTTGTTGGAAAGGTTTACGCACCCAAAACACCCAAAAAAATCACTACCAAATCTGTAGAGTTCTCTTCCTTCTTTTTTTTTGTTTTTGGTCCTCATAAAAACCCAATTTCTTCCCCAAAAAAATTTAACGACACAATTGGAGAGCTTTTCTCTTCTCGTTTTCGGCACATCAAATGACCAGTAAGTTATTTTATTCATCAGCCCACTTTGTCGTAAGAATGTCGTTACACAAAAAATTTATAAAGAAAATCTATAGAAAAGAAACAAGATGTGGAGTTTAACTACAATTTCTTGAAAAATTCTAATTGCATATTGGAAAAGGAATATTTTTTTATGTTAATTCAGTGAAAAAAGGAAAGGGGCAAGAAGCTTTCCTTCCTTTTATTCACTCTTCTGTTTTACTTTTGTTTTCTTACAAATGTCCGATCCTTATCTCTTTAGTGACAGGTGGAAACTGAATTACTTGAGGGACAAGTTGTTGGTGATTTTTGAGTCGCTTGATGACAAACAATAGCATCCAATCAATCACTTCAAGGTTGCAGGTTCGATCATTTCTTGAAGAATTGAAAATTATTCAGATGGAACATGTTTCTGTAGAACTTGATGGAACATGCTTCTGTAGATCTTGATCAAGAATGTTGAAATTGAAGTAGCCATGTGAGGCTGGGGCTTCACATGTCTACTTCAATTTTATCATTGTTTCTAACACTGCTTTCCCCTTCTTCCACCTCATAATTCTCATATCCCTGTTTTGTCTGTTGCAGTTCAGCCCTTTCGCTACAGGTATAGTTTTTCCGATCTATTTCAGCTGTTGGTTACTGTGTTACGATCAGAAAAACAAATTAGCGACATTCGGTGCCTCAAACAAGGCAGGAAAAGCGAAGCGAAATGAAGAATTTAATCATCAATTATCTGATAACCTGATCACAGACACTTAATTATTACTTATGTTACAGGCCTTTTATTGTTAGAAATGTTTTGGTCTACTTGTATGAGACTCCCTTATCTCGGTGTCACCTCATTCTGGTTATAGATTGTCAGGTCATGTATACAATAGACTCATTTAAGCAAGACATTCTTGATTCTGTAACTGAAATTCATTGACATATATCAGTTGAGGAGAGTCTGATATAAATTTTCTTGAATAAAACCAGTTGTTTTCCTGATTAATTTGGTAGCAAGTGGTGAGTTTCAACTGGAATTCAGGTTGGATGCTTTGGCCTATAATAGTTGATACATGGGTTCGACCTGATTTTTAACTAAACTGCAAGGTCTGGGGGACTCGCGTTTTCTCTCCTGATAAAAGGATGGGATAACTAGAATTCTTGAAAAATTCTAATTGCACATTGGAAAAGGAATAATTTTTTATGTTAATTCCTTGAAAAAAGGAAAGTGGGAGGAAGCTTTCCTTCCTTTCCTTCACTCTCTTCTGTTTTTCTTCTTATTTTCTTACGAATGTACGATCCTTTCTCTTCGTGACGGGTGGAAACTAAAGCTGCTGATGTGACTCCAATATCTTCGAAATAGCAGTTCGTGGTGATTTTTGAGTCACTTGATGACAACGGTAGCATCCAATCAATCTCTTGTACCTCTTGAAGGTTGCAGGTTCGGTCTCTCCTTGAGCATGCTTCAGCAGACCTTGATCACCTGGAACCTGCCTTTCTTTTTCAACAAGGGTGAAATTGAACTAGCCATGTAAGACTCGGGCTTCACATGGCTACTTCAATTTTATCATTATTTCCAACACTGCCTTTCCCTGCTTCCGATTCACATATATATATATATATGGATCCTCATATCTTTGTTTTGTCTATTGCAGTTCAGCTCTTTTGCTACAGGTATAGCTTTTCAAATCTATTTCAGCTGTTGGCAACAGTGTTACGGTCAGAAAAAACAAATTAGCAAAATTCGGTGCCTCAAACAAGGCAGAAAAAGTGAAGCGATATGAAGAACTTAACTAAAAAGATGATAAGTTAGATTGGCACCTCGATTCCCGAAACAGAAAATGATAATCATGAATAGAGTGGATTGCAAATTATGCCAACGGAAAGCAAACTTTGGTACCATAGCGAACATTTCAGCTATGACAGTTGCTGCGCGATTAAATGCTATCTCTTAACAAATGCAGAAGGGAAGCTGCTTCATAGATGAATCGTGAACTGCAAGCTGGTAAATCTTGACAGTCATACGGGGGTGCTAATGATCATGAGTCAGTTTTTTTTTTTTTTTAAGAAGAAAATCATTCAACTTGGATTAATAAAGGCTCACCTACAGGACAGTTCGCCTAAGGGCTGTTCTTCGGGCCTTATATAATCTAAATCCGTGGCATACCGTAAAAAGTTTTCAGAGAAAAATTCTATTATTTTCTACAACTTGGGTGATTTCTCCTATCTTGATTTTAACCTGAGAAGAGACGTATTTAGCAAAGGGCATGTATTATGTCAGGTAATTCTCACACTTGCAAGTGCCTTTTCCTTGAGGAAAGAAAAATCAATCGTTTGTATTGAACTAAAAGTTTTGCGAACAATCGCACGAAAAACATTTAATCACGGCTTTTAGTTCAGCATAACACGGCCGGTCTTTTTGTTGACAGATGACTAGTCAGGAACTGTCTGATTCTGGTCTTTTTCAGGTCGAAGACCTTAGTTCAACCGTATTTGCGCAAGGAATGTGTTTCTTCTGCTTATTACACGGGAAAACAGCGGCTGTGTTTGAGAGAGCTCTTGCTCCTTGGAGGCGTAAAACTTCGGGGCCTTGTCCCCAAGGCTATGCATGCTTTGGGTTGTGCAGGGATTAAACGTGACGAAGAATGTGTTTTTCTTATATGCAAACTTGAATGTTCATGAATGCATGACTCCCTGCTTTTCTGTTTTAAAGTGGGAATTCTGCCGTGATGCTTAGTCTTATGAGGGTCCAATTTCCTAAGTTCACATGTTATACCAATTCAGGGGATCAGAAAGTACTGAAGTATATCCACTGGAATGCAAAACCCAATAAGGATCAAGCTTGTCATCTTTATAAACATTTGAAAAGACTTTGTCTGCAATCTGAATTCATTTCATGGTGCATGCAAGGAGTTGGCTTCCTTTGGTCCTCATCTGTGAATCCCCATCCTCATGATACCAGCATTATTTTATGTAAGTTCCGTGTTTCTAACTGAACAAGGGCCCTAAGGGTTTATTCTATCCTCCTGAAATAGGTGAGAATATCCGCATTGTATCTCTCAATCCTGGTGCAGAATTTTTAGAACTCAAGGTTGTTTAGGAATTGAAAAGATAAATGGCAGAGCTTTTCTTTTTCATCAGCCTTGTTGCATGGAAAGCAATACCATGCATGTCCCACACGTACCCGAGAAAAATAAGGAGCATCCTCTCCAAAGCTCACCTCTCTTTAAACCGGCCCCTACAAAAGCAACCATGAGTTATGGAGAATGACGAAAACTTGTTATCATCAATAGGGTGCCAGCCTGAAACTATAGGGAAACATGAACCTTTTAAATCTCTTTGCAGTTAAACAACACCGCAGATATTCAGATGCCAGAAAGAAAAGATATTCCCATTATTTCATTCCTTTTTTACCGTTAAATTCACGTTTTCGTCTTGTACTGTAAATATAAAATATTCAGATTCCCCATCTGAGAGAGGGCAGCCAGATGCCTTTGCATGGTTTCCCATTCTTGGCTTCTGCATATAGTCATCCAATAAAGTTACTAAGACATCCCATATGCTATTTCTAAAGACTAAATGTTTTCCAACTGGCAGGCTTTTGGAAAGAAAAATCTGAGGTTTAAACTTTAAAATAGACTTTTCTCAAATTAATCCCTGACTCATGGGCAACTGACACATTCATCCCTGCCTTTCTGTGATTACCAAGTCCATCCGAATTTTGTAACTTGATGAGAAATTCATTGTTTTGTTGTTTTAATTACAGTTAGCAGTCATGAACTTAATGAAAGTGTATATGTCGTCTGAAAATTGCTCATATCTTCTTCCTCCCCTTTTCTTTATTGGTTTCAATTTGATTGTGAATTCCAAGCACTGAGCCTTAACAGGGCAAAAGGAAGAATTGGAAAGACCAGCAACACAATGGCGATGTTGGCACTTGATATAAGGTTTCCATCTTGATTCCCTTCACATTCCTGGCCTCTTATAGCAAATTAATACCACACAGTAACAGAATAAGCTTATGCCACATGAAAATTGCTTGCATATCATCATAAACTATCTTCTCCTCCTTGTTTAAAGGTGGTAGGTGACATTTCATTGAGAAAAGCAATTCTAATAGATGAACTTAACATACAAGCGAATTTGAAAAGCTTAAAAGGCTAAGGATGAATCTTCCACAGAGGTTTGTCCGCAGAACGCAAATACATTAGGAAACTAACCCATCAATTGAAAAGAAGAACAGCGCAGTGGAGCAACCTATATAAAGTAAGCAGGTCACAAACCTATATGGGGTTAAGGATTAGGAACGTGTCCCATCCGAGAATTTCACTTCTAGCTTTTGTCGTGTGCATTCACACTTTGCCGTGAGAGAAGGTAAGCTGCCAACTCCAAAAAGGAAAAGAGAAAGGAATCGTTAAGATGCTAAAGCATGCAATCATGGACTTCATCCACACGCAGCTGCTTACACGCAATCATAAAAGGGGACCAAATCGAGCATCTCCTTCTCACTGAGAAAACCAACTTGGTTCTCAATACATTCCACACTCTTCCAGGGGGAGCTTGCGGTCTCCATGGCCCGGAGGAGCTGCTGCTTCTGGTCCCGTGACTCGACTGCCGAGGGCAGTGCTGGAGACGGGCAGAAGCCCCACCACGAGCCTCGTCCTGCCAAGAAGGCCAAGGAGCACGAAGGGGAAGCGAACGGGCGCAAGCATCTGACGAGGAGGGAGACCATCAACGCCAAGGCGGCGCAGTACATAAAGCAGGTCAGGGCAATGTGGAGCTCCGACGCTCCGGCGTCTTAACTCCGCACCCTATCCTTCTTTCTCTCTCTGGCCCTGAAGACTCCGACGTTATATACTATCTTCGTCTCTCTGTTTCCCATCTCTTCCCTCGTTGATATAAGTTGATGTTACGTTACTTTTGAGTTCCGCATAGCAAAAAATAATCCGAGCCTTTTGAGCTAAGTTTGTAAGTAGTATGTCCTGTGACGGTTTGATTTCCTATTGATGTTGTTCTTGTGAATTGCGGTGATTGAGGTGCACGTAAGGTTCTTTTGTTTCAAGAAGCAGTATACTGTTGAGCTGTTTGTCTGTCTTTTGGTGGAGGTTTCAATTTGAAAAAGAAAAAAAGAGAAAAAATATGCACTTAGTATGCAATCCTTCATTCATCTAAAAAATAAAAACCACAACTTAGTCGGGAAACATAAACCAGGTAGCCTTCTCTCATTTCCTTCTTTTGAATGCAGCCCGATGTGTGGCGGAGCTAAGAAATAAGAATTTTGGACTGAGGGACATTAATTAGAAAAGTCTTCCATGCAACTGCTCACATCTGTCTATATGTGACTACGCGACTGTTAATCACCATGTTTACGCGACTGTTAATCACCATGTTTGTGGTTAAACCCTCACAAGCCACCATGTGGCTATTTCTGTGTTTCTAATGAGTTTGATCTGAAGAATATTGCTTAAGAACACATTTTTACCAAATGCAAAAGGAGAACTAAAATTATGTTGTTTTGTTTCACACACAGTCACCTGGGTGCGTTTCATTTGAGCTCGCACCCGCACCGACGTGTTGCGGGTGCGCACCCAATCAGCACCTGATGATGAGCTCGCACCCAAACCGCACCCGGGGGTTGAATCTAGTTTCGAAACCAAATCCAAACCAAGTTCCTCTCCATGTATGGTTTGGATTTAAATCTGATTTCGGGAAAAAACCAGATCCAAAATCCACAAAATCAAATCCACCATTCTCATCCGTCGGCCGTTGCATCTAAGTTAATACATCTATAGATATATTATATGTTCTCTTTTCTCTTTCAAAAAAAACGATATAGGACTAAAGAATGGTGGCTTTCATAAAATGATCTATTTGCTTTTTTTTTCAAACATTTCTTTTTTTATTTTTTCCACTATCATAAAATGTATAATTTTAATTGTGTTATTTAATTTCTACAAAAAATTAATAATAATAATAATATTATTATTAATATTAATAAAATATCTTCACCGCACCGCCGCACCTAATTTTTTTGAGATGTACCGCACCGGCACCCGCACCCCGCACACAGGTGACATAGGTTTCACAAACTCTATAAGTATATACTGTTTGAAGACTTAACAATCAAATGGGCAGTTATAATTGCACTTTGGTAGTGCACACAATAAATATGCACTAAAGCATTGCGAGGCATTTTGGTTATTTTTGAAAGGAAAATAGATGTTGTAGTATTTTTTTTTTCATTTTTCATTGGGGTTTAACTTTTCAGTTACTAGGGTCATTCTGGTCATTTCACATTCCCATGTGCCATTCCATCCCACAGGATGGTGCATGCGACCCACTTGAGCGCATACATATACACAGTTTTTTGGGTGCATGAAAATCACAAATACCTTTAAGTTTGCTTGTCAAGTGGGTTTTTCCTTTCCCTTTAAGACACAAGTTCAAGGATTTCTTAAAAGGCAAAACACGAGGTTAGTTTTAGATCTTTGTTTTGGTTTTCTGAAATTTGATAGTGAAAGAAAGATCCTGGAAGAGTTATTCAATTGCTTAGAGGCAGCAAAAGCTCAAGTGGTAAAGGAAAGATATACATCGCGGCTATGTCACATGAGTGCGGGTATGATACGAGTACAGGTACGGTGACACGGGTAAGGACACTGTAATTTTGAAAATTTTAGATACGCAGATACGGTAAATTTTATATTCTCAAAAATAATAAAATAAAAAAAAAACATTAAATTAATAGTTCACTCTTATAAAAAAAGTTTGTTTTATTACAAAAGTACTGAGTATTTGAAAGGATTGTTCATGAAAATAATTGGATGCATCACAAAAAAATGATAAAATGAAAAAAAAACATTAAACTAATAGTTTATTTTTTGGCAGCCGCGTATCGGATGTAGGTACGTGGGCTAAACCCAATTATCCATGTGAGAGAGCATGGCGGCCGCTGGCGGAGACCAGAAATTTCTGGTTGAGGAGCATTCCAAATCTAAATTTGAAATCTTCACGAGCACTCATATATAAAAAAACTAAAAATTAATGAAGTTCTTGTAATTTCTGGTGTGGGCATTTGCCCACACCAGTAATAATGTAGCTCTACCTCTCCTGGCAGCTAAGGGAACCAAGGGGCTAGCCTTTTTTCCCGGCGGTGGGTTTTATAAGTTCTCCGTTTTACTTAGAAACCCAAAAATAAAAAATAAAAGAATATTAGTAAAGGAAAAAAGGTACCTACGACGAAATGATGCATAAAAAGGAAAAATAAAAACATAATCATCTAGTGGTTTTAAGATTGTTTTGACTCATCAACCAACCTTGTTCGTTATAGCAACTGTGGTTAAACTTACGAAAATATGCTTTTGGATTAAATTAGCAATAACTTAGATGTGCATTTAACAATGTACTAAAATCATTACATTTTCATGAAAATTCAGGTGTATTTTATTTTTCTTTCTCAATTTACACAGTATGTACATCTTTTTTTTTACTTTCCCAGATCTATGACCAGCAAAGCGCATTTTTAAGCAGCTAATGTTACATGGGAGGGGAACTTTTTTTTTGCAAAAAATCAATCGATTGTGTAAGTGGTAGATCAACAGCTAATGTTCCTTTTTTAAAATAGCAAGCTCCCATTGAAATCAGCTTCCTGACAAATTATTCTGATGCCGTTGCATTTATTCATGGAATAAAAATTTGGTTGCTGTAAAAGAGGAATATTAGTCACGTTGATAGACCCAAGAATCATTCCGAAACAAGGGGAATGATGCAATTAGGATAAATTAACCCATTGTAATCTCAGTGTCATTATAATCAGCCTCAATCTGACACATGTAAAGAGTTAGAATAAGGCTGCACAACAAGTCGAACCAGCTCGAGCTCAACTTGAACTCACTCATCAAGTTCATATTTATGCTAGAAATTTTAAATGAATTGAGTTTGAGTCATAAAAACCTGACCTGTTTAAACTCGACTCAGCTCGACTATATAATCAATGTTGAATTATAATAAGAAAATAGTTAAACGAGTAGCAATGGAAAGAATTAATCGAGATAAATGAGTTAAAAGAAATGACACATGCCTAGTGCATAAACGAGTTGAGTTCGAGCTCAGCATTGTATCCTTGAGTTGAGCTTGAGCTTGTTCTATCGACCTCGGCTCGAGTTGGAGTTGAGTTCAAGCTCAAGTTTTTTGAGTCAATTTGTGCTTAAGCAGGCCCAACTCGAGCTCGACTCGACTCGTGTTGCCTTAATGTTAGATGGTTGATACAGGAGCCTGATCATTCCACTTTGGAAGGTTTACTCGTTTACCATCATGGATGTTTCTATCATTTTTGGTCCCTAGCACATGGTTTCATATCAGGGACCTAACATATAAACATGTTTGGCGAATTTTCCTCCAAAGCAAAAGGTAAGTGTCAGCAGCACAGCCAGAAATTTCTGGCTGAGGAACACTCTAAGCTTAAATTTGAAACTGAAGGGACACTTATATGTGAAAAACTAAAAATCAATGACGTTTCCATGTAAATAACTTAAATTTTGAAGGCAACTGCCCACACCAGTTAGAATGTAGCTCCACCAACAGCAAGTGTTAGGAATGTGAGTCACAATTATAGAAGTGCACAGAGATTTGTACATAGTTTGAAGTGTTAGTGGAGCACATACAGTACCCATAAATCTTTTTTTCTTTTGAAGTTAGTGTATTAGTGCTGCTAAAAGTGAGAATTTTTTATTAGTGATGCTTAGTTCAAAAGTTGTAACTCCGCCACTGGTTCAAAAATATAAGGTGCCTTCCTATATACGCGGTTCCATGGGAGTGCTATTATGTTAAAAAGTAAATTGGAGACATAGTTCTGCTTTAAACATAGGAATGGCAAAGTGAAATCATTGAAGGCACATCTCCGGTTAGAATCACGATTATGCTCTTTGCACCATTATGAAGTGAGTCTTAATGTACAAGTCGAATCATGCAATGATCTTGATCTTACCGTCTAGTACCATCGTAGCTTTGGACCTTGTAAATAAGGAAAAAAAGGGACTTCAGCTCTTGCAGAAATGACTCTGCCGAGAGTCAGCAATGGGGGCTCTACCGCCTAGTACCATCGTAGCTTTGGACCTTGTAAACAAAGAAAAAAGGAAGAGTCAGCAATGGGGGGCTCTGCCGCCGAATATATTTGGCATCTGAATAGGTGTAAGAATTTATTCCCCTGACTCTCATTCCATTGAACAAATGGAATCTGCTAGTAGAAAAAGTAAAATGGAATCCGATCTCTTTCACAATCCACACTCAATTTTTTCAAACATTTCTATCGAAATGCAGCATGCATGTCTGCAGACATATCACTAACCCAACGCACTATCTTTTTTTAACTGTATTTACGTAGTATTTTTGTTTTAAAAAAAAATAATAAATGAGCACTTATAGTGAACAGCTGGCATTTAAAAAAATAATAAATGATCAAATTATATATATATATAATTTTTCTTGTCAAGACACCAGCAGTCACCTCCTTTAAGTCAAAAGTTTTTGAAATATTAAAAATTAAAATATTGATGGCCTATAAATAAATATGGAGATCAAACCAGGTACTGAACGGATATGAAACTGATGGTCGAGCCTGGCTAAATAACTAAATGAAACTGCTTTAAACCATGTTATCGCAGTAAATTAAAGACAAATTATGACAGGAAAAGTGCCTGCTATTATTCAAAGGCAGGACAATGAAGAAATGAAAAAAGTTTCGTAACTTAAAGCATATAATCAAATCGAAAAGTATGTTGATGCATTTAATGCATTGAACACGATATGGAAACATTGTTTTAGCAATTTTCTTACTTCTTAAAGCTTGATGAGGAGTTCTTTGTCTTTGTGATTGCTTTTAAGACTTTGAAAATGGTACGGCATTTAGTGAAGGTCTATCAAAGTCTTCATGACTTTTAAGGTCCCGTAGAAGTATTTTGGTCATCAAATTAAGGTGTGCTGCATTTGGCAAGTAAGATGAAATTACTCAGAAGTATGTGAGTGTTTTAGTAAATTATTTATTGCAAAAGTGTCTCTTTCTCTCTCTATATTTATGGCGCAAAACATTAAGAATAACAAACAGTATTTATATTCAAAAAACTTTATACATTATCTTTGCACCGCCGAAGTCAACCCAAGCTTATTAGTCTTCAAAAAAATATAGCTAATTTTCTAACGCTCAAAAAGTTTAGTCTGGTATTGAAAATTGTAAGAGATCTTCAAGGACTTATAAAGATGAATCATTAATGAGCCTTTTTGAGGCTGAAGCGGAAACGGCTAGGAGGTGGGTGGGAATCCACCAAACCAGGGGCCCGAACCCAGGAGTGGGTCGGGTTCTTACAAATTAATTGTATATTTTATAAAATTAAAACAATAAAAAAATAGAATTTGTCAATATGTTTGTACAAGATCATAGCACAAATTATTTATGGTTCCTATATAACAAAATACACTTGTATTTTTTAAATATTTAGAGCAAAAAGGAAAATGAAATGTCTCTCTTTCTCCTTCTTTTAAGCAAATGAAAAAATATATAGTATGATTTGTTTAAATTGTTAAAATTTTATACAAAAGATCTCTCTAATGTATAACGGAAACTAAAATGAGCTTGTTCTAGCTAACCACAAAAACCCAAAAAAAAAAAACACCCACCAAAGGCCTTGTTCATGGCAATGACATCGGATTTAAATCTGGATCTAATCTGTTTGAGGGTAATAATAGAATCCAAACAGTTCTTTATGGATCTTGAAGCCTTTCTTTGTGTTTTTTGCAAGGATAAGTTTGATAGTCTTGGATTCACACAAGGCAAATCTGAAATCGCCTTTATGTGGTATGAACAAATATTGGATTTCAGATCCATAGAAAAATTTGAGATGTTCAGAATGTCATCAAAACCTCGGAGTTGAGATCAGAGTCCGGCTTCAAATCCTCATATATGAGATCCTCATTCCTCAGCAATCTGGACTGAGATTTCATATCCGAGGAAAGCAAACACCCCTAATTACCATCCCCACATGGTTGGTGCTTCCAAACTTCTCAAGGGGGAGAGGGACTACACCTGAAGTTGAAAATCAGGTGTCAATTTGGCTGAATCTGTTATGAATCGCTAAAAAATATCTAGAAATTTATTTTTTGAAAAATTTATGAAAAAAATAAAAGTAATTAATGGGTCAATTGATTGCGAATCAAATCTATTTGTTATTGATCCGGATATAAGCTGATCCAAGCCGATTTTAAGGAACCATTATATACCCAAAATATTCTTTTAGCTTCTTATAACTTAAAATTAGGCTAAACTAATTTTACAATTAAAAAAAAAAAGTGTAGAAAGTTTATTCCAGTGTGCCTCCTTATAAATGAAAGCGAGAAATAAGTAGTGTGAGTACATTTTCCTCCATTCACAGCTAAATAATGTGAAGACAGCTCTTGAAAGGGAAAATGTAATCCCAAGTGCTTAGTCTAAATACTAAATTGATATGCGTGATCAAGAAATGTGCATTGGCCTATGCGTTCTGCTATGCAACCTTAGCTTTCAGGGGGTGTCTGTTTGTTTGGCAAAAAAAAGGCAAGGAAAAACTTTCTCATCTTCAATTAAATGTGGAGTAGATGAAGATCACACATGAAGAAGCAGTTTGGACTATACAAAAATTTTAAAAATAATAATAATAAAGGCCCTTAAGGGGATGAGGATTTGAGTGGGGGCTTTGGCCTTTTGTGGGGTAGTGGACTCAAAAGTCAAAAGATACAATTTTTTCATAACAATTGGTCCCATAAAAACCAAAAAAAGGTAGAACAAGTGAGACCCACTTTTCCCAAAGTAAAAGTTGTGCCTAGCTATCAAACAAGGCCTATAATGGCTACCTTCAATGAGATGGACACACTTTGTTTGAGTCATTCCCAAAGATGGGACCTTTAACTAACAACATTTTTGTCCTCATCCTTTTGCATGTGCTCTCTCACCTCTCTTCCTCTCTCTCTCTTGTTCTTGTATTTAAGAGACTTGTTTCTAAATTTTGTTATGCATTCTCATTTTATTGGTGCTCTCTCTCTTACATACAAAATCATGAGAGGAGCATTTTGGTCTTCAAAAAAATCGCATTTCATTTTTAAAAAAGGTCAATTCCATTATTTTCGGCCGCGAACATGCCGACAGTCGAACATATAACGTGCTCCCCACAAATACATATATCAAACAAATATAAAAAGGGAGGTAAGCTTAAAGATCAAGAGGTCCTATTAAAACTTCCAAAGGTTCTTCCACATAGAAACACAACCCAGAGTAAAAGGCAACAATGCCTGCCAAAATTTAAGTTTTCTGGCAGTCGATGGCTGTGAGGAAGTTCAGTTAGTGTAGTTGGGGATGGTGGCTTGGGGCTCGAGGGCCTTGGCCGCAGGGAGAGGCTCCACGGAGGGCGAGGGAGGCACCGGCTTCCCCAGGAGCACCGCCGGCAGCTTGGGGATGCCTTCAAGGTAGAAGGTGTAGAAGAGCTTGAAGGGGAAGACGATCTGCTGCAGCTTCACTTGGCCATGGACTCCCTTGAATATCCCTGATCCTCCTGTAATTGCTAGGTACGTGTCTTCGTATGTGAGGTACGCTCCCTGCACAAAATTCACCGAGTATGATCCATGGCAACAGCCGAATGCTGTAAGAAATTGGTTCTTGGCTCTAATCGACAGGGCAGCAGATACGCTAATGGCCCAATAGATGATAATTTCGAATACACAAATTATATACAAATTTTCCTATAGTTAAAAGCTGACATATACCCTTGAAAATGATGCAAATTTATTTTCTTATATGTTTATATATAATGGCCCTGCTATCCGCCTATTAGGATTCAGGTTTATTTGTTTTATCTTATGCCTTTATAACAAAAAAAAAGTTGAAAATATTTTAAAATGTATATATTTATTTGGTAAAATGGAAATATATATATATATAAATGCATTATATACCATTAGTGCTGGAAAGGAAAAATGTGTGCCATATAATAATTATTAAAGCTTCTAAAGTGGCTTTATGAATGTTGCAGTGACCCACTGCCTGTCCATTAAAGTGCCAATGCTGGACCAAAAGTCGGATGTGACGATGATTGTGCTGATCTCAGCTCAGATAGTGATGGGTACGGGGCCGGCTCGGCCGGTTCAGACAAACCGAGTCGTTAAGCCGAGTCAGATGCTGGACCAGATGAAGCCAAAGCATGGAACTCACTTGAACAGAGATGTGGCCGTAGTCTCCGAAATAGAAGCTGTAGATGGCCTCGTACCGGTCCCCGTTCTTTTCCGGAACGTGCTGTATCAGTATGCAGAGTCCCGCTGTGATTCCGAGACGCTTCTCTAGGTTGCCGTGGTAAAGCTGAAGAGCCAATAATCGAAGACAAATCGGCTAAATAACAAGCACCACTTTCGCAAGAGGTGAACCAGGAAAGGAAACAGCCGAACTCTACACTTTTGATCTACGCAAATTGAACTCATAAAAGCAAAATCATCACTTGGTTCCTGTTCACTGATTAATATGATTTAATGGATTTTTTTGAACCATTTGAATCTTATGATGGATTAAGGCAACTTGCAGACCTGCTGACATTACAGAAGAAATTATTATGGTCAAGAATTTACTGTAAGAACAGATGCATTGTTCATTCTAGCATCTAACAATTAAGCAGATCTATCCATCAACAATTTAGAGAGAGACAGAGATGACAACAAGCCTTGTTGCTGAAGGGCACTAGATCACCGAGCGAGTTGACGCTTTTCTGACTGAGGCGAAGGTAGGCAGGGCTGCCTCTGTCTCTCTCATTCATCTCATACACATAGAGCTCTTGAACTCCAGGGACTGGAAAAACATGATAAATCAATCACACAAGGATGATCGTCATGTTGACGATTGCATGATATCAGATGCCATGATATGTTAATAAAAAACATATAAATCCTTCACAAGGAGACTATTTAAAAAACAAAAATTAAAATAATAACTATGGATGGGCAGGACTGTGACAAAAAAATTGAAAAAATATCTGGAAGCCACCAGGCAAAACAGATCTAAACAATAGCATACAGAGAGGATAATGCCCATTTTCAATTGAGTCACCAAAAAGACAAATAATGTTGATGATGATAGAGATACATGGAAGTAAAAGAAAGGGGGAACTCTAGAAACCATCAAGAACAGAAGATGATAAACATGGTGGTAGTGATCTCATGTTTTCAGAACATGTGTTCATCTGATGAACCGCATCTAAACCACAACCGCCACCAGGAAGACGGAATTACGGATGATCTGTTTAACAAAGAAGACGAAGGTGGGTGTGGAGGTTTCAGTCGGATGTTGCATACCTGGTTTCATGGAGGCATTGATCTCCGTCTGAAACGAGCGGGAAGAAGAAGGGGCAGGGCAACGGATGACACTTGATCTGAGTTGCTTACCCAAGAAACTGGGTCGACTGAGGTTGCATTTGAACCCGACAGATGAAGCGCAGAGTGAAGGCGACGTAGCTGCTGCTCCTGATTTTCCGGCCTTTACCAGCAGAGATGAAGCCCTCGATGAGATTGAAGCCATTCTCTCTCTGTCTCTCTGTTTTTTCTCTTCTTCTTCCTTTTCTGCTGCTTCTTCCTACCTCTTCAGCCTTCAGTATCGGCCAGTCTTCGCAGAGGCTGCAAATAAATCCATACAGGAATTTCTGTTTTAGTCCCCTACTTTCTGGAAAAATCTATCTAAAGGCTTCAGTTTTTAGTGAAAAATATATATATATGAAATGAAGCGAGGTCCTCGTACGGAGGAGCTCACGTTGCGATTAGTGGACGTGGGTCCCACCTGCACGTCGTCGTCAAACGGTCAAAGGATGAAGGTGACCCATACGCCCACGTTACGTACGATCATTAAAACCTGATTTTGGGTTTGGTTTTATTAAATTAACAATATATATTTTTAATATAAAATAATATATATATATAATTAATTATAATAAAATATTATATATATATATAAATTAATAAAATAAATATTAAAAATTTTATTAAGTCCACTGAGCATATCGAACCCAATTGGGTCAACCGAATAAAGTATGATAGTATAGATATTTTGTTTGTGTCCGATTAATGTATCTAAAAGTTTTAATTATATTCATGCAACATTAGTTTTAGATTTTATTATTCTTTAATCTGTCATCAAATTTAGGTACATTTATAAAACACCTATAAAGTGTCTCAAATGACACCTTAAAAGATGGTAGGATGGGTGGGGATTTGGACCTTCAAATGTATGGTGGGTTTTCCCAGCTTATTCCGAATATTATTCCTTTCTACAAATGCATTTTTAAAAAATAAAACAATTTAATTAAAAAAACAATGTTCGCTGCCGGGCAGCTAAGTTGGGATGGAAGAACTGCTGCGTTCTGGATGGGCGAGAGGTGCAAGCACCGCGTGGTGTTCAGCGATCTCGTACTAAACCAAATTGGACTTTCAAAATTATGAGTCAAACCTATTAGATGCCTGCATGCAATTGCGGTCAATCGCATTAGTGCTTTTGACTTTCGTCTTTGAATCTCGCAGAGCTTTGGCGTGACCATTGAGTAATCAAAGCACACTCACTTTGCTTTGGCTTAGCTTATCCAGTGAATGGCATTAGAGAAAAGCACACTCGCTTCCCTTTGCATGCCCTTCGGGTATAGCATTCGCACCTAAGAAAGGAGGCTTTTTTTTTGGCGTGGAAACTACGCTTCTACAATGAAAGCGGCCGCCACCCACCAACTTATAGGGACCTTCAGCAATTTGAAGTTGCGAGTACTTTGAAGTTGCGACTACTTATTACTTTTAATAAAAGCGTCGATTCTTTGAAGTTTTTCTTGTTTATAAGCCTCGCAACCGCTAAATAAGAGCTCAGTTTGATGAAAACATTGAAGGTTAAAAGGCTAAATGATGTTATATGAAATTTTGACTGCAACGTTTAATCGCTTGTATCGGTTCAACAAAAGTGGTTTTTAGTTAATAGATTTTGCCTTGAGGACTAGCTCGAAACAAAATAAATGAATTTGTGCGAATGTATTTATCGCTACAGATCAAGCAGGGCAGATTTTTCTGCGTCATTAATTTTACTTTTTCAAAGCAATAGGTTCCGTCCGGACCCGGTCGATAGGGACGTCCAGGAATGGGATCCAGATCTGATATAACTATCGTACCATATTTGGCTTCTAGCCACATTGTTCCTTAATTTGATTCTCAAGCTGATCCCGATTTGAATATGAAAAGTAGGATATCAGAATTCAGAATTTTTACATTAATAGGACACCGGTATCCGTAGTAATCAGATATTTCATTATATTCGATTAAAAGAGAAAAACATATGCTATACTTGCATCTCATTAGGACACATAACTCTAATTCAAATTTAACATCAATATATATATAAAGAATTCAAATTTGCCGGCTTTGAATGTTGTTGAATTGATTTTTTTTTTTTTTTCAAATCTGTGGTTGACCATCACATGGGTGCATTAGCAACAGTTTTTATTGGATCATGTTTTTAAGCAACAGTTTTATTGGACCATGATTTTTTAACTCATTTAGAAATGTGTTTTGGTATTTTCAGCAGCTTTTTTAGAAGACAATCGGTTTCATTCCAAAAAATTTACTTCAAACTCAGCTCAGCTGACAGATGTAAACGAACTTCAGTAATATAATCAAGAAGGGATTGCTGAAATGAATTCTGGTGTACATGACCTGATTACTTACATAACAAGAACTAGATAACACAGAGATAAGACAATTTGATACAAGTAGATCACAAGACTTCTAAGGAATAGAAGATCAGTGACTGAATCCGTAGTCAAGTAGTTGTGATCAGGTTACTAGATGATTGATGATTGGTTCTGCAGCACAATTATCGCAGAGTGATTCAAGTAATTGAATCATTCTTATTTTTGCTGTCAGCATTAGTTGATTCCGCAGGATGCCACAATTTGCTTGACGTTGGCATCATCTGTAGTCCCCTGTATTCACAATTACTGTCATCATCTGTTTTCGGAATGAAGCTGCCAATCTAGCTTATCTTAAAACTTTCATTTTCTTTTCACTTCTTCCCCCCGTTTGAGGCATTAAATTTTGCTCGTTTGTTTTTTCTGCAACAGATTGGGAAAAGCTGTACCTCTGCAATAGATAAAACAAGGATGCGAGAATTCGTATGTGAAGCAGAAGCAGGGGAAGGCACTGTTAGAAATAATGATAAATGGGAGGAAGCCATGTGAAACCGAAAGAGAAGCAGACAACAGAAGGCAAACTTTGAAAAGGAAAAGCAGGTTCCTGCTATTCAAGATCTGCAGCAGTGTGTTCTTTCTTAAGTAATTTTTCAGTTCTTTGAACAGTGCTTAGCCAGATGATTTATAAGAGATTGATTTCATGCGTAGCTGTTGTCACCATGTGACTGAAAAGTCACCAACAAACTACTGTTTCGAAGATGCTGGAAGCCTATTCGTTGCTTTATTTTCTACCCTCCACAAAGAGACAAAAGATCGTACCCAAAAAAGAAACAGGAAGAAAAAGCAGTGGAGAAAGGAAGGAAAGCTTCCTGCCACTTTCTTTTTTATAATGAATTGGTACAAAAACTCAGTCTGTCTTTAATGTGCAATAAGTTTTTACAAGAAATTCTAATTATCTCATCCTTTTCGTACGTCCATGACCATTTTTTTAAATCGATGAGAACAAAAATATATGGTGATAAGGTCCTTTGTTCTTTTATTTAGATTTTAATAAAAAAATTTAGTGTAAGGGTAAAGAACTTTTACAACCAACAGGACTGATAAGGAATCAAACGCTGCATGTCATAAATCACTGGCGTGAACAAAAAAGTTCCGTCATTGTCTGGTTAAAAATTTAAGAATTCGGCAGATTTAATGGTAAAAAAGAATACTTTTGTTCTTGTACATAAACTTTAAACTGACCTTCACATACTCGTCAAACACACTCTTAAAGCAGCATTTGACGACATCAAATATTTCTTTCATCTTATAAGAGTATTTCATGCTGCAGGGGAGATGAATTTTTTCTGAGAAAAAGTGGGAGCTCAAAGCTTCTTGAACTAAATTCTGAAAATGCAACATGACATATTATGAAACAGAAAAAAAATTATTTCTTGAAATTTTGCAGTGCATAGTTTTAATATTCCTGCAGTGTATATCTTCAAGTGTGGAAGTTCAAATTTCTTCAAAAAATGCAGTTAAAAAGATCCACCATTATCAAACCGTAACATAATTCATCATAGTAAATTATAGACACTTCACAAAAAAAGAGTAACATGAATTGGAATAATTAAAAGAAATGATTAAACAATAAAAAGTAGATAGTGGAAACTGTTTTGGAATAAAAACTGCTGATGAATGAGTACATCCATTGTTTCGCTGAGTTGCGAGACCTTCGATTGAGGAAGATGGAATTGCACAGTAACAAGGCAGGGCCTTCTGTGTCGCCCCTGTGTAGGATGACTAGTAGGATGGCTACCGAATCAGTTTGGATTTTGAAGATAAAATCTTATTTATTAGTCAAGATATTGTTTCCAAATTTTGTTGTAACAAAGAAACCGTTGTAACTCCATATCCCTAAATTCTTGCTACCGTGTATATTAGGATAAAATGTTGACAATAGCAATACAGAGAAGTTACGATTCTTCCAATTGAGTCTTTTGTTCTTCTTCCTTACTGTTATTTTCTCATGGTATCAGAGCACCCGTGTGGGTAAGAGAGTTGGTTTTCTACTCTCTTGTTTCTCAGTTTTGTGCCCTGTTTCTCATTCTGCTGTGCCCTGTTTTTTGTCCTGCTTTCATGGCTACCGTGTCGGGTGTTCACAATAATGGTGATGATCAAATTGAAGCCAACGCGTCACCTTTTCTCCTGCATCACTCGGATAATCCTGGTGCTATTCTTGTGACCAGCCCTTTAGTCGGTGACAACTATGCAACATGGCAGAGGGCCATGAAGATGGCTTTAAGTGCAAAGAACAAATTTGGGTTCATTGATGGTTCCATTCCCAAACCCTCGTTAAACAGTCCAGACTACAAAGCTTGGATCCGCTGCAATGATTTGGTGCATTCATGGCTTCTCAACTCACTTTCAAAGGAAATCGCTAACAGCGTTATCTATGCCAATGAGGCTCGTGAGGTATGGAATGACCTACAAGATCGTTTTTCTCAAGGTAATGCTTCCCGTATTTATCAATTGAAGAAGATGGTTTCTGATCTACGACAAGAGCAATATTCCTTACCAAATTATTTTACTCGTCTAAAGACTTTATGGGATGAAATTGCTTCATATTCTACTATTCCTACATGCTCTTGTGGTGCTTTTAAAGAGTTTAGTTCTTGTCAAGATCGTGAGAAAGTGTATCAATTTTTGATGGGACTCAATGAATCGTATGGCAACATTAGAAGCCAGATTCTTGCCATAGATCCATTACCCAATATTAACAAGGTTTACTCCCTTGTGCTACAAGAGGAAACTCGGCGACTACTAGTTCCGCAGCTCTTAAGTTCTGAAAATACTGCTTTAGCAGTAAATTCGTTACCTTCTTATACCAAAAACTTTCAGCCAAGAGGATAGCAATACATGAAGAACAGGCCACGTCCAAAATGTGACCACTGTGGTCAACTTGGGCATATCCAAGCACGCTGCTATGCATTACATGGCTACCCGCCTAACCATCTAAAATCTAAAGCTTCATCTGAAATGGGTAAAGGCGGACACACTCAACATGGATCCTCGGCAAATGTCACTACTGCTGCTACAGTTCTCTCTCAGCTGACTGAAGATCAACTCAGTAAATTAACGGCATGGCTTAGTGCTGATGACAAACCTGCTACCGCAAACGTCGCAGGTAAGCATATACTCAATTCCTCCCATCATTTACCATGGATTATTGATACCGGAGCCTCAGACCATATTACTCCCCAACTTCACTTGATGACCAATGTCATTCCTCTACCCAAAGTTCGCCTTATTAATCTTCCAAATGGCCAACAACTTTCAGCTACTCATACAGGAACCATAGAACTCCAACCGAACCTCATACTTATAGATGTACTTTACATACCAGAATTTAGATACAATCTATTGTCAATCCCTAAACTCACAAAAACCACTGACTATGCTGCTGTTTTTCTCTCATCTTGTTGTCTCTTTCAGGACCGTTTGTCGAAGAGGCTGATTGGAGTGGGTAGCTTATGCGGCGGACTGTATCATCTACGATTACCGGCCAGTTCTCATGCTCTTTCTGTTTCTTCCCTTAATAAATCTCATGTTTGGCATATGAGACTTGGACACCCGTCGTTTGACAAAACTCAATCTTTGAATTCTGATGTTCTTATTTCCAAGCATGAATTTCTATGTGATGCTTGTCATAAAGCTAAGTTCTCTCGCTTGCCCTTTTCTCATAGTAGTAGTAGAGCAACTTTTCCATTTGCATTACTTCACTGCGATATTTGGGGAGGATATGCCACACCCTCACATACTGGAGCGCACTACTTCCTCACTATAGTTGATGATTTCTCTCGTGCAACTTGGGTCTTCTTAATGCGTTTTAAGTCTGAAACTTTTTCTTGTTTCACTCGGTTCCATGCTATGGTAGAAAACCAATTTCATACCAAAATTAAATGTTTTCGAAGTGACAATGGTTCAGAATTTCTTGCAAATAATATGCAAGAATTTCTTTATATGCATGGGATCGAACACCAAACTTCATGTGTTGCGACACCGCAACAAAATGGAAGAGTTGAAAGAAAACATCGTCACTTACTTGAAGTCGCCCGAGCGCTTCGTTTTCATGCACACTTACCTATTAAGTTTTGGGGCGAATGTATTTTAACAGCCACCTTCTTGATTAATCGTCTCCCATCCCCTATTTTGAATAATAAATCTCCTTTTGAACTCTTGTTTCATAAAACACCCATCTATGAAGATTTGCGTGTATTTGGATGTCTATGTTATGCTCGAAATATGAGTGTACACCGAGATAAATTTACCACACGTGCATATAGATGCATTTTTGTAGGTTATCCTTCAAATAAAAAAGGATATAAAGTCTATAATCTTGACTCCAAAGAAATTTTTATAAGTCGTGATGTGGTATTTTATGAAGACCGGTTCCCATTCCAATTTCAAAATGATGATGGTTTGAACTCACCTGTGCTGCCAACACCACAAGAAGACTATATGAGTGAAGAAAGTGACTCTCCAATTGTAAGTGCGCCTGAGCCAGCTCCACCAATGTCACCATCCATTTCACCTACTCATCTCGTGTCTACTGAACCAGTCAACCATCCTAATTCTTCCATTTCATCCCAATCTGAACCCACCATACGAAAATCAAGCCGCCCAAGACACCCACCTTCATATCTCAATCAGTATGTGTGCTCAAACGTAATGGTATCAGATTCGCCGCCTAAGGATCCTCACTCCATGACGCCATCTTCAGGTACACGGTATCCCATTCAGAATTATCTTTACCATTCTAAGTTTTCTCCACAACACTTTGCATTTTTAACCTCTATTTTGAGTGATGCTGAACCTACCTCGTATGCGGAAGCGGTGCAACATCAACACTGGCGCCAAGCTATGGCTGATGAGATCCATGCTCTCCAACAAAATACCACCTGGTCCCTTACTACCCTACCTCCAAACAAAATTCCAATTGGTTGTCGTTGGGTATATAAAGTCAAACGGAGGTCTGATGGTACCATCGAACGCTACAAAGCCCGACTTGTAGCAAAAGGGTATACACAAATTGAGGGTATTGATTTTCATGAGACTTTTGCTCCAGTCGCGAAGCTTACTACCATGAGGACTTTACTTGCGGTTGCTGCAACTCGCCAATGGTCCCTATATCAAATGGACGTTAGTAATGCATTCATACATGGGGAGCTGCACGAAGAAGTTTATATGACCATTCCTCCAGGTCTTCTTCGTGAGGGGGAGTATTCCAGTACGACTGTTTGTCGCCTCCATAAGTCCTTGTACGGACTTAAACAATCACCACGTAACTGGTTTCACAAGCTCATGACTGCCCTTAAGGATGCTCATTTTATTCAATCCAATGCAGATTACACATTATTCACTCGACACTCTGGAAATCAGTTTATTGCTATCCTAGTGTATGTGGATGATCTTATTATTACAGGAAATGATGAGCAAGGTATTTCTTCAATCAAGACCTTACACTCCATATTCCATATAAAAGATCTAGGAAATCTCAAGTATTTCCTAGGAATTGAGGTTGCTCGAGTGCCATCCGGGATATTTTTAAATCAAAGAAAGTATGCATTGGAGATTCTTTCTGACGCTGGTCTATTAGGAGCAAAACCAGCCGATTTTCCTATGGATCAAAAACTGAAACTAACTCCAGAAGAAGGTGAACCGACTAAAGATCCAGCTATGTATCGAAGGTTAGTAGGGCGCTTGATCTATTTGACCATTACTCGTCCAGAAATAACATATTCAGTTCATACGTTAAGTCAATTCATGCAATCACCACGACTTCCACATTATGAAGCAGCTCTTCGTATACTAAGATACTTAAAATCATCTCCTGGAAAAGGTATCTTTCTATCATCATCTAGTGAAATGCAGTTAAGAGCATATTGTGATTCTGATTGGGCGAGTTGTCCTTCAAGTCGGAAATCAGTAAGTGGTTTTGTGGTTTTTCTCGATAAAAGTCCAATCTCATGGAAGTCAAAGAAGCAAACTACTGTAGCCAGATCATCCGCAGAAGCGGAATATCGAGCGATGGCTACTGCTGCATGCGAAATTGTGTGGTTGAAGGCACTATTAAAGGATTTAGATGTACATAATCACAAACCAATAAGTCTATATTGTGACAATCAAGCAGCCTTGTATATCTCCAAAAATCCAGTTTTTCATGAACGAACAAAACATATAGAACTGGATTGTCACTTTGTTCGAGAGAAGGTTCAACAAAAAGTAATTCAACCTCAGCATGTATCCACGTCATTGCAGCTGGCTGATATTTTCATAAAACCATTGGGTAGAGATATGTTCCAAAGCTTGAAGGCCAAGTTGGGTGTCACAGATCTACACACTCCAACTTGAGGGGGAGTGTAGGATGACTAGCAGGATGGCTACCGAATCAGTTTGGATTTTGAAGATAAAATCTTATTTATTAGTCAAGATATTGTTTCCAAATTTTGTTGTAACAAAGAAATCGTTGTAACTCCATATCCCTAAATTCTTGCTACCGTGTATATTAGGATAAAATGTTGACAATAGCAATACAGAGAAGTTACGATTCTTCCAATTGAGTCTTTTCTTCTTCTTCCTTACTGTTATTTTCTCACCCTGTCCAGGAGCTATGGCCGCATTGAGTGCGATGTGTTCTTGAGCTTTCCAGGAGATGACACCCGCCATGATGTCGCCGGCTTGCTCCGTGATATGCTCTATCTACAGGGCATACAAGCGTTCTTTGATGAGGAAGATTTGCACAAGGGAGAGAGGATTGAGAAGATACTGTAGGCCATCACCAGGTCCAAGATCTTAGTTCCCATTTCTCCCAGCGCTACCAGCAATCCAACTGCTGTATGAGAGAAGTTGCCAAGATGGTGGAATATTGTCATCATGGTGGGCAGGAGAAGCTCATTATTTCTGTCCTCTTTGTCGTCGATCCGAAAGACGTAAGGTTTCAGGAGAAGCTCATTATTTCTGTCTTCTTTGTCGTCGATCCGAAAGACGAAAGGTTTCAGAGCGGCAGTGAGATAGGTTGGAGGAATTTTTGGCTTTCATATCAAGAATGGGTGTTTCATGCTTCTCTCTTGGTTTGCTGTTTCATGCTTCTCTCACTTTCTCAATTTTCATCATTATAATACCCAGTTTCCTTTTCTTGTATACAAATGTCAAAAGAGGATTATTATGAAACTACAAACATGGTCACAAATAAGTCTTAAAGTTTTAAAAGATGTTTTTCTCCAATATAATACGGTGAGTTTGAAAAAAAAAAGGAGAAAAATATGATAAATTTTTTAAAATTTAAAAAAATTAAAAATAAGAGAAAAATAAATAAGTAAAAAAATAGTAACACAAATTTGCAACAAATAAAAAATAAAACTGAAAAAAAAACAGTTTGACATTAAAAGAAACTGAAAAAACTAAAAAAAAAAACACGAAAAATGCGTTAAAAACTAATTAAAAAGGCGTTTTTTTTGTTTTTAACTTTTTTTTTTCAAAAAAATGCGTTTTTTTAGTTTTAAACGGCTAGTTAATTTATCGCATTTTTTTCCACGTTTATTTCCAAAAAAATACATTTGTTGTAACTATACTACAGAACTAGGGACCCATAGATTCATCTGATTAGACAGCTTACAAGTTGCTCTTGTTCATCATTCTTCGTTTTGAAAAAATGGTAAGGTATCCGCGGCTCATTTCTATTGACTATGTTTAGTTTTAAATTTGGTCGTTAGTTTTAGCTTATTGTAAACCCTGAAAAATTTTTGGATGTACATATCAATTTTAACTCCTAACAGATCCATCCTTGGAATCTGAATTTGCATCAAATTTCCAATCCACCGAATTATTTGTAAAATATCAGATCTTATGCTAGGTAGATTAGAATTTGATATTCGAAAATGAAGACAAATTTTTTGGCCAATTACATAAAACGTGCGGACCAATTAAGTTGAATTTGATAAAGTCCAATATGAACTGCTTACTTCGAGATCCAAATCGTAGAAGCCAACGCGTCTTTAATCCAACGCGCCCTCCATGCCGACGGGCATCATCAATGACCAAACTAATTGACTCCAGCTATGTGTGGAGTTCGGACTCAGATGATTGAGATCCAGATGCTTAGATTCAGATATTATGTTAATCATGATCAAATACTTACTTGAATCTGAATCTGAATCTGTATCCGATCGAATATGTATTTTCTTAAAACCAAATCAGATCCTAGATTCTTTTCGATATCCGAATGATTCTGGATCTGTCGATTATTATATCTAAAGCTGATCCATTCACATCCATACCTGCCACTTTTCTCTTTTGATAATGAATTGACATAAACCTTTATTCTTTCTTTAATGCAGAATAAGATTTTACAAGAAATTGTAACTATCACGTCCAGAACCATTTTTTAATCGATGACAACCAAAACGTATAGCCTTTGCCTTTAGATTTTTAAAAAATTTTCTAGTGAAAGTGTAAACACACTCTTACAGACAAGATGTGTGATAAGGAATCAAACGCAGCATAACATAAAGCAATGGCGTTTGATGTGCGGAAAACATGAAGATAAAAAGTTGCTTTACTGCGTGTTTAAGTTGTTTTCGGGGAAAAATTGAAGATCTTTGTGAGGGCAAAAAAATGAAGAAGAACTCCGCAGAGCTAATGGTAAAAAAGTTCATATTGTTTTTGTATATATATATATATATATAATGGCAGCGGCTTTGGAATAAAAAATTGCGCCGGTAAGAGGGAAGTTCCCGCCCTCGTTTTCTGATAAATGCCTCCATCCATTGTTGTTGCATCTAGAACTGGCTGATCTGCGTTGACCTTCTATTTGGGCATATGAAGTCGCAGAGCAACAAGGCAGGGCCTTCGATGTCGCCCCTGTCCAGGAGCCATGGACGCTTTGACTACGATGTATTCTTGAGCTTTCGAGGAGAAGACACCCGCCATAATTTCGCCGGCTTGCTCCGTGATATGCTTTATCTACAGGGCATACACGCCTTTTTTGATGAGGAAGATTTGCACAAGGGACAGAGGATTGAGGAGATATTGGAGGCGATAAGCAGGTCCAAGGTATTGGTTCCCATCTTCTCGCAGCGCTACGCTGAATCTAAGTGGTGTTTAAGAGAAGTTGCCAAAATGGTGGAATCTTGTCATCATGGTGGGCAAGAGAGCCTCATCATTCCTATCTTCTTTGATGTGAATCCGGCCGACGTGCGACATCAGAGTGGCCCATTTGAATCTGCCTTCCAGAAGCACGAGACGAAAAGCTGGAGGAATATCTTCGGCGAGGTCGATGAATGGAAGAACGCACTGCTATACGTTGGAGGAATTTCTGGCTTTCATCTTAAGAATGGGTGTTTCATGCTTCTCCCACCTTTTCTACTTCCATCATTCTAATACTCAAATATTCTTTTCCTGTATCTGTATGCAAATGTTAATGAGGACTATTAGGAAGTTAAAGAACTAGGAACCCATACATTCATCCGATTAGACAGCTTACAAGATGCTGTTATTTATCATTTTTCGTTTTCTGATAACCGTGGCTCACAGAGATCGGCATAAGAGGTGGAGGAAGGGTGGTATAGTTTATGGATACCGCTACTACCACTTATCTTCTGGTTAGCCAAATGTTGGTGGCGGTCTCTGTTATCCCAATGTATATTTCTCCAAAGTGAGGAACAGAAGAAGGAACTTACAATCTTGAATCAATGTTTAATTTCTACCCATTCCCTGCCGTTTAATATCCCTTTTCAGTCTTAACAGGATATGCGTGATCTTTTCTCTTTGCTATCCATCAGCCGGAATATGGATTTTCTATGTTCTCTCAATTTCTCAAAGTTGTGCTTAGGCACGTGGTTGATTAAGAGTATTGTGATTCCGAATCAAATCCGCTGGGAGATGGTCTCCTCCACCTTTTATTGCCAGAGAATGAAAGATAAGATTGTTATCCACCTCATGAAGTTGTCTCTAATTGAGATTAAGGTTACTATGTTTTGCAGAAACCAAAGGGAGCTTATCAAGTCAATTGTTGCAGAGATTCAGAAGGTTTTACCAGCTGACAGGCTCCTTGATGAAGGGGAATACATTGTTGGTCTTGAGCACCGTGTGAAAGAGATGATGAAGCGCTTGGACTTTGAAGCAAAAGATGTCCGGATCATTGGAGTCCATGGTATTGGCGGTATAGGGAAGACAACCCTTGCAAAGGCGGTGTATAACAGAAGCCATCGCTTCTTTGAAGCTAGTAGCTTCATCGAAAATGTAAGGGAAGAATCGAAATCCAAAGGTCTCGTCCAGCTGCAGAAACATCTCATTCAAGATATTTCAAAAGGCAAACACAGAAAAAGGATAAGTAACATAAGTCAAGGGACCCAAATGATTATGCAAATGGTTGGTAGTAAGAGTATTCTTCTTGTTCTTGATGATGTCAATGAACAAGAGCAGCTCGATGCATTGGCTCGCAAGATAAGCTGGTTCCATTCAGGAAGCAGAATCATCATCACTACAAGGCAAGTGAAGATCCTCAAGCTCGCAGGATTGCCGGCCGAAGCTGTTTATATGGTTGAGGAATTGCGTGAGGAAGAATCGCTTCAGCTATTCAACTATCACGCATGTGGAGACGAACAGCCCAAACAGGAATACACCAAAATTATCCAAGGAAGTCGTATCAATTAGCAATGGGCTACCATTAATTCTCCGAGTATTCGGATCACTTTTTAAAACAGCAGAAACACCAGAAGAGTGGAACAAATTGCTGGAAGACTTAAGACTTCGTCAAGATAGCAAAGTTCATGAAAAATTAAGAATATGTTATGACAGTATGAATGACAATGAGAAGCTAATCTTTTTGGATATTGCATGCCTTCTTGTCAGGAAAAATGTGGAGGATGCGATATATATGTGGGAAGATCATAACGTTTCACCTAATCTAGCTATAAGGAGCTTGCAAAATAGGTCCCTTGTTAGGATTAACAAGGGAAAGTTTGAAATGCATGACCAAATAAGAGACATGGGAAGGGAAATCGTTCTAAGGGAAAGTCTCTTTCTTCCCAGAAATCGCAGCAGGCTGTGGCGTGAAAGAGACATAGTGGACTCTCTAAGGAACTCTCAGGTAAGACCTGGTCCGGTCCTTTTCTCTTACCTTAAGGTAATCTTTGTCGTTCTTTGTATATATATATATATATATATTAGTTGTCCGCAAATCGTCTTGAATCAGTCTTTCAAAGAAAATCAGTGCTAAACTTTAAGAGTGCCATGTGTTAGCTTTGAACTTTCGAAAAGTATGTTTTATGATTTTAATTAACATTCATATATTTTTAATTTATTTTAAATAGCAATTAGTTAGTATTTTTTGCCATTGGATGACTGATTAAAAGCCCATTTTTACAACATTGGTAAAAGCTTAAAACGAATTTATATGATTTCAGAGCAAACTTTTGTCTTTAAAGGACAACGATTTTCCGACAAGCAAATTCGTTTTTGGAACGTTAGTTGTTTTGTCATTTTCAAAGTAGCAGAGATGTAAGTTGTGACGTTGGTTTCTAAATTGTCATTTCTGTAATGCTATGAGAGACTATAATTTTTGTTTATCAATTCCTATATATATGTATATATGCAGCTACAAGACCCTCTTCGACTTTGTTGGAAATCATGTAAAAAAATTATAATCACTAAAACAATGAAAACATTGGTGCTTCAACCTGTATCAAATAGATGAGAATTGATACTACTTTGCAAGAATTGATGGACAATACCAATATAGACAAAATCGGTCCATAGCATGACAGTAGCCAGCGCCACAGGACTGAGGATCTCTCGAAAAACAAAAGAAAGTTGAGCCTTGACTTCTCGTTACTCGAATTTAGGACCAAACCAGTCTCTATGTGGGCATTGGTTCCCAACTTGAGAAGATCTTCTAGGATGGTCATATCTATCCAATAGTGGTAAACTGTTTCCCTACAAATCCCCACTTTAAGGCAATTATCATTAAGGTCGGCAAAAGCGGAAGCAATGTTATGGGTTTCATTGGATGGTATGGATGCAATCTGCAAACAGAACTTTCCTTTGTAGGATGAATGACAAAGTACACATCGTTCTGCTGTTTTATAGTCCAAGGTTTGATTGCAGGCACTCCAAGTCATACTGTCTTCTGGCTGTTTTTAGGTGAAAGTTTCTCTGCTCTCACTTGAGTAGATTTTCCTAACTGAAAACTTATCTAGGTTTCTGCAAGTCTATTCTGTCCACAGTCACCAAGATGTAGGTTCATATATGGCAATGCTGTTGAACAAATTATTAATGGAGTGTAAAGTTCGCAAACCAATCTAATTATGTGTTTTCAGGGAAGCATGACTGAAGGGATCATTCTCAACTTACGTGAGGGAAGCGACACAAGATTAAGCACCGAAGCCTTTTTATTGATATCCGAACTCAGAATACTCCTTATCAACTCTGCCATCTTTGGTAATTGTGACTTTAGGCATTTTCCTGCAAGCCTGAAATGGTTAGAATGGAAAGGATGCCCCTTGGAAACATTTCCACTTGAAAGCAAGTTTAAAAGCGTTGTGGTCCTTAACCTGTCCCGGAGTTTTATCAGCCAATTGTGGAATTGAACAGCATCATGCTCAAAATCTACCAAAGAGGTTTGCAATTGATACAATGTCTAGTATTCTATTGCAACGTTACTGATGCAGAATGTTGTTTATTGACTTAATATGCACCATTTTGACAGTTGTATGAAGGACTAAAAGTCCTTGATCTCTCCTGCTGTGATTGTCTCAATTGCACTCCCAATTTTGCAGTGGCGCCAAACTTAAAGAAGCTGATACTTGACGAATGCAGCAACTTGAAAGAAGTCGATGATTCAATTGGGTTTCTGAAAAAATTGGTGTTTCTTAGCATGAGGGAGTGTGTTTCCTTGGAGAAATTACCCAACAAAATATATGAGTTGAGTTCTCTTGCAGTTTTCAATCTCGAAGGATGCCACAAGCTTGTTGCTTTTCCACAATTTCTGGCAGGATCGGATTCCACGGGAGACTTGCATGGTGTGATGAACAATCAACCCACTTCTAGGCAACTGACAAATTTCATGAGAGGTCTTTCCAATCTCGAGGAGCTCATCTTGAGAGACTGTGAAAGCCTTGAATTTCTACCTCGCCTTCATGAGTTTCATTCTTTAAGAAGCCTGCACATAGATGGTTGCCAGGGCCTTAACCGCATCAGGAAATATTTGTTTGAGGTAAAATCTCTCTCTCTCTCTGAGAATACAAACATTTCCTTGACGGGGTCATTTTTTTTTTCCTGTTGACATTTCAGAATGTGGCAGTTAGAGAGTGGGATGAACTCAGTGTTTCTGGAAGTGAAACGCAGTCTTCGAAGCAAGAATTTTCTTTCATGGTTCCGATCGGATCTATTAATGATCCCTTACTTTTGCAGCAGCTACAGTGCCATGGTTATGGTGATCCATGCGAAGAAGGGACCATGACATTACATGTTCGTTATGAGGATATAGCAAATAATTGGTTGACCTTAGATACTATATTTGAAGCTCGCTGTGACTATTCCATTTATGAGGACAATGCGTATGGCTATTGCTACACAATCTGTTTTGGTAGGAACGATCAGATAAATGAGGCCCCAAGGGGAGAAACCGTAATTATGAAGGTTACAACTGTGAACAATTGTAAGCTGACAAAAGTTGATATCAAACTTCAAAAAAGTAGCAGGTTTAGTGGTGAGAACATGATGAAGCCATACATCAGCATATCTAGAAGGGAAGCTTTTATGAGTCCACCGACTTCAGTAAATCCATCATCATCAAGGAAATTTGAGTTTGAATTCTCTACATTCTTCAGTGCCTATCAAGCGGATAAACTCGAAGTCATTGAATATTCAGCAACGCTTGATGCTCGTATCACTCAAATGATGTGGCGACTGCATGCCCAATGTGGAGAACAAATGTTCCACTTTGGGTGGACTATTGAGGAACTCATCATCCTTACCTTGATCTTTGGTGATACCGAAGTTTCATGGTATGAGCAATGGCATGAAACGATGTTGCCACGACAAGCAAGGGATAGAGTTTGTCATACGGTACCTGCTCTTGTGAAAACAGCAATTTATGACAAAATGAAAGTTCTCGATATCTCTCATTGTAGGTTTCTTGTTAGGACACCTGATTTTGCACGAACCCCAAATTTGGAAAAGTTGATTCTTGACCATTGTGGATCCTTACTTGAAATCGGTGAATCCATTGGACAACTGAAGAAGCTTATCCTACTTAACATCACTCGATGTGCAAAACTGCTTGCGCTACCTTGCGCTATTTTGCAACTGAATTCCCTTCGAGTACTCAGCCTTGAACGTTGTTCAGCAATCAAGTTCCTACCGGAAACTTGTTCTCGTATATGGAAGAGTCACATGATGCATGTAGGTTTGGAGGCGCTACAAGAGCTCGTACTTGATTATTGCACTTTAAGAGGAATGCCATACTATGTTGGAGGACTTCAGTGCCTGCGTCGCCTATCCTTGAGAGGTTGCTATTCACTTGCATCTCTACCACTTTCTATTGGAAGTTTAGTGGTACTAGAGGAGCTGAATGTGGCAGAGTGCTCAAAGCTCTTCAGTATCCCTGGCTTGGAGAAATTGAGATCACTAAAAGTCGTGCATATGAACGGCTGCGATCATCTCGATCTCG
Organism: Nymphaea colorata; assembly: GCF_008831285.2. NCBI lineage: Eukaryota > Viridiplantae > Streptophyta > Magnoliopsida > Nymphaeales > Nymphaeaceae > Nymphaea > Nymphaea colorata. The sequence continues at coordinate 3,376,255 of NC_045139.1, forward strand.
AACAGATTCATAGGCAGTTGAAGGTATCCTTTTCTTCTTTTCCATTCAATTATGATTATTTCCTGTTTTTTTGTGATTTGTCACTCTTAGGGCTTGTTTAGATGGAGGGTGAGGGAGAGAAAGGAATGAAAAGAAAGTCCTTTTCTGTATTTGGATGATTAATTAATAAAGAGAAAAAGGAAATGAGAGTTAATAACTGTATTTGGGTGCAAAGGAAATGAAAGAAAAAATAGTTTTTTAATGTAATTCTAATCCCTCTTAAAATGGAGGGATTGGTAGTTCTTTTTTTCTCTTTTCCCTCCTCATTCCCTTTCCTTCTTTTTTTTCTTCCATCCATTTCTTTTCCTCTCTTTCCTTCATCCAAACATAAGGTTACCCTCTATTTCCCTTCATCCAAACATATAGAGCAGGTTATATCATGCTTCCTGGCATCATCCGTCCCCGTGGTTTCTCCTCTTTCATTTGCCCTATAAAATACATTTTTATTTCTCTCTTTGTTACATACTCTTGGTCCAACGTTTTAGCTGTAGTCAAGGCTTTTGGCCAATCTTTTATTAGAAATCACAGCTTTTTCTCTCCTTTTTATGGTACTTTGCAACTTTTCTGCCTCCATTTTTCTTGTGCAGGTCTTTCAGGATCTCGAGGCATTTAGCATTTCCATTGCAACTTGGAACGTCATCAACACATCTTTTCTCTCTCCGATAGACTTGGGCAAGAGCAGCAGGATATCTTTTCCCTTTCCGAGAGGAGGGCGCGTGGGCAGGGAGCCCCTGTATGTTGAACAAATCAATGTCGCAATTGGAGGAACACTGGGTTATGGAAGAATCAATCTTGAGATCAAAACTACAGAAGAAAATGTTCTACATGTTGATGCCCTGCCTTTATCAAAACTACATGTTGATGCCCTGCCTTTATCAAAACGTTCAAGCAGAGATGTATCAAAATTTGAAGCCGAGCAATTATCAGCGAAGACTCAGGCCCCTTGTAGACAAACCTTTTTACAAACGTTCAAGCAGAGGTGTATCAAAATTTGAACCCGAGCAATTATCCGCGAAGACCCAGGCCCTTGTAGCCCCAGTTAACGCCCCAGTTAACTGTTACAGAGCCTGGTTTAGGATGGATGATGAGGTAAATGAGCGCCTAAGGGTGGAGGCAGCAGCAAGTACTGATGATGCCACTAGCGTTGGAGTGCTGCACGTATCTTGCACAGAACCATCGTTCTGGCTGCAACGAGGTGATATATGGTTTCGCCAACGTCTCACACCAAAATTCAGGGGGTTGCGATCACCAGAGGATGATGGCACAGCGAGCAAAAAGCTAAAAATTGAAGGCTCTCCTTAATTTGTGCACCGCAGGTGACTATTGCCTACATTAGTTGCCTTGTTATCCAATGGACGAAATTTCACCCTCATGCATGTGTCTCGTCTTCTCTTCTGCCAATTTTGATAATACCAAAAAGTTCACGATCGGTACAAATCATGAGCTTTTCTGAGAAAAATGAGAATTATTATGAGTACTAAAGAGGTTGTATGTGCATGCTGTAACATATGCATGAGCTAGTATTATTCGTTCCCTTTTTGTAACGCATTGCACAATCTTATTTATTTATTTCTGTTTATTTTGACTGACGATCTGAGATCTAGATCAATACCTTTCTTACGGTAAAATCTAGGTTCTCCAGGACCTTAGTTGAAGAAGCATTCATTTTGAAACCTAGTATTATGTCTGAAATTGTTAATAAGGTGTCAATCTAGCGTATACATCTTAAATGAAATTTTTCATTTTCCTTTTCACTCTTTTCCCCCCTTTCAAGCGTTGAATTCTGCTGATTTGTTTTTCCGAGAAGTTGTACTTGAAGCAGAATGGCTCAACCGTTAGAAATCTATAAAGTGGGCATATACATATGTCGATTGTCGTTTATTTGTGTAGATAAATCCAACTAAAGGTGGTCTAATAAGTCTGAGTCTCTATTATCTTATTTAGTATGGATCATATGAGCAGAAACCCGAGAATATTCATATTCGGTTCATCATGGGCAAAACTGTCATTTGACTCTTATAAATAGTATTGTGGTCTCCAAAGCACAAGGATTGAGAAAAATTCATTATATGATCTCCTCTGTCTAGCGGTGGGCATCAGGGCGGCCGGCCCGGCCAGGTAAAACTGGGTCCAGGTCAGCTCGACCGGCCCAAAACTCTGGCCTGGGCCCGACCCAATACCTGAAACTCGGGCTTGGGCCGACCCGACCCTCCATGAGTCATCAGAACATGGTGCCCCTCAGGTTTCCTATGTACGCCCTGTTTAACTTTTAGAAGCTGATACATCCACCAACTTGCCAAATCCTGATTAAATTTTTGTATTGCTACTTAGAGAGGGAACTCCCTCAGCAAGCGGGTCAGAATCCTGCTGCTAATCGTAGGTGAATTCATATTCAAAATCTAACATGAACATGTTCCTAATTCCTAATCCCATCTAGAAAATTATACTAAGGTAACTTTATACAGGTTGCTTCACTATGGCATTATTTTTAATGAAAAGCTTAGTCTCAATGTATCTCTGTTTTGGAATTCGTTTGTATCTTAAATCATCCATTAAAATTACTTTTCTCGGTGAAATGACATAACCACCTCTTAAATCAGGAAAAAAAGGAAGTTTACGACAACATGCAAGTAGTCTCCAACGTTGGGAAAAACTTATGCTAATTTGTGGTAATTAATTTGCCGTAAGAGGCTAGGAATTTGAAGGGAATGAAGGTGAAATCTCTCGGATCAAGTCCCAACATCGTCGTTGTGTTGCTTGAGCTTTCCCCTCTCTTGTCCTCTTAAAACTTGTGCTTGGAGCTCACCATCAATTTGGAAACAATGGAAGTATGTACAATTCTATTTTCAGATGACAGAAAATGTGTAAGTGAAGTGCTAACTGTAATTAAAACAACAAAAAAACGAATGTGTCATGAAGTCACAAATTTCAGATGGATTTGACGATGACAGTAGGGAGGGAATGAGGAATGAATATGTCAGTTCACCATGAGCCGGGGATCGATTAACTTAAGGAAAACCTATTTTAGAGATTAAGCCTCATAGTTTTGTCACGCTAACAAATATTTGGCGACTTTGTCAAAGAAGAAGAAATGAATGCAAATTAATGAGCACCTGCCCCACCCACATGGCCTGTCTCTCTAGTTGGGTGAGTAGTTGATGAGTCTCAATGGGTCAATAATGGATGAATCTCAAAACCTTATCTTGAATCTCAAAAGCTCCTCCGCGAGATCCACGGAGAGTAATGTTTGTCTCATTTTCAGATGGAAATAGTAAAGGAATCCATGATTGTCATCGTCATCTTTGGCACCTATCATTCTTTGGTAGTTGGAACGCTATGTAAGTATTTCATTAATCTACCCTCAAATATTATGGTAGATTGGTAAGACATTGAAACTATGTGTCCATGATTTTTTTTTTTTATGTTCTTGATTAATTTTGCATGCTATTCGTTTAATTATTTAAAATCCTTTCAAAATATTTTTAGTGGATTCACAATTGGCTCAATTGTATCTGCAGCGAATGATGAGCCACTTACTGAATCTTCAGCCCTTTTGATTCAGTTTAGCAACCGATTTTTGCAGTGTTGGTTTAAATAAAGTGTCGTAAGATGAAAAAATAAATGTTCTGAGTTTGTAAAATTTCTCTCTAAGCATTAATTATATGAATATTTAATCGCTGGAAAACTATATATATATATATATATATATATATATGATGCCTTTTTTTCATTGGCAATTTGTGGAAGTGAAGATGGTGGACTTGAAAATGAATCGTGGAGCAAATTATAATGAAGCCCCGGGACCTCAAAGACGTATAAAAAAAGAAAAAAATCATGCCCATGCTGCCACCAAGGACCAAAGAAACAAGTGAATATATATATATATATGAAGTTGAAATAAAGAACTTAATTCAGATCTTGGGTCTGACCTAAAATACTTATAAGTTTGATAGTGAATCATGAATCTTATAGAAGAGCGATCAAAAACCCAAAATCAAGTTGTTTCCGCTTTCAGAGTAAAGAAAATCAAGTTGATATGATGGCGGACTTGCTCCGGCACGTAGACTAAAAATTCATCCCGATCCAACCATTAGCTAGCTTTCAGATTCAACATTCATCTTGATCCTGCATCCGGAGACAACAAGAAGTCGACACGATGGTGGACCCCTATGTTGGGTCGGGTCCAGCCTCAAAAGAGGACCCGACCCGGCCCGTCACTTAAGTGACGGGCGGGTGAAGGAGAAGGCACCCGATGGTGCCCCTCCCTCTCACGACGCCTCACACATCTCTCTCTCTCGTTTTTCATTTGGGGAAAAAGAAGAGGGTTTCCTCTTGTGGCTGCTCACATCAAGAGGAGAGGAAGAAGAGAAAGGCAAGGAGGAGAAGAAGGAGAAATCGCAGCAAGGTGCGTGGGTCGATTGGCACGCCAAGAAGAAAGAGGAAAGACAAAGAAGAAAGAGAAAATGAAGGGAGTCTTCATTGGGTGATTTCTTTCTTGAATCTTTGGGGCTCTTTCTTTCATTCGTATAAGAGATTGTTATTGCTCTCTTGAGTTCACTGTTTTTCTTAAAACAGTAGGGATATTGTTGCTCGTGTATTTGGCTCCTTTTCTTGATATATAGAAAGTCTCTCTTGCCCGTGGTTTTTTACCCCATTATTGGGGGTTTTTCCACGTAAATTGGTGTCTCCTTTTTCTTGCATCTCTAGCATATATTTTGATATATATTGCTGCAACATTGGTGTTGGAATCTCGATCTTATGCACGCTGCCCTGTAATTCCGTTTTTCAGCAGTTTTGTGGTGGTTTGCCCTATTTTATTGTTGTTGAAGCATTCTTGTTGGGGGACACGACTATAACAAAGTGGTATCAGAGCCAGGTTAGCACCAGGTTAGCACCAGGTTAGCACCAGGTTAGCACCAGGTTAGCACCAAGTTAGCGCCAGGTTAGCGCCAGCGTGGTTGTGAGCATTCTTATTAAAGGATGGAGTCGACCCCTACTAGAATGGTCTCTTTAAATGGAAACAATTGGACTATATGGAAAGCGAAAATGGAAGATTTGCTGTATTGTAAAGACCTGTATGCACCAATTGAGAACCAAAAGCCAGCGAATATGACAGATGAAAAATGGAAGTTATTGGACAGGAAAACCATTGGCACCATCAGACAATGGTTAGATGACTGTGTTTTTCATTTGGTATCCGCAGAGACGAGCGCTAAGTCGTTATGGCAGAAGTTGCATGATCTTTACGAGAGGAAAAGAGCTGGGAACAAGGCTTTCTTGATTAGGCAATTGGTAAATCTGAAACTTAGAGAGGGAAAACCAGTGTCAGAGCATTTGAATGAAGTACAAAGCATAATCAATCAGTTGTCAGCCATGAAAATGATATTAGATGATGAGTTACAGGCACTCTTGTTGCTCAGTTCTCTTCCCGACAGTTGGGAGACTTTAGTTGTTTCTTTGAGCAACTCCGCTCCAGATGGTGTGCTTACGATGAAGCATGTAACCAGCAGCATTCTAAATGAAGAAACAAGGAGAAAGTCTCTTGGTACTGGTAGCTCGCAAGTGCTAGTGATGGGAGACAGGGGCAGACAGAAGAACCGTAACAAATGGCAAGACAGATCAAAATCCAGGTCCAAATCAAGACCAAAGATGACAGGTAAATGCTTTCACTGTGGTATTCCAGGGCACAAGAAGATTGATTGCAGAAAATGGAAAGAAGAAAAAGAGCAGAAAAAGAAGATTCAAGAGAATGTGAAGCCAAAAGAGTACACTGCAGTTGCTTCAGATGATGAGGTAGTGTTATTTTTATCTGAAGAAAATGATTGTCTTACAGTTCAGAATGGTGATTCTACATGGATTTTAGATACAGGGGCATCATATCATGCCACACCATGTAGAGAGTTATTCTTATCCTACAGAGCAGGTGATTTTGGAGTAGTTCACATGGGCAACAGTGACACTTCGAAGATTGTTGGGATAGGAGATGTTTGCATTCAGACGAGCACAGGATGCAAGTTGACTTTGAGAGATGTGAGACATGTTCCAGACTTGAGAATGAATTTAATTTCTGCAGGAAGACTAAGTGAAGATGGATATTGTACTTCGTTTAGTCAGACAGGTTGGAAACTTACCAAGGGGGCACTAGTGTTGGCTAGAGGTGACAGATTTGGCTCTTTGTATGGGATGAAGTCTCGAATCAGTAGTGTGGATGTCAATGCAGTTACTGGTGGTACTTCGTCAGATTTGTGGCATAAGAGGTTAGGTCACATGAGTCAAAGAGGAATCGACTTGCTCACCAAGAAGAATTTGTTACCAAAGGCAGATGGTGCACAGATATCTCCATGTGATCATTGTTTGGTTGGTAAGTTGCATCGAGTTTCTTTTCAGAAAAAGCGCTCTTCAAAAACTAAACATGTTTTAGATTTAGTTTATTCAGATGTATGTGGACCTATAAATGTGACATCTAAAGGTGGAGCATCCTATTTTGTTACATTTATTGATGATGCATCTAGGAAGGTGTGGGCCTTTACAATGAAAAGCAAAAGTGAAGTAAGTAGCATCTTCATGACTTTTCATGCAGCGGTTGAGCGCGAGACTGGTAAGAAGATGAAGAGACTGCGTACAGACAATGGTGGTGAGTATATAGCATCTTCTTTACGAGATTATTGTTTAAAGCATGATATTAGACATGAAAAGACAGTTCCTTATACTCCACAGCATAATGGAGTTGCAGAAAGGATGAATAGAACAATAATCGAGAGAGTTAGAAGTTTGTTATCTAGCTCTAAGTTGTCTAAGTATTTTTGGGCAGAGGCAATGCGTACTGCAGTTTATTTAATAAACAGGTCTCCTTCAGTGCCTCTAGATGGAGACATTCCACAGAGAGTTTGGTCAGATGAAGAGGTTAAGTATGATCACCTCAGAGTTTTTGGTTGCAAAGCTTTTATGCATGTACCTAAAGAACATAGGACCAAACTAGATGATAAAGCTATTCCTCTGATATTTCTTGGTTATGCAGATGATGAATTTGGTTACAGGTTATGGGATCCAAAGAATGACAAAATCTACAGGAGTCGTGATGTTGTCTTCAGAGAGGATCAGACTATTGAAGATGTCATGGGAGACACGAAGTCAGGTGTGAATGCTAGTGGTGTTCATGAGCCAACCTATGCAGAACCTGAAGAACTTTCATCTGAGCATGGTGAGACTGATGAAGATGTAGAGGAAGAAGAAAGAGAGACAGATGAGCAGTATACAGATGGCAGCCCTATAGAGACTCAAACTGATTATGAGCATGAGTTGGAGGGGGAGCTTCCTTCGCATTCAGAGCCAATTGAGGAGCAATTGGGTAGAGGTAAAAGAACACGTATACCATCTACTAGATATTCTACTGATGAATATATTATGTTTACAGATAGTGGAGAGCCAGAATGCTATGCAGAGGTGCTAGATGATGTGCATAAAGATGAATGGATTAAAGCTATGAAGGATGAGATGAATTCTTTATACAAGAATCACACTTTTGATTTGGTAGAGCTACCAAAAGGTAAGAAAGTGTTGCAGAACAAGTGGGTCTACAAGCTTAAAAATGAAGGTCAAGGCAAGTTGAGATACAAAGCTCGGTTAGTGGTGAAAGGTTTCAAGCAGGAAAGAGGTATTGATTTTGATGAAATTTTTTCTCCTGTTGTTAAAATGTCATCTATCAGGGTAATACTTGGTTTGGTGGCTTGTCTAGACTTGGAGTTGGAGCAGTTAGATGTAAAAACTGCTTTTCTTCATGGAGATCTAGAGGAAGAAATCTACATGACACAACCAGAAGGTTTTGTGGTTGCCAGGAAGAAACACATGGTTTGTAAGTTGAAGAAAAGCTTGTATGGACTTAAACAAGCACCTAGACAGTGGTACAAGAAATTTGATGCATTTATGATAAATCAAAAGTATCGCAGGTCAGCTGTAGATCATTGTGTCTACATCAGAGAGTTCTCATCAGGTAGCTTCATTATCTTATTGTTATATGTAGATGACATGCTTATTGTTGGACAGGATTGTCAATTGATTAGCCAATTGAAGATCGATATGGGCAAGTTCTTTGATATGAAAGACTTGGGGCCATCACAACAATTGTTAGGCATGAGGATTGCTCGTGATAGGAAGACCAAGAGGTTGTGGTTATCACAAGAGAAATACATTGAGAAGGTGCTTAACAAGTTCAACATGAAAGATGCCAAAACTGTAAGTACACCTTTAGCAGCACATTTTAAATTGGGAAATGAACAATGTCCTTTTTCAGTAGATGAGAAAGAAAGAATGGAGAATGTTCCATATGCCTCCGCAGTAGGGAGTCTCATGTATGCTATGGTTTGCACACGCCCAGACTTGGCTTATGCAGTTGGTGTAGTTAGCAGGTTCTTGTCAAATCCAGGCAAGGAGCATTGGGCAGCAGTGAAGTGGATCCTAAGGTATCTGAAAAGTACTTGTACTTACTGTTTATGTTTTGGTGAATCTAATCCAGAGATACAAGGATTTGTTGATGCAGACATGGCAGGTGACTTGAACTCTAGGAAGTCTCTTTCTGGTTATGTTTTTACTTTTGCAGGGGGAGCTGTATCATGGCAGTCCAGGTTGCAAAAGTGTGTTGCTCTTTCCACTACAGAGGCAGAATATATTGCAGCAACTGAAGCTTGTAAAGAGTTGTTGTGGATGAAGAGTTTTCTTCATGACATAGGCCTTAGTCAGAAGACCTATGTGTTGCATTGTGATAGTCAAAGCGCTATACATTTGGCGAAGAATTCAGCGTTCCACTCAAGGACCAAGCACATTGATGTTAGATATCATTGGATTCGTGATGTGCTTGAGCAGAAATTGATTCAGTTAGAGAAGATACAGACAGAAAAGAATCCTGCAGATATGATGACGAAGTCTCTACCTAGAGAGAAGCATGACATGTGTAGAGACTTAGTTGGGATGACTGCCTTTAAGGCAGTGTATTAATTTTTGTTCATTTTGCAGGTATGATCCCTCTCTTGAGGCTGGAGGGGGAGTTTGTTGGGTCGGGTCCAGCCTCAAAAGAGGACCCGACCCGGCCCGTCACTTAAGTGACGGGCGGGTGAAGGAGAAGGCACCCGATGGTGCCCCTCCCTCTCACGACGCCTCACACATCTCTCTCTCTCGTTTTTCATTTGGGGAAAAAGAAGAGGGTTTCCTCTTGTGGCTGCTCACATCAAGAGGAGAGGAAGAAGAGAAAGGCAAGGAGGAGAAGAAGGAGAAATCGCAGCAAGGTGCGTGGGTCGATTGGCACGCCAAGAAGAAAGAGGAAAGACAAAGAAGAAAGAGAAAATGAAGGGAGTCTTCATTGGGTGATTTCTTTCTTGAATCTTTGGGGCTCTTTCTTTCATTCGTATAAGAGATTGTTATTGCTCTCTTGAGTTCACTGTTTTTCTTAAAACAGTAGGGATATTGTTGCTCGTGTATTTGGCTCCTTTTCTTGATATATAGAAAGTCTCTCTTGCCCGTGGTTTTTTACCCCATTATTGGGGGTTTTTCCACGTAAATTGGTGTCTCCTTTTTCTTGCATCTCTAGCATATATTTTGATATATATTGCTGCAACATTGGTGTTGGAATCTCGATCTTATGCACGCTGCCCTGTAATTCCGTTTTTCAGCAGTTTTGTGGTGGTTTGCCCTATTTTATTGTTGTTGAAGCATTCTTGTTGGGGGACACGACTATAACACCCTAAACACTAAATAATTAAGATGAATGTTGATTATTTCCTAGAACAGTCAGATCAGACCGTATTAGTTAATTAGAAAAATTTACTGTTGCATTTTTTTTTAATTTATGTTCCCTTTCTTCAACATCGATAAATCCATCTTTAAAATTTCAGACCTGTTAGCTTTAGTTAGAAAAGCAATTCTTGATTACAGAATGATTTTGAATTTTAAAAGCGGTACAGATGTTTCTGAAAACTAGGCCATGTGAAAAGATACGATTCTATTCCACAAGACCAACTGCATGAATGTGGTCACCGCATCAACACTGTTAAAACCAGATATTCAGCCTGAATCTGCCCTCTACCGTTTCCCATGTGATGATGGATCTGAACCCAGGGGGCATTTTTTTTTTTTTTTGCTTTCTGATTTTTTACATAATAATTGTATTTGTTTAATTTTGATCCACTTAAAAAAAAATATTGGTCCCAATTTGGTTTAGCTGATTTTCTGATTCCTTTTGCTACACTGATTCGATATACAAGCCAATGTTAACAATACTGTGTCCATACTGAAAAACCTAGAAATCAGTAATGAAAACCATCATGTTTCTTCAATATACTAACCGGACCTTATGAGAAGTTAAGAGATGATATGTTCCAACCTGTTCCAACCTTTCGGGTTTATAAGTTCCTATCTACCCGATGAAAACAGGAATACCTTATTGAATGTGGTTGTTTTTTGGTGTGCAGGAGGCAGCATTCCATGTTCTGGAGGCATTCAGCATTTGCAAGGAATTTCAGGAAAACGTCGTCAACACAGTATCTCTTCCCTTTCCAAGAGGGGGGCGCATGGGCAGGGAGCCCCTGTATGTTGAAAAAATCATTGCCAGTGGAGACCAGCCTGAGTTCGTCCCTTCTCGTCTCCTTGAGATCAAAGTCTCAAAAGATAGTGTGCTATATGTTGATGCTGTTGATGTAGGCCCCTACAAAAATTCATACACAGCAAGTTTTAAGAAGGAAGATGAGATCAATGAGCACCTAAGGGTGAAGGCGGCGAGTACCGATGAATCCAATGGGGTAGAAATGCTGTACGTATCAAGCTCACTACCTTTTCTCGCTGTGACGAGTGGATGCATGGTTTCGTCAATCTCTCACGCCAGAACCAGACGATGACCTTGCCACTTCAATGATGTGAATGGATTAATCTCGCCCTCTCATGCATGCCTGGTCGTCTGTAAGAAAGTAGTCCTTCAATCAACCTTCTGCTTGGAACACATGAGCAAATCTATGTTACACTATTTGAACAATGGGATCATGTTATTATCTCCCTTTGACAGACGGTGCCTTGATGATGGTGCACTGACAAAAAGAGAAGAGTGGACCTAATTGTATTTCACATTGCTATGATAAAACAATTGATGTCAGGAGTAATATACTTACTATATGTGATATCTGAGCACCACTCTTGCAGTTCAGAAGATCAATTTTATCGTTCTTCGCGATTTATAAAATGGGTTGAGAATAAGTGAGGTCCAGGATTTCATCGTTACTGAATAAATTTGAAGCACAATTTTAACTAGTGAGGCAGTAGGATTAACAAGTTGAGATATGATTGGGAGGTGAATATCCAGAGAATAATTCTATTGGCATAACTTAGTATGTTCTAGCTACCGATATTGGTTTACCTATAAAATAAGAAGGAATATCATTTTATGCTTTCAAAGCTGCAAATCAAGTTTGTCTACTATCATGTGAAGGAGTAGAGATCACGTCATGACTAGCTTCCGTTTCTTAAGATCCTCATCTGGTTGTTGGTGTGTTTTCATTAGAACATTAGCAACTTTGGTATGGCTTGATGCGTGTTCCTAAGCAGCTGGGTGACTTGAACTAGCGGTGCCTGAATTGCATCTGAGCGCATCATTTTAGCATTTGAAGCATATTGCTAGTTCGAATTTTCTTTGGTGGGTGAGTTCTAAGATCTTTTTAAGTGTTGGATGACATGGCAGCAGAAAAGTGGTGATCTTCACAATGAAAGACATTTATTTAAAACAAATTTCGGAGAAGAGAGGGCATGGAAAAGGCCGAAGCCCTTTCTCCTTTCCCCTTGTTCCTGAAGCTTTGAACTAACCTGGGTGGGATGCAATACGCTCGTCAACTAGAGTCTTCCCTGCCCAAGTACAGTCTCAACTGATGTCTTCTGCCTGAATTAGAGGAGAACCACACAGTTACATAAGTAGTCGTGTCAGCAGATGGCTCACACAAAAGGGTGACGAAAACAGAACCACAAAATTTTTACGGGAGAAAAGAGAGAACAGAACATGCGCCTCTGCTGCGATCTTCCCTGTATTCCCTGTGAACCTAACCTGTTAACCCGCCGGCTGCTTGCATCGCCCTTTTAGGTGTCTGAAGTAAAAGCCATGATTAGGAGACATCCGTGCGATCTTCTCATGAAGTTTTAGCTCAATACAAAACATTGACCCTTTTTACTTTAAGGCCGTGTTTGAATACATGGTATCAAAATGCCAGACATTTAGACATTTAGTACCAGAGCAAACCTGCAAGCCAGTCAAGTAGGACCAACTGATCCCTACTCTGCCATCTCCATGACAGGAAGTGTTCCTGTTATGCTCTTCACACAGCTTGCTTCAGGTTCAGCATGAAGGGAAGGATGTTTCGCTGTTTTCAGGTGGAACTTATTCCACCTACCACAGGGCTCCGGTAGCTCTCTCATCGTATATTCCATAATTTACCCTTTACTGGTTAACAGTTAACATGATTATGAGAGTGTAGTTTGGACATGGACAAGATCCATGAACATCCAATAAAGTTTAAGTGCACCACGAGGAGTATGGTGTGAAGGCGTCAGTGGTTTGGATTTTTTTTCCAACTAGTGACCCGAATCTCTATCTTTAGCTATCACTAGGGTTGTCCACCTGGAGATATAATCTAACGTCTGACTCATATGCAGATTTGACTTGTTGTATTTCATAAGAAAATCCAGATATGATTCGAAAAACTGGATGCAGATCTGTTATCGTATTTCATACCCAATTTCGGTGGACACCTGAATCAGATTACATGGAAAATTTGGAAAATGTTTAGTATTTGTATACCTAAATCTGAATCCGAACTCTGATACTAATAAACAATACCAGATTACTCAATTATGCAGATGTTACATCCCATCCAAATCTAATCAGTTAGCTTCCAATGATTCTATTTCTTTCTATTAGAAATTTTCTATTTTTATTATAAAAAATAAAAGACATTTGAATGCCGCAAAATCAGCCACGGTTCATTGCCATGCAGACAGGCGAGTGGCCCCCACCATTTGAGAGATAAAAGGACTAAGTTTTTCAATAGGGACCATTTGATGGATTAAAACATTGAATTGAAAAAAAAATTCTAAAAATAAGTTTCCTGAAATAAATGAATGGAAAAAATCTTTTAATTCTCATTTTGATGTGTGTGTGATGACTTAAAAATAAATTTCCAAGAAAATTATTTTTTAGTTGGATAATAAAAATCATATTTCCATATTTACAGTTTTATATGCATTGTGATGTCTAGTGCAAATTCCCCACTCATTGTAAATTATCACATATCTTAAAAGTATCTTCTGATTGTGTGTCTCTATGTATATTATTATTTAAAATGGACTGTCACATCCACAATATCCTAAAATATCATCAAATGTCATCTTTTATGGATATAATTATCTTCCAAAATCTCACATTTTCCCAAAAATAATATAACAATAGAGGCAATACTTTCTCTTTGGCGTAATATAATTTTATTGAAAAATACATCCTAAAAAAGAAAGACATCTTCACTCCTAAGTGCAGTGAAAGAGATCGCATGGATATATAAAGGCTGGAGTAATAACTTTGACCAATCTAAGGAATATATATATAGAGAGAGATACCTCATACCGTTTTTTGTACTTTCTCTTCTTCTTCTTTTATATGAATGTTCATTCTGTGTCTTCAAAACTCATTCATTATCAACTGTCTATCTTTCATCTTGTTTTTTCCCTTTAGGTTGCGTTTGATCCGATGTTGCATTAAAAGACATATTTTAAGAGATCTTCAGTTTAAACAAATTGAGGATCTTAATAGCATGAATTTAAAATTCATGCTACATGTTAAAAACCATGACTTTAAGATCGGATTTGTGTGGAGATGTCCAATCTTCATGGTTTTGAGATATTAGAGTTTTCATATCACCATGGATCTCAGATCTACGGTGAACCAAACACAACCTTATACTTTCAATTCTACACTTATGGTCTCAAGAATGCACTCACTATGCTTTAGTCTTGTTTTTTTTTTTTTCATTGGTTTTGGGTTTGCACTTATTATGTTAAGAATGGAGTTGCATTGCTAGTGCACCTTTTCTTCTTTACAAGTTCCATTCCGTGAACCTATGTCTTTCCCTCTATGTGGGCGGCCTTAAATTTACAGGATGGTGTTTCCTTGGCAAACCAATAAAGTAAAATTAAAGCAGCCCAAGAGGTTCAATCTTGTGTACTGCCATATTGTTTCTTTTTCCTTTTGTATCCATTGATGAAGATGGAGATGTGTAGTCTTTACATACAATTGTCCTCAAAGTAGGGGCTGAAGCAGGTGTGGGCTACGTGTGGTCTAACCATGATTATATATGCCATTTTCAAAAGCATCTCCTTTGCCCTTCAACTCATTTACACTCCAAAAGTCGACCGATGCGCCGTAAAATAAAATTTCAATGGGTCTTTGACCCAAGTTGAATGAAGGAGAAACCTCAAATCCTCGGATCTCATACATTCAATTTGCGTTTGATAGCCATAGTTCTTAGATCTGATGTTGCATAAAAAGGTGTGTTTTGGGAGATTTCAATTTAATCAAATAGTGAATCACAGTAGCATGGATTTAAGATCCATGCTACATGTTAAAAACCATGGATTTAAGGTATGACGGAAGGAGGTCCGATCTTAAATCTATGGATTTGAGATTCTAACCATGGACCTGAGATTCAATGTGGAACAAACACAACCTCATTTATAATAGATCACATTTAAGATATGATGTAAGCAGGCACTGCTAACTTTTTGAACTCCTAATCATCACAAAGTTCAGACTCGGAACTATGCCTAGCCAAGTGGATGGAACTCTTGTTGGTTTTGCTTTTGATTTGGAAATGAAAGAGAAAAACCTCGTTGTTCATTAGGTAATGCTCATTACCAGCGAAATTTGACAGAAAAAAGTTCTCGTCCAATTAAGCATCAATATAGTTCACATTCTTCGGATATACTATATAACAATAATCATTGTACATATTATATGGCACAGTTGCATTAAGTTAATATGTTGTTGCTCCATGTGCTCGTGCGTGTTTCTGATACATTAAAATGCCAAACAGAACAATGCATGATAATTAAATTTTTACATCCAGAGAGATGCAAAACAAAGGCAGGAACACAAAAGAAAGAAACTGCAAGTAAAAATGTATCGTGTTTGTTTTTAATAATAAAAGGGGAACATTGCTTTCGTCATTATAAAATTATTATATGAAATCTTTAGAGTTGATAAAAAAGTTTAGGTGTATGGAGTTGTTCACCAAGTAGGGCTACGCATGAGTTACATCTGATAGGAGGGTTTTGTATTTTTTTATTATTTAAAAACAATATTTAAGTAAGAAAATGACTACCAAAAAGCAAGGAACAAGACTTCCTTTAGTTGCCTAACTTTAGCCAAATTCATACCTTATTTCGTAATCCTGTGGATCCCTGGATAATTTTGGACCATAAGATTTACTGTGGAGGACCTTTTATCTGCATCGTCTTAAAGTTAATACGTCCCTCTTCCTCTCCCGCTCGTTCAAAAACCAGCGGCTCGAAGGAGCTTGGGCCTTTCAATCGAACTTTTACCTATTCATATCTCTAATAAAAATATCAAATATTTAAAATTGATTTTAAAATTACTGATCCAAGGCAGAAAAGGTCTTCTTTTCTCTTCTCTAATTGAGGCAATCAAGATCCTTGCTTGCAGTGACATCGACTCGAATGGGGTCCGTCCGATGGTTGCAAGAATGGAATGGAAGGATCAGTTTGAGGAGTCGAAATGAAGAGCAGGGAAGGGAATGATGTTTAATTTTGGATCCACTGATGTGTGGCATTTGGCGAGAATATTTGCATACTAAGAAGTTGGAAAGTGGAGAACCAAAGGGGCTCAGGCTCTTAGGATGGATGCAGTGGAACAGACTTACATAATTTGTTTTATTCTCCAAGTCCAAGTAATTTAATTCATTAATAGTATTGTGCTTTTCTCCATATGATCGGACTTCGTGAATTCAAAACCAAACCCAATTCTTTTAATTGTTAATCATATCTCAACTTGAAGAAGTCATTGTCATAAATGCTTTATGTTTGATCATGGTGGAAACTGTGTGCCTGTACTTGGAAAGGCAACACCGGCTGACTATGTAGGGCCCTTTTAAAAATAGAACGCAAAGGTCGAAATAAAATAAAACAAAGCACCCCCGATAACTTTTGGAATTTCAAGAGTCTTCATATATACTTGGAAGAAGGAAAAAAACTATCAATTCAATTTTTTTTTTTTTGAAATATTCTCCATCATCGACTTTCATGGTGGCAGGTAAAGATGCTCCACAGCCCAGTCCTGTCCAGAGCCAAAAAAATTTCATGAACAGATTCAAGTTAAAGTTTCTAAATTTTGACACAGGTCGAAATATCATTTTTAAAATTTTTTATATAAAACAAGTAAAATTTTTTAAATTTACATGTAACTTTTTTTTTTTAATTTGAGGTGGGGCTAGAGCCCATGCCGCCCCCTCTTGGCTCCACCCCTGGTGTTGTACAAATTTCATCGCATGAGAATCCTAATAGGAATTATTTAGTAGTACAAGGGGCAGAATTTGTCAACATTCTACAAGATCCAACTGGTCAATTGGCAGGGGTGGAGACACGTGTGGGCACCCACAAAAATTCTTATTTTCATATTGATACGAAATGTTTGCTTTTCTCAACATATAGACTTTTTACATACAGTTTGGACAACCTTCCGAAACATGGAAATAGAGTGACCTCCTAGCAACTTGAAAACTAGATTGGATTGGATCTTGGATGAGTTAACCTAAGTTGAGCTAGGGTTAGGCTAATCTCAGTGAGACGAATGCCATAAGTTCGGTCGAGGCTCAAGCAGGTTACGCTAAAATGGGGGTAAAACTTGACTAAATAGGAGAGAGAATGATCCTCAAGCAAGTCCAAAACCTCATAGGATTGAAACTCTGAAGCTATAGTTCAGGAGTCATAAATTTTCACTCAAAATTCTTATCTGCAGTCTGAATCATACCAAATGCAGACTCTTTACAGTGCATTCAACCTACCTTTATGACTCTTGAACTATAGCTTCAGAGTTTCAATCCTATGAGGTTTTGGACTTGCTTGAGGATCACTCTCTCTCCTATTTAGTCAAGTTTTACCCCCATTTTAGCTTAACCTGCTTAAGCCTCAACAGGAAAGAGATTCTTGCTTCTAAGTAATATCGGTACTAACTAGAACTGAACCTTTGTTTTGAGATCCAAGAATGGATGTGGAACGCTTTCCTTCGCTAATCCCATACACATCAAGGTTTTCAGATTTAACAATTGTAAATTTATTGCAATTTTAAGTATATGTCCATTACCCTAGGGGATACATACATCAATTATGAGATGGAAACAAACTTAAGGCCTTCAAGTTAACGCAAATATGTGGATTAATCCAATATTATCCTAGATTTCGTAAAGCTAGTATATCAATGATAATTAAACATCGGAGCCACCATCTGACTATAATTTTTAGTGTGTTTGAAATTCGATAAATAGGGTTTAGTTTGGATTCCAACCAGCATTTAAAATTGAATCTGGTTCAAATCCGACCAGTTTGTTTAAACATTTCAAGTTTGTTGCTTGATCATGGTTTCCTTTATCTCATAATTGATGTATGTATCCCCTAGGGTAATGGACATATACTTAAAATTGCAATAAATTTACAATTGTTAAATCTGAAAACCTTGATGTGTACGGGATTAGCGAAGGAAAGCGTTCCACATCCATTCTTGGATCTCAAAACAAAGGTTCGGTTCTAGTTAGTACCAATATTACTTAGAAGCAAGAATCTCTTTCCTGTTGAGGCTCAAGCAGGTTAAGCTAAAATGGGGGTAAAACTTGACTAAATAGGAGAGAGAGTGATCCTCAAACAAGTCCAAAACCTCATAGGATTGAAACTCTGAAGCTATAGTTCAAGAGTCATAGAGGTACTAACTAAGATTTAACTTGGACTAAAATGCTGCTCGACCGCTCAACCGCTCTGTCTCAATGGTCTGTTGACCAAAATTGACCATGTTGCATGTCCTGCACTTTCATGCAGTAACGTGACCTCTCTCTCTTCTCTCTGTAACTTCTATAAGTTCAATATCAAGTTCTAAGGAAGATACGACTGAGGAGTCGATTGAGGTCGTCAAGGATGGATGAGGCAAGTGGTGGCGCTTTTGAGGCAAAGGGTCGGCCCCGCGTTCACTGGAGGCCAGGAGAGGATGAAAGGCTCCGGCAGCTCGTGGAGCAATACGGCCCTCAGAACTGGAATGTCATCGCAGAGAAACTCCAAGGTCGCTCAGGTACATGCGAGCTGTTCTCTCTCTTGCAAAAGTTCTTGCAGAAGTTGGTATTCTTCATCTTCTTTTCTTTGTAGGTAAGAGTTGCAGGTTCAGGTGGATGAATCACCTTGACCCTACGCTTAACAGGAAGCCGGAGGAGGAAGAAAGCCTTCTTAATGCCGGCCTCTTTGGGAAGAGAAGGTCTCACAACTTCATCAGCAGCAGCAATGGGGACGTCACCATGAGCAACTTCCTAACCAAGCCTTCCACAGACGAAGAAGGTGCTGATACTTCAGGCCTCTGCAAGGAGATCACCGGAACATCCATGGGGAGCTTTCTCACTTTGGGTACTGAGGATTGCAGACATGGAGTGACAACCATGAATGAACAGAGTAGCTATGGGGAGAGTTCTGCTGGTCCGCAGAAGTTCAGTGAGGAACCAGAGGATTCCTGCATAATGCATAAGAATGTTGGATTCATAGACTTTCTAGGTGTTGGGACTTAATTTTGCTTCTTTCCAAGAGTTGTAGTTCTTCTCTTTTTGAAGCAATGCCAAGTCCTTGTAGTTCTTGAACTGCTAGTGCTAAATAATTTTACTAATGGTAATAATTATTCCTGCATGATTGTTATGTGATCTCAAGTCATACTCCCTCCTGCCTCCTCCATATTTGCATGCATATTAGCTAGGGTGACGGAATTCGATTGGGTAGGCTTCACTCGTAAATTTTGTTCCAACTGGGAAATTAGTATATAAAGAAAGAAGTTGATGCAACCTTAAAAAGCTAGCTAGCTGCATACGAATAAAAACAAAAACATCACTATCCTTCCAACTTACATAAACAATAACGTATATATACACATATATATGGTCTGACATTCTTGCCAAGACATTATTCTCATCTTGCTACGGGTTGTAATCCCTAATGAAGAATATAGCTCCATGAGCAAAGGCTACTGTCGTGATTAACCCTGAGATGTATTGGTGATGACTATATAAAACAGCTGGAGTAGTAAAGTCTCATGCTACAAATGAATAAGCAAGTAGTAACTCCTAAAGAGGCTACAGCAAGACCTAATTGAAAATTAATCTAATCTTTATGCCCGTGCCCCAATCAACCTCCAAGAGGAAAATGCGCCTTTATCAGATCCTTCATACTATGGCCAATCTGAAGTTAGTTCTATACATATGACCAACAACGAGCAAAATGAATGCAATGGCAAAATGATGATGGGCAATATAAGTCAGCCATAAACTTTGAGTTTGTGGATGGAAGAAAGGGCGTATTAACATGACTATGACACCATATTCCGTGTGGGAACAGACTACAAATCCATGTCGAGGACCCAACGAATGAAATGAAAAGATCGGCAGCGTGTTGAAACCGTAGTTGATAAACCCGTAAATCGGGGCACGGATCGGTAGCCAATCGGGTCACTTATTGACTCGTCTGAGTTAAGTCTTTTATTTTATTTTGGCGGTTTTCAAAAGAAGAAAAATTTGGAGTCTTCAGTCTTTTAAACATTTACTAGAAACGAAATTTTAACAACTTTCTTTTGTCGTTTAGAAAGTATTTGTACAAAAATAAGTTGTTACTGACACATCATTACATGCTATCACAATGTACTTTTTTAAAAGCTCTCTTGATTTCTCATTACATGCTATCATAATGTACTCTTTTTTTTTAAAGCACTCTTTTCTCAAGAGGGAGAGACGAAGGGAGGATGGACTTTTACCGTCGTTGACTGTCCGTGCTAGGTCTTTTTATTTTGACGGGTTTTAAATAAGGAAATTTTGAAAAATCAGGCTTTACTAAAACTAAAATTTTTAAAACTTCCTTTTGGTTTTCAAAGTATATGTAAGAAAATTTCTTGTTAACACATCACTAGATTTACCACAAATAAAAATCAGTGAATGGAATGAGAAATCGAAAAAAAATGCAAAAAAAGCAAATTCTTTCTTATTTTTTTTAGACGGTATTTTTTTAAAAAGTTTTAGACGGCTAATTTATTTATCATGTTTTCTCGCATTTTTTTCAAAAAACAAAAAGCGTCTTTTGTGAGTATGAGATATTCAACACAGCAAAGTTCATGAACAATTAAAAATATGTTGTGATAGTTGGAATATGATCATGAAAAGTTAATCTTCTGGTAAGCTTGTGCCAATTCCACAACCAAAAGGCTTTCTTGCGGAAAACAATTTTTGGAGCAGAAATGCCTCAAAGGGTATCGTGAGGATGGGGATTCAAGGCAAAGGAAGCCAAGTCCTTGCATGCAGCATGAAATGAATTCTGATCGCAGACAAAGTCTTTTCGAATGCTTTTGCAGATGAAAACCTTGATACATATTGGGTTTCACATGTCAGTGGATGCACTATTTTTTGAATCAGGTAACGTAAGTACTTTTTATTATATAATATTATTCGATGTGGAACATCTCTACGTGGTCAAACTCTAAAAGAAGCTCCATAATGAATTCTATATGCATCAATATATATATATATATATATATATATATATATATAAAAAGGCTTGTTTAATTACTCAGAGTCATGCATATAATGCGTCCAGAGAAAGATAACGATGGGGCTTTTAGGGCCCGTTTGATTGTCGGGTGAAATTTAACGTGGTAAATTTATCATGATAAATTTTTCTGAAAAAATTTACAGGATGAAATTTCTCCTTCTTCCAATCTGAGGCTCTGTTTGATGCACAAGAAAAATTTAACGTGTTAAATTTAACCCTGTTTGATACACATAAAGAATTTAACATGGTAAATTTAACCCTGTTTGATGCAAAAGAAGAATTTAACGTGGTAGATGTTTTTTTTCTTCTCGTCCCAAATGATTTTACTGCAACCACTAGTGAAGATTCTTAATCCATAAATTAGGATTACCAAGGAAAAATACAAGCAATACAATTGATTTTTTCATCCCTCCATTACGCATTATAGCAAAAAATAAAATTGAAATAACAAGATAAAGTCAAGGTATAAGAGATGGCTACAGAAATCAATCAGCAGAAGCACCAAGAAAAACGAAGGAATTCAAAACTATGATGAATGAGAAAAATTAAAAACAAAGAGGAATGCCCTAATCGGTGGTTCAGACGTTTGCCCTGCCGCGAGAGAGAGAGGAATTTACCTCGCAGAAAAGGCTGCAGAACGGTGGTGACGGCATCAGCAAGAGGGAGAAAGCGAATGCATCGACAAGAGCAAAAGAGAAAGGGAGAAAGCGAACCGGCGGAGGAGCGGAGTGGCGATGGCGGAGTGGCGACGGTGAGAGGGGAGGTGCGACGGTGAGAAGGCACAAGGCCGAGCGAAGAAGAAGTTGTGGAGGTGAGGAGGTTTGGAGAGAAATGAGGTAAAACGAAGCATTGTCGAGCGGGTGAAAGTTCACCCGCTCCCTTTTTCATTAAACGGGTGAAATTTCACCCTGTTTGATGCTTGTTTAGTGGAGCGGGTGAAATTTCACCCGCTCGTACATTTTTCACCTCTTCCGAGTGATTTACCCCGGCAATCAAACGGGGCTTAAAGATATAAAAATATTAGAGAGAGAGGGAGAGGGAGAGAGAGAAAATTTTCTTCTTGTCACGTAAAGAACAATCCCTCTCTGCATAGCGAAGGAATTGGATCCGAGACACCAGTTTTCCTCTCATGTCAAAAGCCAGCCTTGTCTTTTACCATCTCATCTCCATTTGGGTGTCTCACCTGGTTGGTGGGGGCCGAGATCCAGACTTGTGGGTCCAGACCCGTTTCATCATCAAAAGTGGTGTTCATTGCTTGTAAAGCTTGCGTAGCTTTCTCTAGTTTATCAATTGACCTCAAAAGTGTAGAATGGCGTCACTGCCGACTTGTCTTCTAATTCATCTTTTTCTTTTTTTTCCTTGTCGATGGAAAATCGATTGTTGTGGACAATCGCATTGCTTGATTTGCATCTTCTGATCTTCACTAGTTTTGACCATTTAATTAATTGCATATGCACTATTTTTTGAAGCACGGTCTTTTTTCACGATGGAAACTACATATGAACATGTAATTGGAAATAAT
This sequence comes from Nymphaea colorata, assembly GCF_008831285.2. Taxonomy (NCBI): domain Eukaryota; kingdom Viridiplantae; phylum Streptophyta; class Magnoliopsida; order Nymphaeales; family Nymphaeaceae; genus Nymphaea; species Nymphaea colorata. The sequence continues at coordinate 3,398,681 of NC_045139.1, forward strand.
TTCATGGACTTAATTAATTCCCGCTATTAATACCCGAAAAAATAAAAGCCTGTCAGGTTTTGCTTGTGATCAGAAAAAAAAAAAAAAAAAAAAAAAAAAAAATATATATATATATATATATATATATATATATATATATATATAGAGAGAGAGAGAGAGAGAGAGAGAGAGAGAGAGAGAGAGTAGTACCCCAGACAGGCGCCTACCTAGTTTCGACGAAAGACCAAAAGAGAAAAAAACAAACATCATGCACTCGCGTGGAATGTACAACTAATTAAGAAAGCTTAATATATTTTTATGGGGAAATACTTGGTAAGATGGAGTTTCCAAAGTACTTATTTGAAACGGCAGGGGCAGAACTACCTACTATAAAAGAGTTTACCTGAGAGTTATTTTCTCTTTTCTTTTCCACTCATGTGCCAGATTAGAGCATTTACAAGTAGTTTTGACTTGTATAAATATGACATATAAGCAGCCTTTTGTTTTTTCAATTGCTTCAAAGACACAGGCCTCAAAATGCATTAGAATTACTTACATGGAAAAGTAATGGCCCCGCAGTGTAATTCTGTGTATGAATATATAAAGGAAAACAGAACTGGATCTTAGGCCAAAGTGATCTGCTTCAACTACCCATCGAAAACATCAAATAATTTTTATTTATTTATTTATTAACAACTGAAATCCTCGTGGAAGACATTTTTGAAGTGTTTACCGTGTACCGACCATTTTCTCTATGTTGTGTGACTTGTGTCTATAATTAACCAACCAATTTCTTGCTAAATTGTTCGGTGTATTTAAAAGTGGGGCTAGACCCATAAATTTAGGCAGTTGAAGTTGTAACTTATGAATGGGGACAAAATGGTCATTTAACATATGCATAGAAGGATCTTTGACAAGTCCAAAGGGCTCCCTGTTTTCCTCCGATTTTTTACATCAAATAGGAACTTTTACCAAAATGATTTCGATTCTTTAAATGCATATGTGTTATTTGAGCAAATTTAAAGTTATGGGAATAGAGAAATCATAATATTATGTTGAAAAGATTGAAACATACTTATCCAGTACAAGTAGTAACAAATCGAATCAACAACCAAAATATAATAAATGTCAAATGCTAAGCTTACGGTCCACTTGCTTATGCTCATTAAACAATAACCATTATTCTCCTGACTGTACCGTAACCATATTACATCATACATTTCATGTAAAAGCAATTTGTTTCAAACATATCGGTTTATATTTTAAATTTTTTATTGAGTTTGGGACTGAGTTAATAAATTGTAATTAAAATTTCCACTTTTTATCTTGAAAACTTATTTCCACATTTAACCTACTCAACTTGACGTTGCTAGGATTCAAATATTCTACGATCTGAAATTTATCCATAGAGAATATGAAGACACATTTTCAACATAAATTTTCAGAAATAGTGTGTACGCGCAGCTTGACTTGACCATGGTTGATGTTTTAGAACCAACCAATCCTAACTTTGTCTGTTCTACTGGTTATTAGACTTCTTAGGCCCCAACACAGGAATCGCCCTTCCCCTTTGACAACATATGATAAGCTACATTATCTGAGTTTACTTATATATATATATATATATATATATATATATATATATATATAACCACTTCCGGGCTCGGGACCTTGGTTTGGCGGATCCCAACCCGCCCCCTAACAGTTTCGGTTTCTAACCTAAAAAAGAATAAGAACCAGAACAATCATCTCATTAATGGCCTCCCTTTATAATTAATATAATTACTGTTGGTTGGTTTTAGTCGTGGACTGCCTACACAGCCCGGAGGCATGAGAAATTAGGAAGGGTGGGGGGAGGAGCCATCGGGTGTTTTTGAGGTGACGTTGTTAACCTTGTGTTCGCTCAAAGTGTGACTATTCACATGCCAAAGACAAGACTAAATCCATTGGCTGAACCATGAATCTGTTAGCTAATGTGAACGTGTGAGCAATATGTGGAAGTGGAGAGAAATGTTAGTTAATGTGAACGTGTGAGCAATATGTGGAAGTGGAGATCGTGTAAACATGTGGTGTTTTTTTTAGTTTCTTTTCTTTAGCCATAAAAATAGGAATTAGTGGTTATGTGTCCACAAAATGAGGCTGCTTTTTGGCAAGTGGCATTAGTGGGTAGTTTTTTCTTTTGTTCTATAAATACTAGTTCCATGCGTGTAATCCAAGGAGTGAGAAAAAGAATGAAAGTGTTGAGGTCTTTTCAAGTTTTATTTTAACGTGCCCTTTTGTAGTGTTGTTTGGTGTGGGAGTTAGAAAGACTTCCTTCAATCTTGGTATCAGAGCGCCAGGTTGCGTGGGCATCTCAAGTATCTTGGAGCATTGCAGAAGCAAGGAACTCCAAATCGCGTGCTATTGGTAAGAGTTATTTTTTGAAAGCTGGTATGGCTAATTCAAATACTCTCAATTTATCCCAATCCTTAGTGCCTATTTTTAATGGTGAGAACTATGAGTTTTGGAGTATCAAAATGAAGACTTACTTCATTTCACAAGATCTTTGGGAGTTAGTTGAAAATGGTTATGCAGAAACTGAAGTATCAAAGGCAGCAGGAAAGTCAATAGAGAAAATTGATGTTAAGGAATTTCAGAAGAAAGATGCAAAGACACTCTCAATATTGCAGCAGGCTGTATCAGAGACTGTCTTCCCAACTATTGCTGGTGCAGAGAAGTCAAGTGAAGCGTGGCTATTCCTCAAACAAAAATTTCATGGAGATAAGAAGATTACTACAGTTAAGCTCTAAATCTCAAGGAGAGAGTTTGAAACATTTTGCATGAAAACTGGTGAGTCCGTTCAAAATTATTTTTTTAGACTCTCTACTATTGTAAATCAAATGAAGAGTTTCGGTGAAGCCATAACCGAGCAAAAGGTGTTAAGAAGTCTTCCTTCTAAATTTGATCATGTTGTCACTGCAATAGAAGAACCCAAAGATTTGTCTATTTATTCTATTGATGAACTAATGGGGTCTCTTTTAGCACATGAGCAACATATGAACAGGTCAACAGAAAAAGGAATAGAGCAAGTTTTCCAAACAAAGATAGAGTTTTCAAAAGAGAAGAATGGAAGCTATGATCAAAGAAATGAAGGAAGGAGTCAAGGATGAGGAGGCTATAGAGGAGTCACTCATGGTTATGGTAGAGGATGTGGAAGATTTCATGGAAATTTCCATAAAACCCATGACACAACAGGAAAAGGTAATCAAAATCAGTACTTTAGAAGAAAACAATGTAACTTTTGCAAGAAGTTTGGTCATATAGAAGCTAAATGTTTTGAAAAGGCAAAACAACAAGCTAGTTTTGTAGAAGAAAATGAGAATTTATTTCTTACAACTATGGATGCTAACAATTGCAAGAGTGAAGTTTGGTTTGTAGATAGCGGCTGCGGTAATCATATGACTGGTAACAAGAGTTTTTTCAAAGACATTGATGAGACTATACAGTTGGATGTGTGGCTTGGAGACAATAATAGAATAAGTGTGAAGGGCAAAGGATCTGCTATCATCAAATCAGAAACAGGTATGGAAAAATTTATTAATGATGTGTATTACGTTCCCGGGTTGGCTCAAAATTTGCTTAGTGTTGGACAGTTGGTTCAAAAAGGGTACACACTTTTATTTGAAAATGATGCTTGTGAAATTAAAAATAAAAGTGGTGTAGTTCTTGCAAAAGTAAATATGGTTCGAAATAAAATGTTTTCTCTTGAGACAAATGCTTTTATGACAAAAATTGATGATTCCAAGCTATGGCACGTGAGATATGGACATCTTCATTTTAATGGATTGAAGCTCTTACATAAAAAAGGTATGGTATATGGATTACCATCTATTGATTGTCATGATGATGTACGTGAAGGGTGTATTTATGGTAAACAACATAAATTACCATTTCAAGTTGGAAAATCATGGAGAGCTAAAATACCGCTTCAATTAGTTCATGCTGACATATGCGGTCCAATGAAAACTTCTTCATTAAATGGTAGCAAGTATTTTTTGCTATTTACTGATGATTACACTAGAATGAGTTGGGTATATTTTCTCAGTCACAAATCTGATGCAATGGATAAATTTAAAGAGTTTAAAGTGTTTGCAGAAAAAGAAAGTGGAAATGTAATAAATATACTACGTACGGATATTGGGGGAGAATTTTTGTCTGACGAATTTGGTTTATTTTGTAAAAATCATGGCATTCGTAGACAGTTTACAGTAAGGAAGACCCCACAACAAAATGGTGTAGCCGAAAGGAAAAATCGGACAGTGGTGGAAATGACACGCAGCATGTTAAATGAAAAACAATTACCAAGTGAATTTTGGGCTGAAGCAATCCATACGGCAGTATATCTTCTCAACATTTCTCCAACAAAGGCAGTCAGAAACAAAACTCCATTCGAAGCATGGTGGAATCGCAAACCAAATGTAAGTATGTTAAAAGTCTTTGGATGTGTTGCATATGCATTAATTGATCCTAGTGAAAGAAGCAAGTTGGATAAGAAGAGTGAAAAATGCATTTTCATTGGTTATAGTAGTGAAACTAAGGATTATCGTCTTTATAATTCTATCACTAAGAAGATGATTATAAGAAGAGACATTATATTTGATGAAAAAGCTTGCTGGGATTGGGTTAAGAATGAAACCATGAAACTCCAAGTTGACGGGGAAGAAGTGAATCCAAGTCATATTGACGAAGAACCAAAGGAGAAAGATGAAGCCTTGAAGGAGACGATCAATGAAGGTATTGAATCCATTTCTGAAGAAACTCCTCCAAGAAATGTACGATCCTTAAATGACATTTATAAGTGTGCATTCGCTTTTGCTGTTATAGAACCTTCAACTTTTGATGAAGCATGTGTAGACAAAAATTGGATGAATGCTATGAAAGAGGAAATACAAACCATAGAAAAGAATGACACACACATGGGAGCTCTCTAAGTTGCCGTCGGGGAAGGAACCAATTGGAGTAAAATGAGTCTATAAGGTGAAGTATGATGCTAAAGGTAACGTGAAAAAATATAAAGCAAGGCTGGTTGCTAGAGGTTTTGTGCAAGTATATGGAATTGATTTTACTGAGACGTTTTCACCTGTTGCAAGATTTGAGACAGTAAGAATGGTTCTTTTTATTGCTGCTCAATTTAAATGGAAAGTTTTTCAGTTTGATGTCAAGTCTGCTTTCCTAAATGGCTATTTGAATGAAGAAGTGTATGTTGATCAACCACCTGGATTTAAAATTAAAGGAAAAGAAGACAATGTTTATAAACTTAAAAAGGCATTATACGGACTTAAACAAGCTCCTCGTGCTTGGTATAGTCGTCTTGGTAAATTTCTTCATCAAAATGGCTTTCAAAGAAGTGATAGTGAGCCAACTCTTTATGTCAAAGTGAGTGAAAATCATTTACTTATTGTAAGTGTTTATGTGGATGACATTATCTATACTGGCACTTCTTCTAGCCTTATTGCAGAATTTAAAAATTGTATGATGAGGGAGTTTGAAATGTCTGATTTGGGATTGTTGCATTACTTTCTTGGTGTTCAAGTAGTACAAAGTGATGAAGGAATCTTTATATCGCAAAGAAAATATGCATTAGATACTCTGAAAAAGTTTAAAATGATGAATTGTAATGGTTGTGCAACTCCCATGAACACCAACGAAAAGCTGAATGCAGATGATGGAATGGCAAAAGTAAATGAAAAATATTTCAGAAGCATGGTCGGTGCATTGATGTACTTGACACATACCAGACCTGACATTGTGTTTTCAGTGAGTTTGATATCAAGGTTCATGCAAGATCCTTCAGTGCAACATCTTAGTGCAGCAAAAAGAATTCTTCGTTACATTCAATCTACACTCAACTATGGAATTTTTTATAAACCTGTGACTAACTTTGGTTTACCTGGATATACTGATAGTGATTGGGCAGGTTCTGTTGATGATCGGAAAAGTACAAGTGGTTTTGTATTTGGATTTGGTTCAAGTGCTGTGTCGTGGTGCTCAAAGAAACAAAGTTCAACAGCCTTATCATTTTCGGAAGCTGAGTATATTGCTACTACTGCTGCTGCATGTCAAGCGATATGGATGAGACATATTTTAGAAGATCTTCAATTGAAGCAAGAGAATCCAACTCAGTTATACTGTGATAACAAATCTACTATTTCCATGGCAAAAAATCCATCATTTCACGGAAGGACTAAACATATAGAGTTACGTTATCACTTTATTAGAGACGTGATTGAGAAAGAAGAAATTGAGTTGAAGCAATGTTTCACAAAGAGCAAGTTGCGGATGGTTTTACAAAAGCACTACCACCATCAAAGTTTTTCAATTTTCGAGAAGCGATTGGAGTACAAGATTTTTCACATTAAGGGGAAGAAATGTTAGCTAATGTGAATGTGTGAGCAATATGTGGAAGTGGAGAGAAATGTTAGTTAATGTGAACGTGTGAGCAATATGTGGAAGTGGAGATCGTGTAAACATGTGGTGTTTTTTTTAGTTTCTTTTCTTTAGCCATAAAAATAGGAATTAGTGGTTATGTGTCCACAAAATGGAGCTGCTTTTTGGCAAGTGGCATTAGTGGGTAGTTTTTTCTTTTGTTCTATAAATACTAGTTCCATGCGTGTAATCCAAGGAGTGAGAAAAAGAATGAAAGTGTTGAGGTCTTTTCAAGTTTTATTTTAACGTGCCCTTTTGTAGTGTTGTTTGGTGTGGGAGTTAGAAAGACTTCCTTCAGAATCACGCAAATATTGACTAGATCCAAAGCCGAAGCCTCACATGGCTACTTCGAAGTTCGAACTCGTCATTTATGTTGAAAAGGAAAGGCAGGTTGCTGGAGATCAAGATCCGCGGAAGTATGTTCTATCTGAATAATTTTTCATTTCTTGAACGAGAGACAAAACCTGCAACCTTGATGATGCAGAAGAGACTGACTTGAAGCGTTCTGTTGCCACCAAGTCAATCGAAAGTCACCAATAACGTCTCTTTCGAAGATAACTCCATTACTTTCCATCCGTCACGAAGATATAATAATCGTACAAACAAGAACAAACAGCAAAGAAGAGTGGAGAAACTGAAGGAAACCCTCCTGCCACTTTCCTTTTCCAGTCAATTGACATAAAAAAATGACTCTTTTTTCATTGCACAGTAAGATTTTTCAAGAAATTGTAATTATCCCATCCTTTTATCAATGTCCATAAAACCATTTTTTAATAATTGACAACCAAAAAATATGGTGAGAAACTTTAAAACTTTGTTCTTTTTCATGAATTTTCTTTATAAAATTTTTGCGTAACGACACTCTTAGAAAGCACTGGAAGGGCTTTTGGGATTGCGCTGGCAGTGTATAGAGGAACATATTGTTTGGGAAGTTGGAAATGGGAAGTCAATAAAGTTATGGGTGGATAGATGGAGAGGAGATTCTCGTGCTTGGGCTTGAAGGTGCACAGTAAGGTCAGATAGTTAGCAGGCTGAACTTGAGCTTGGCTGAACCTAGAGAATGCATCCCATCTGCCTTGTGAAGAAGCTGAAGCTTGCAAGCAGTTCAGTTTAATGAGCAGCCAGATCAATTTTTTTTCTGCATCTATATTTATGGCCAAATGAAGGAAAACTGATGCATTTATAGCATCGAAATGCTCGTTGGTGGAATCGATTAAACTTATTATGTTTCTTCATTTAATTTGGTCACAATGTTTACAATGAGTGCATGGAAGATGGCGGAAACCACATGAAAAATTATTTAAAAAATGTCCTTTTGTATCTTTTTACTTTTTTCAATTTCTTCTTTTATTCTTACAAAAAGTTATTTTTCTTATTTAAAAGAAGTCATTTTCATGATTGACCGTATTGGTGCAAGAAATTTTGTGCATCAGCATACCTAACCAGCTTTAGTAAAATAAAAGCACAACATGCCCTAACAAGCCACGTTATATTTACCTGGGCAAAACGTCGGAACGTGATAACTTTTAACCGGAATGACCCTAAAAACTGGGTAAAATTCTTTTGTATACTTGATGGGGGAAGGATTTAACCTGCATTCAAACGCACTTAAGAGAACTAGAACTTGATCGAATAAAATTAGGTGCTGAAGCTGGTTTTTTTTTTTTAACCATCAAATGTTGAGTGTGTGTTTTGAGGTTCAAATCTTTTGCAGTGTGTAACTTTTATTTTGCAGTGTATGACCTTAAGAATGGAAAATTAACATCGTTTTGCAGTGTTTCAACTTTACCCTTTATCAAACTTTAACAGGATTTTGTGTTTGGTAAATTATAAGATGATTGGCTAAGAACTAAGAAGTGTAACATGAAGCACTATAGGGTATTCCAGCCTATCAAGTGGCACTTTTTTGATTCACCAGTGTCACTCCAACGGAATTTACAGAGCCTCTCGATTAAATTGATGGATTGCTTTTACATCCTGAAGGCCTCATTCGGGATGTTTCAAAAGACAAGCATAAAAAAAGAGATAAATTACTTAAGGGGAGCCCAAATGATTGTACAAATGGTTGGTATTAAGACTGTTTTCTTCTTCTTGATGATGTCGACGAACAAGAGCAGCTCGATGCATCGGCTCTCGGCGTAAGCTGGTTCCATTTAGGAAGTAGAATCATCATCAATACAAGGCAACGGGAGATCCTCATCTTTGCAAGATTGCAGGGTGAAGCTTTTATACATCTTGAGAAATTGAACGAGGAAGAACCGTTTCAGCTATTCAACAGTCATGCATTTGGAGAAGATGAAACCGAAGAAGAATATGTCGAATTATCCAAGGAAGTGGTACCATCTAGAAGTGGGGCTACCAGTAGTTCTGAGAGTAATCGGATCACTTTTTAGAACAGCAAAACCCCCAAAAGAGTGGAACAAATTGCTGAAAGAGTTGAGATTTTATCAACATAGCAAAGTTCATGAAAAATTAAAAATATCTTATGGCAGTCTGAATGATCGTGAGAAGCTGATCTTCTCATATCTTGCATGCCTTTGTAAAGGCGTACGCCTCCATCCATGGCACGCTCGGTGTTTGAGGCACACGCTTCAAGGATGGAGTTTATTTAGTTTTTTTAATTTAAAAAACTAAAAATTTAATAAAATTAGTCAAGCTGGCTTCACACTTAGGCCTAGTTAAACTCCGTTTATTTCCTAAGTTCTCTTTTCTCAATCACAAATCATTGGCAGCCATCGCTACACGCCTGTGAAATTGGACGGGCATGCGCGAGCTGCTGCCTAAGTTTGATCTGCTGCGAGGACTCTTACCCCAGGCAGTGACGTCATTTTCCTTCTCCGAGACCGACGATAGATTCTTGGTGCTGCTCGAGCAGCCTTGCTACGTGCAGTTGGAGTACCTTGTCTACTATGATGTGAACATCACCGGCACCCTTCGCTATGGCAGCATCACCGAACTTAAGGTCATACAGGTGAGGAAGTTCTTCATTTGGTTGGACATCGATGAGATCAGGGCCGACTTGCCGCCCTTTGATTGCATCTACTTTTAGGTAGGGATCGTCACCAAGCGGCTTGACGTCGCCAGCCCTTTTACCTTACAAAATCATGACCGTGAACTTGAACTTATTTTCTTCATGCGTGTCATCCATGGGCTTATTTTCTTCATTACGTGTTCATCTATTGTCCGGACTATTCTATGGATGGTGGTCCTCCTCCTATCCTTGCCATGTGCTGCAAGTATTGTGTTAGCTTATTGTATGTTTTGGGATTTGTTTTCTTGCTTTGTCACTTGCATCTTTCACTTATTGTATTTGCTTTCAATTTTTTTACATGCATTATTGTGTGCTGTTTTTTGTGCTTCATGGTAGAGTCGTAGACAGCTATGTTCAATATTTACGGAATAGAATATTTATTACATTGTTTTGTTTTATATTAATAAATATAGAAACATAAAAAATTTACATTACCACAAATTATCTTTTTCATTGTATTGTTTTTTATTGATATGCTTAGTATTGTAGTCATTTTTTTTAGTTTTGTTGTTATTTTTATAAATATTATATAATTCACAAATTTGTCCGTGAAGCTTACGCTTCAATTAGTGTCTCTCCTCTTCTTGCCTCATGAAAAGCTCAACACCTTGCCTTGCTTTACCGCCTTTTACAACATTGCCTTCACCTAATCCAGTTATAAGGGGCTTGCGAAATAGGTCATGTTATTAAGATAAACGAGGGACAGCTGAAATGCATTACCAAATAAGACACATGGGAAAGGAAGTCGTTCTCAATCAAGACCTAATACATCAGCTGTAAACTGCAGCAGATCATATCAGGGTTTGGAGAATATGTGGTGAATGGTGAGTATTAACCATGTCCTCAGTTCGAGACTCCGGATAGATTCGATCAATGCTTCCCTCCGAAGCTCGAAGGGAACAATGGTTCAATCCCAATCTCTGAGGGCACAGGGAATTTGTCGGTGTCGTTAATATCAGTCCGCATCAGCTCTTATCCCCAACTACACGCCACACGAGCCCTTCTCGTCTTGTAACTTTAACAGTGCAAGTGGGTCTTACCTTGTTTGGAACCTTAGACATCTAACTCGATCCACAGGATGTTAATGGATTGGCTTCATATTACATATCTGGCCAGAATACATAAAACATTTGGATATAGAAAAATTTCATATTTAATTAAGATATCAGATTGGATTTGAACTTAAGAAAGGAGATCTGATTAGATTCAGATTCAAATTATGTATCAAATAAAATTCTGATGAGATTCAAAATTGGATCCAGGTTAATTTTAAATAAATATTATCTATCCAACATCTATTCAAAGTCAGACTACATTTGAGTTGTGAATTTAAAAATCAGATTTAGATATGGCATTCATATTTGAATCTCTAATTCAAATCCAAATATATGAACGTTCAATAAGTCATACATAATAAATGGTACATCTAATTCAAATTCAATCCATTGACATCTCTACTCAACTTAAGCATGCCTGAGATTGTAATTCAAATAGTTGGAGGCATGATAGATTTAGATTCAAGTGATCCAGATCTTGTTTTTCCCCGAAGACTCTAGACTTCGAACCATTCCTTCTTGGATTAAGTAATGGCAGCAGCATATGCCCTTCAAGTTAAGTGTCATGCAACATCACTTAAGACATAGAAGCATAATGTTTATACGAATCAAACTAGAGACCCGTGTTTTTAGCATAATGTTTATACGAATCAAACTAGGGACCCGTGTTTTTAACATGGCCTTAGGTATCTTGAAACCCAAGAATCATTTATTTATTATGTCTTTCCTTTTATTTATGTCCATAACCATTTTAAATTTTCCTCGATGAGAATCAAAGCATCTTCGGATGGTGGAACGTCAAAAGCTATCGTTTTCTTTATAAAATTTTTTTAAGTGCAAGGGGACAATAAATATAATCTGATAGGCTGGTGAGAAACCAAAGCGTGTCTTCACAATGTATGACGTAGTCTAGAGCGCGTTTGAAAACAAGAAGAAGAATTTCTGTTACGTGGTAAAAAAATTTCCCGGGAAAAAAATGAAGGTTTTTATTAGGATAATTTTTTTTTTTAAAAAAAAGGAAACTCTACTGATTGGATTCTAAAAAAGATAAAATCCTTATGTTTTGCCATAAACTTTTCAACCAAAGCACGCCTCGAAAACTTTGCCCTTCTCGTCCAACGTTTTCTTTAAGGGGGCAATCAAATATTTCTTTCAATTCATAAAAATATTTCATGTTTCACGAGAGGCAAATTTTTTCTATTCCATGCAAGGTTAAACTTTTCTTTAAGACTAAAGTGAGAGCTCAAGGTGGTTTGAACTTTGAATTCTGAGAAGGCTACATGGCGCATTGGGAAACCAAACAAGAATTTCTTTTAAGACTCTTGTAGTTTGTATTTAAATTTGCAGTTTATAGAACTTTAAGCTTGGAAGCAGAATTTTTTTGGAAAAATACATTTAAAAGAATGGTCTTACCCAATGCTATTTTAGTCGGAAAGTCCTTCCGTATCTCTTTGCTTTGACCATCATTTTTTATTACTTTTTTATTATTTTAGTCTTGTTCATAATTGTTTCTTATTTTTTATTTCTTTGATTAGGTGAGAGAAGTATTCCTTCCCCTGCAACTGGATGACGGCCTTCCTCCCCACTTCAACGCCACCGTCGGGTGGTGTAACATGGAGGATGGTGGAGATTTCTCTACGCGTCACCTTTGACCTATCCTTCCTCCGGCCCTTCAAGTAAGTTCCGCGAAGGGACGGGTGCTGCTGTCCCACGGTTGGCTTCTTTTATTCGTGCAATAATGCATGATATATATATATATATGTGAAAAATGAGACGGCCCGAGTGGACAGTTTCATGATGCCAACCTGTTCAGAGGGACCCTTAGTTGAAGACCAACTCTAAGAAAAAAAAATGTGGGACGATAAAAGTAGCAATGGGAAGCTGTCAAGGAATAAAAAACGACTCATAAACAAAAGTTGTGTTCTTGGGACTGTTGCTGATTAATGACTCGAAGTCTCGAACCACCTTTGATGCGTTTGGGCATATTCAATTGCAAGGTGTTGGACAGTTGGTCCTGTCGGTTTATCTCGTAACTGCAATGAACCCCGCTTTTAGTTAGGAGTCTCCACCGATTTCTCACACGTTATAGCCGATGACTGGGCATCGAGAAAACCTCCTATGTTAGGAGCTATTCTCTGACTTGGGTTGATGAAGCAACACCATAACCAAAGTTGGCGCTTCACCAAAAAAACCCAGAAATGACTATCTCACAGCTTCTCTCTTCTTCTTCTCTGTTTTCTATTGCAGCCTCTTGACGCATATACAGGAGACGCCCTTGATAAGCTTGCTGAAGAGATGCAGACATTGTTCCACTCCATCTAAAACTCCATCATTGGTATCAGAGCAAGGTTTATAGAATTCAGTAAGTCCATTCCGACTTTTGGTGCTAATGTCTTTACGCATATAATATATGAAGTTAAAGCATGCTAGATGAAAATTAGACATGAATGCATGTAGCATGCTAGTTCTAAGTTTCTAACTGATTTGAGACTCCTCTGATTTGATATATCATGTTTTGCCCTGCTTTTCTGTATCCTGAGTCTAAGAGAAATAGAGATAGAGAGTAAAGTCGAGATCTAGATCTAAGCATGCATATCTGTCAAGCTTTATGGAACAAGATTTCGAAAGAAAATAATACTCGGCAATATAAATAGAAACCAAAAGCCTCATCGGGGGTCCAGCCAGAAGTGCACACGCTCACGAGAGAGGGCAGAAGATACCTTGGACAGTTTTTTTTCGGACCCACTGACGAAATGTAGGGTTTGCCTTTGCCTTTTTTCCGACAGACTCTACAATAGCCTGAGCGTCAGAAACCCAAGTCGGTTGGGTCCTCTGAGAACGGAGGAGGAACCCTCGTCGTTTCTCTCCTCTGTCGCAGCTGAAGATTTCAGTCGCGGCTCCTTTTCTAGTGACGACCTGAGACCCTACTCCAAGGGTTTGAGAGCTCCTATAACATCTAGCTTATTTTTTATTCTCTCATCGTGTCATGGATAGAGGGTTTTACAGGCGTTGGCACTCGCCTGCCAAAGTCTTTGTTATTCTCCTGGCAGCGAACCAACTGTTGCAGCAGAGAGGCACTCTCTGCTTCTCTTTCTTGTGACTGTAGAAGAGATCTACGGACATCCTTCGCACAGTAGCAGAAGAGCAGCTCGCGCCGGCCGTCTCCCTTGAGACATGCGGGTTGCAGAGGCAGCCGAGAAGAGGAAGTCAGACAGCGAAACCCTCGCAGAGAAGTTTCACGATGAACAGAGAGAAGCTCTCGAGAAGAGAGAGAAAATGGGTGAAAATGAGAAACTTTCGGGTTCGGGTCGAATTTGTACTCAAAATTTAGAAATTATTCAATTAGTCCACCTCTTTCGTCATATTTTGAAAAAGGCTGTCGGACTTTTAAAAATTTATTGCCAGGCCTGGACATTGGGCTGGTCGGACCAACCCGTTTACAATTTTGAATAGGGCCAGCCCGCTTATTAACGGGGCGGGTACCGGGCCTACTCAACCTCGCCCACTACCCAACCCGGCCGGTTTTTTAAATGCCAAGGGGCAGGGCGGGGTCGGGTTTTCCGTTCTCAAAATGACATATAAGCTGTTCATTTATGTGAAAACCTATCACTTTTCAACGTAATCTGTTTTGTTACAGTTTTAACAATCCAATCAAGAAAAGATGACGCTCTCTCTACATTGTACCTACAAACAACTAAGTATTAAATATTAGTTGGTGGTTTGGCCTCAACAATTTAACTTTTTGCCCTTAAGCAGCTTGTGAAACAAATAGAAAGAAAAAAAGAGCTTATAGCAATTGCAAATCTCTCAATGTGATGCTGCTCAAATTCAAGATATGCAGCATGTTCCTGCCAATATAGCAAAAGCATTGTGTTCTACGGCAACCGCATAAACACACACAAACATGTAAAGAAAATAACAAGTTATGTTCCTTGGGGACTGTTGCTCATTAATGACTCCACCCACCATTGATGCATCTGGGCAGATTCGATTGGAGGGATGGCACTGCAGAGCAACATGGCAGGGCCTTCCAGATCGACCTTGTCTAGCAACCATGGTGGCTTTGAGTACGATGTGTTCTTGAGCTTTCGAGGAGAAGACACCCGCCATACTTTCACTGGATTGTTCCATTATATCCTCGTGCTACATGGCATACATGCCTACTTTGATGAGGAAGATTTGCACAAGGGAGAAAGAATTGAAGAGATATTGGTGGCCATAACCAGGTCCAAGATCTTAGTCCCTATCTTCTCCAAGCGCTATTCCGAATCGCATTGGTGCCTAAAAGAAGTTGCCAAGATGGTGGAATGTCAAAAGGATGGTAGGCAAGAAAAGTTCATCATTCCTGTCTTCTTTGACGTCGATCCAAAAGACGTAAGGTGTCAGAGTGGCCCATTTGAAGCTGCCTTTCATAGGCACCAGACGGAAAGGAGGGACAACTTGAGCGAGGTTGATGGATGGAAGCACGCACTGACATATGTTGGAGGAATTTCCGGCTTTGATCTAAAGAGCTACAATGGGTACTTCACGCCCCTCTCACCTTTTCAGTGTTGATGGTCCTAATTCCTAATGCCCAATTTTTCTTTTGTCCTGTGCATGACTTGAAGAGGACTGTTAGAAAATTAGAACTAGGGACCATCAATTCATCCCATTAGACTGCCTCAAATCAATTGCAACTCTGCCAAATGCAAATATTCTGACAGCCATGGACACTAATAGTTAAAAGCAGGTATGAAATTGGACACGAAGAACATGGTGAAGTTGTTTTATTCATGTAGGAACCTTGTTTCTGGAACGACTACCACACGTAAATTCACCCTTCAAGAAGGATGGGTGTGTTACCAGGAAAACACAGAAAATTTTATAAATGCTACTACTGCCGCTTTTCTCTGCTTGGCCAAATTTTGATCACAGTCCTTGTTAACCCAACCACTCTGTGTCTCCAAATTAAGTTACGCATAAAAATGGAACTTTAGAACCTTCATAATTAGGCAGAGAAGGTGGAACTTTATAATCTTTCGCATATAACAGGAAAATGCATGATCCTTTCTCTTTTCTATCTTTCGCTGAAATATGTTTTCTTCTCTCAAGTTTAATGTTGTCCTGAGGCCTGTAGCCTTCGATTGAGCCTTTGATTCACCTCTTGGATTTTTCTCTCGAACGGGAATCAAGTCACTTTCTTTTAATCTCCTTTTGTAGAGATCAAAGGGAGCTTGTCAATTCAATCACCGCTGACATGCAGAATATTTTAGCAACCAAGATGCCCCTTTACGAAAAAGAATACCTTGTTGGTCTTGAGACCCGTGTAGAAAAGATGCTGAAGTGTCTGGACTTTCAATCGAAGCACGCCCGGATCGTTGGAATCCATGGCATTGGCGGTGTGGGGAAAACAACACTTGCCAGGGCCATCTATAACAGAAATCGTCGCTTGTTTGGAGCTAGTAGCTTCATTGAAAATGTAAGGAAAGAATCGAACTCAGGACTCATCCATCTTCAAAAGCAGCTCATTCAAGATATGTGCGAAGGCAAAGATAAAGTGGAGATAAATACCCCAAGTCAAGCGACCAAAAAGATTAAGCACATCGTTGGTTTGAAGACTGTTCTTCTTGTTTTTGATGATGTCGACGACAAAAAACAGCTAGAGGCATTGGCTGGCGACATAAGCTGGTTCGGTCCAGGAAGTAGAATTATCATCACCACAAGGCAAGTAGGGGTCCTGCAATTGGCAGGATTGCAGGAGGAAGCGATTTATATGCTTGAAGCATTGGATGAAGAAGAATCGCTTCAGCTATTCAACCATCATGCATTTGGGGATCGAGAACCCGGAGAGGAATACATCAAATTATCTAAGTCAGTCCTATCCATTAGCAGTGGGATACCATTAATTCTCGAAGTATTCGGTTCGCTTTTCAGGACAGAAAAATCTCCGGAAGAATGGAACGAATTGCTGAAAGAATTGAGACTTCGTCAACATAGCGAAGTTCATGAAAAATTAAGGATATGTTATGATCGTTTGAATGATAATGAGAAGATAATCTTCTTAGATATTGCATGCCTTCTTATCAGAAAAAGTTCAGAAGATGCCATCTATGTGTGGGAAGATCAAAAGCTTTCACCTCATTTAGTTATAAAGAATTTGCAGAACAAGTCTCTTATTAAGATTAAGAATGGTAAGTTTGAAATGCATGACCAAATAAGAGACATGGGAAGGGAAATCGTTCTCAAGGAAAGCCCCCCTCATACTGGAAGCTACAGCAGGTTATGGTGTGAAGAAGACGTAATCGAAGCTTTAACCAAGTCTCAGGTATGACCTTGCGGAGGGCTTGTTATAGACCTTCTGGCTCCTCCTACGCGAATGTTATATATACCTGGTTTCGCTTTAATGGATTTTCTTCGTTGAAAACTTGTCTATATTTTAGTAGGTTCATTTTATCCACATACAATCCAACAAGTTGCAGGTTGAAATGTGGCTAGTTTTGATCAAATGGTTGGAGGCTAAATATCTTGAACCAACCCAATTGGTTATGTGTTTTCAGGGCAACAAGGTAATTAATCGAGGCATCCTTCTCAACTTAAATGAGGAAAGCAAGGTGAAATTAAGCATTGAAGCCTTTGAATTGATGTCCGAACTGAGATTACTCCTCATCAACTTTGCCATCTTCAATCACTCTGACTTTGGACATTTTCCTGCAAGTCTAAAATGGTTAGAATGGAAAAATTGCCCCTTAGAAGCACTTCCACTTGAAATAAAGTTCAAAAACCTTGTGGTCCTTAATCTTTCTCGGAGTTTTATCGGCAAACTGTGGAGTGAAACAGAAACGGGGTCAAGCTCAAGATCCACAAAAGAGGTTTACGATTGATTCAATATATGTATAGTAGTTGGCATTCTAATAGAATGTTTTTCATTTAGAGTGTTGCTCATTGACTAATGTGCATGTATAAGCCATTTTTGCAGTTGTTTGATGGACTCAAAGTTATTGACCTCTCCTGCTGTGGTTGTCTCGAAGCCACTCCCAATTTTGCTATGGCACCAAATCTGGAGAAGCTTATACTTGATGAGTGTAGCAAGTTGAAAGAAGTTGATGATTCCATTGGGTCTCTAAAAAAGTTGGTTTTTCTTAGCATGAGGGAGTGTGTGTCTTTGGAGGAACTACCCAACGAAATATATGGGTTGAGTTCTCTGATAGACTTCAACCTTGAAGGATGCAGCAATCTTGTCGCTTTTCCACAATTTTCAGCAACAAATTCCACTACTGGCTTTTCGAAACTCAAGCAGCTCATCTTGCGAGATTGCCAGAGCCTTAAAGTTCTACCTGACCTTCATAAGTTCCAGTCTTTAAGAAGCTTGCACATAGATGGCTGCCAACTCCTTGACCACAAAAGGGAACATTTATTTAAGGTTCTCTCTTTCTCTCTCTGTGTGTGTGTGTGTGTGTGCGTGTGCAAATCTACTCGTTTCCTTGATGGGGTTTTCAGTTTTTACATTTCTGTTGGTAATTCAGGATGTGAAATTTAGAGAATGGGATGAACTAAGCATTTTTGGGAGTCGAAGACCGTCTTATGAGCAAGAATTTTGTTTCCTGCTTCCGGTTGGGTCTATGAATGATCCCCTACTTTTACAGCAGTTAAAGTGCCATGGTTATGGTGATATATGTGAGAATGAAGTCATAAAGTTACATGTTCATTATGAAGATATCACAAATTGGAGGTTCATCTTAGAGACTATGCGTGAAGTTCACTGTGACAATTCAATGTATAAGGATGATGTGTATGATGATTGCTATGCGATCAATTTTGATTGGAACGACAAGATAAATGAGGCCCCAAGGGGTAATACCATAATTCTGAAGGTAAGAACTGCCAACAATTCTAAGCTAACAAGAGTTGATGTCAAATTTCAAAAAAGAAGCAAGTTTAGTGGTGTGAACATGAAGCCATTTGTCAGCATATCTAGAAGGGATGTTCAAATTGAACTCTTCATATTTGTCGCTCTCCATCAAGTAGATAAATTTGATGCCATTGAATATTCAATGAAGATTGAAAAACACATAGATGACATGTTAACGCAACTGCGCGTAGAACAAATTCTGTTTTTTGATTGGACTATTGAGGAAGTTATTATTCTTACCTTGATTTTTTGTGATACTGATGCTTCATGGTATGAGCAACGGCATGGAACACGGTTGCCACAACAAGAAACTGCAAAGGTAAGTCATATAGTAGCTATTCCTGTAAATCAAAGTTTTTCTGACGCATGTATAATTGTAAGCGTTCAATCTTCTTTTGCAGGTTTTTGACAAAATAAAAATTCTCAATCTCTCTTATTGTAAGTTTCTTGTGAAGACACCTGATTTGGCTCGGATCCCAAATTTGGAGGAGTTGATTCTTGACCAATGTGAATACTTACTTGAAATTGGTGAATCCATTGGACAACTGAAAAATCTCATCTTATTGAGAATGGTTGGATGTGCAAGTCTATGTGCTCTCCCTTGTGGAATTTTGCAACTGAATTCCCTTCAACTACTTAACCTTGAAGGTTGTTCCAAAATCAGGATCTTACCTAAAGCAGGCATGATGGATGTAAGGTTGGAGAGTCTTCAACGGCTTATACTTGATCATTGCACTTCATTAAGAGAAATACCAGATTATGTTGGAGGGCTCAAGTGCCTACATTGCCTATCCTTGAAAGGTTGTTCCTCACTTAAAGAAATGCCTCGCTCCATTGGAAGTTTGGTGGTCTTAGAGGAGCTCATACTTGATCATTGCACTTCATTAATGGAAATGCCAGATGATTTTGGAGGACTGCTCAAGTGCCTACGTCGCCTATCCTTGGAAGGTTGTTTCTCACTTGAACGACTACCTAGCTCCATTGGAAGTTTGGTGGTCTTAGAGGAGCTCATACTTGATCATTGCACTTTATTAAGGGAAATGCCAGATGATTTCGAAGGACTCAAGTGCCTACGTCGCCTATCTTTGCAAGATTGTTTCTCACTTCCATTCCTACCTGGTTCCATTGGAAGGTCTGTAACAACACTACCAGATGAGCTAGACTACTTAGAGTGCCTAATTAACCCTTGGCAATTGAAGTCTGTGTCCGATCTTTCAAACTCAACAGCGTTGGAGGAGCTGAATGTAGGAAACTGCCGGAATCTCGCCACAATCCCTGGCTTGCAGAATTTGAGATCACTAAAACTCCTATACATGAACGGCTGTTGGGATCTTGATGTCCATAAGATTTGGTCCCAGTTGAAGGTATTCTTTGCTTCTCTATTATATTGGTTGTTACTGATCCATTAGTTGGCGAGATCAGGGTACAACCCATCTGTGTTGCTTAGCATGTTGGGCCACACATTTGATTTGCCACAGACTATAATGTACTAACGGGCAATACATTACCGCACTGGTGAAGCGCCCTTTGTGGTTGGCTGATACAAGAAAATGATGAAATGGGGTGGCCACCTGATGTGTGTTCTATGACCTAAGTCTAGGGAACATCAGGAAGGTCCATGAGCCTGTGTTGGCATACTCGTTCCTGTATCGTTCGGGTACTTAAGTGGGTATTTGGACACACTTGGGTATTTTTATATTGAAACTGCTTAATTTTATAGATTAAAACTGCTTAATTTTATTTAATGTATTCTTTTTCTGACTCAGTTTTTATTATGTTGTTTAGAGTTATTGTTCAATGTCCATTAATATGTAAAATTTTTATTTATATCACTTGTTTATTTTAATGTTGCTCTTTTTTTTTTGCATATATATATATATATATATTCTTTTGCAATCTGATTTTTTTCACATAAAAAATTCATATTTCAGATTTTCATTGAATGTACTCATATTATTGATTACGCAGGAAGCAGCCTTTGATGATCTCCAGGCATTTAGCATCGGTTCGGCAGCAAGCAGATCGGACGGGGACTGTGTGGATCCAATATCTCTTCCGTTTCCGAGGGGAGGGTGCATGAGGAACGAGCACCTGCAACTTGAAAAAATGGACGTTTTTGTTTGGAAAAATTTAGAGTCTGAAACAATGTATCTTGGGGACAGAGTCCAAGAAGACGATAGCGTGCTAAATGTTGGTGTAGCTGTAGGGTCATGTCTCTTTCCAGCTGCTCGGCCCCAGATGGCCCTACGATTAAGGGCCTCACAGTTAAGGGAGGACTCTCAAGGCCGTTATCGTAAGCGCTCGTACACAGTCAGGTTCGGGAAGGGCGATGAGATAAATAGGCGCTTGAGGGTGGAGGCAACAAGTGTCCCAATCCTACACATATCTTGCCAAGACCGAACGGTCCTTGTGATGGAAGCTGCAGTATGGATTCACACTTGAATCTGTTGTATCCTTTAAATATTTACTCTCTTTTTTTTAATGACACCGAGTAGAAGCGCCTGCCAGTTTTGATGGCACCAAAAGTTCCATAATGTTACTAGTTCCTTTCCATCACCATCATATACATCTTATTTTTTCTCTTATTTGATTGATGACCTGAAATCAAGAATATCCTTACGACATTACAACTTAGGTTCCACCAGCTGATGCCTCTAGACTCCTAGGTTGCATTTTTTATAGACTTTGTTCTGAGTTCAGAGACCGATTTTTAGAAACCGTTCATACACAGCCACGTTGTGGAAGGATCGTTTATACGCACCATGTTTGGGAAGGACAGTTATTGGCGTTCACACACAGGCAGGTTTGGGAAGGACGATGAGATAAATAAGCGCTTGAGGGGAGAGGCAACAAGTGCCACTGTGTTCGGCTTACACATATCTTGCCATGACCCAACGTTCTGGATGGTGCAAGCAAACATATCTTTTCGCACTTGAACTTGTTCCTTGTATTATTTAAATATTACCATTTTTTTTTAATGACACTGTGTTCGGCTTATCTGCAATTTTTTCTCTGAAAAATAACATGCTTACTTCTGTTGGGAAATGTTGGATGAGCATCTAAGAAATTAGCGCTCCTATTGTCACAGCCTTCAAATCCAAAGTCCAGATAAAAGAGAAGTGAGTCAAGCTGCCTCATTTGCTGCAGATCTTGATGTAAGGCCACCTTGGTACCTTGCCCAGCCTTTTTTTTTGGGGAGGATTGGTCATCAAGTTTTAGTTTAATACAAACCATTGGTTCCTTTCCCCATATCAGAAAAACACATGTAAGTGTTAAAATTGCCTGATATAATGCATTGCCCTTTCCTAATTTGGAATAATTAAAAAAGCAAACGCCATTAGAACTCCGATTCAACCCAATATTTTGGGTGAGTCCCAAGGGCTGGATGATGCTTATGGGTCAAAAGAGAAAACAGGGATCTGAGAATCGCGGAAGCAGGGGAAGCCGGTGCATACGCAAATATTTATTTGAGGTATTCTCTCTCTCTCTCGCACACATGCGTGCATGCCTATGCCACATGCTTAGTTGATGTGGTATTTTTGTTTTACATTTTTCTGTTGGCAATTCAGAATGTGGCGTTTAGAGAATGGGATGAACTCAACTTCGTTTGAGCATCCAACGGCGTGTTGGAACCGTAGTTGATAAACCCGTAAATCGGGGCACGGATCGGTAGCCAATCGGGTCACTTATTGACTCGTCCGAGTTAAGTCTTTTATTTTATTTTGGCGGTTTTCAAAAAAGGAAAAATTTGGAGTCTTCAGTCTTTTAAACATTTACTAGAAACGAAATTTTAAAGACTTTCTTTTGTCGTTTTGAAAGTATTTGTACAAAAATAATTTGTTACTGACGCATCATTACATTTTATTTACATGCTATCACAATGTACTTTTTTAAAAGCTCTCTTGGTTTCTCGTTACATGCTTTCATAGTGTACTCTTTTTTTGAAAGCACTCTTTTCTCTCTCTCGAGAGAGATAGACGAAGGGAGAGATTGACTTTTACAGTCGTTGACTGTCCGAGCTAGGTCTTTTTATTTTGACGGGTTTTAAATAAGGATATTTTGAAAAATCAGGTTTAATAAAACTAAAATGTTGAAAACTTTCTTTTGGTTTTCAAAGTATATGTAAGAAAATTTCTTATTAACTCATCACTGGTTTACCACAAATAAAAATCCGTGAATAAAATGATAAAGGGAAAAATATGCGAAAAATCAAGTTCTTTTTTGTTTTTTTTAAACGGTATGTTTTTAAAAGTTTTAGACGACTAATTTATTTATCATGTCTTCTTGCATTTTTTTGAAAAAAAGCGTTTTTTGTGACTATATTGTCAACACAGCAAAGTTCATGAACAAATAAAAATATGTTGTGATAGTTGGAATGATCATGAAAAGCTATTCTTCTTGGATATTTAATGCCTTCTTGCCAACAAAAGTTCAGAGTCAAAGGAAGCCAAGCCCTTGCATGCAGCATGAAATGAATTCTGATCGCAGACAAAGTCTTTTCAAATGTTTATGCAGATGAAAACCTTGATACGTATTGGGTTTCACATGTCAGTGGATGCACTTCAGTAATTTCTGATCCCCTGAATTGGTATAATATGTGAACTTAAGAATTGGGTCGTCATAAGATTAAGCATCACGGCAAAGCACGGAGCCACGAATTCATGGCCATTCAAGTTTGCATGTACAAGAACACATTCTCCGCTATGACTAATCTCTGCACAAGCCAAGGCATTCATAGGCTTGGGGAAAAGGGTACTAGCCCCGAAGTTTTACGCCTCCAAGGAGCAATGAGGTCTCTCAAACACAGCTGCTGTTTTCCCCCGTCATGAGCAGAGGAAACACATTCCTTGCCCAACTACAGTTGCAACTTGGATCCGCATAAGAGCAGAACCACATAGTTACTAACTAGTCATCTGTCAGCAAAATGGCTAACACAAACAGGCGATCGAAACAGACGTTACAGACACACAATTTTCAGTCAGAGCAAAAAGAGAGACCTTCTCTGCGTGAAACAGAACATACACATCCACTGTGATTCCCAACGTTCTTTCCCTGTGCACCGAACCTGAACCTGTTTACCTTGCAGGCCGTCTGGACCGCCTGTTCTGGTTAGTCTGAAGTAAAAGCCATGATTAAGTGTTTTTCGTGCGATTGTGTCAAAAAGTTTAAGTTCAATAGAAGCGATTGATTTTTCTAGTCTCAAGGAAAAGGCACTTGCAAGTGTCAGAATTACCTGAGAATTAAATGCATGACCTTTGCTAAATACCACTCTTCTCAGGTTAAAAATCAAGAAAGGAGAAATCACCCAAGTGGCAGAAAACGTTAGAATTTTTTTCTCAAAACCTTTTACGGCACGCCATGGCTTATATAAATGTTCGAGGCACCTTTTATGGTGCCTGGAGTGGCGCTATTCCTTTAACTTTTTACAGAAGATTGTTGTTTGATTTTTTTTTATTTTCAAAGTACAGAAGATTGATGTTTGAAACAAAAACAGCCTACGAGCTCCCCCGCCCACCCCTTGTACCAACCCTATTGAACATGCTATTTGGAAGATAATTGAAGTCCCGTCAAACGCTTTAGTTTCCACCCGTCAATAGATAAATACGAAGAGATAAGGATCGTACAATCCTACCTAAGGAAAAACGAGAAGTTTCCTGCCACTTTCTTTTTTTTTTTAATGAATTAACATTAAAAAATTATTCCGTTGTCATTGTGCAATTAAATTTTTCAAGAAGTTGTAGTTATCCTATCCTTTTATCAATGTCTGTCCTGATCCGATCATATGGTCAGAAACTCCACATCTTGTTTCTTTTCTATAGATTTTAAAATTTTTTTGTGTAATGACACTCTTATGTTGAAGTGGACTGATGAATAACATAGCTTATTGGTCGTTTGATGTGCTGAAAACGAGAAGGAAAAGCTTACCTGTTGGGTTCCTAAAATTTTGGGGGAGAAATTGGGGTTTTTGTGAGGACAAAAGAGAGAGAGAGAGAAATCTACTGATTTGGTAGTGAATTTTTGGAGGTCTTTTTGGTGTGTAAACCTTTCCAACAAAGTACGCTTCAAAAACTTATTCCACTCGTCAAATGCCCTGTTCATGGCATTTATTGCCTTAGTTTCACGAAAATATTTCATGTCTCACGGGAGATAAATTTTTTGTTAAAATTGAGAGCTCAAAGCTTCTTTTAAATTCTGAAATGCAACATGCTGCATTGTGGAATGGAAATTGAAATTTCTTTTAGAAAATGTAACTTAAAAAGATGTCAACACCTTATCAAACTTTAAGAGGACTTGTCTTAATAAATTATAAGATAATTGGCTAAGAAGCATCACATGAAATGGACGAAAAAACTAAAAAAATGATAAAAAAAAAAGGAAAAGCCAGTGGAAGCCGCTCTCGAAAACAAGCCGGCAAAGAGGAAAGTTCCCTGTCCCCTTTCTTCATAAAATGACTCCATCCACTGTTGTTGCATCTAAGCAGAGCAGGAGCTTTCGATTGAAAAGATGGCGTTAATGCAGAGCAATAAGGCAGGGCCTTCTAAGTCGCCCTTACACAGGAATTTCCATGGCCGCTTCGAGTACGATGTCTTCTTGAGCTATCGAGGAGAAGATACCCGCAAGAACTTCGCCGGACTTTTCCGTCATATCCTTGATCAGAAAGGCATACACGCCTTCTTTGACGACTTAGATTTGCAGAAGGGGGAGAAAATTGAGGAGATATTGGAGGCAATAAGCAGGTCCAGGTTCTTGGTTCCCATCTTCTCCCAGAACTATGCTGAATCTAAGTGGTAGAAGTTGCCAAGATGGTAGAATGTCGTAAGGATGGTGGGCAAGAGAGGCTTATCGTTCCTGTCTTTTTTGACGTCAATCCGAAGGACGTCCGACACCAGAGCGGCCCATTCAAGGCCGCCTTTTTGAAGCACAAGAAGGAAAGAAGGGAAGAGGTAGATGGATGGAAGCGCGCGCTGGAATACGTTGGAGGAATTTCCGGCTATGATCTCAAAGCCTACAATGGGTGATTCACGCCTCTCTCACCTTTTCCAATTTTCACTGTTTTAACACCTAATTTTTCCTTTATTCGATACAAATTCTAAAGCAGAGTGTCTGGAAGAGCATTAGGAAGTGATGGATGCATCGGATTAGACAGATTAAATACAAATTGCTCAATGCTAAATTTGTTCTGGAAATACAACTGTTATTTTCTATTCTTTCTTTCCGAGAAAGTCCACTAGTTTTCCATCCATTCTGTCGGAAGCAAATGTTCACTGTGAGCCACAAATAGTACTGGCATGAAATTATATTTCTATAATTCGATGAATTATAGAAATAATTCATTTATTAGGCACGTTACTGAACCCATATGTTCTGCTCCTCATAGTCTTGTGAAGGGTATTTCTAATCATTTTTCAAAAGTTAGACCATTTAGAGAAACTATACTTTTTGCCAATCCCTTTTTTACCATTATAGGGGTGTTTTACCTTTAATAGCTGTGAGATTTTTTTGGTGAACCTTCCTGGGTTGACTAAGCCTGTGATTCCCCTGATGAAGTTTTTCTTCCCAAACATAAATCAAGTTACTTTCTTTTAATTTTCTTTTGCAGAAACCAAAGCGAACTTGTCAGTTCAATGGTTGAAAAGATTCAGACTGTTTTGGCATCGAAGATGCCCCTTGATCAGGAGGAAGAATATCTTGTTGGTCTTGACCGCCGTATAGAAAAGATGATGGAGCTTATGGACATCCAAGTAAAAGACGTCCGGATCATTGGAATCCATGGCGTCGGTGGCGTGGGGAAAACTACACTTGCCAAGGCCATCTATAATAAATGCCATCACAAGTTTCAGGCGAGTAGCTTCATTGAAAACGTAAGAGAGGTTTACAAATCTAAAGGACCAATGGAGCTCCAAAAGCAGCTTATTCAGGATTTTTCGCATGACAAACATAAAATAAATGAGAATATCTCAAGTAAAGCGGTCGGAATGATTAAACAAAAGGCTAGTAAGAAAACTGTTCTTCTTGTTCTTGATGATGTCGATGATAAAAATCAGCTCGATGCTTTGGCTGGCAAGAGAGACTGGTTTCATCCAGGAAGTAGAATCATCGTCACTACGAGGCAAGCGGAGATACTTAAATTTGCAGGTTTGCAGGATGATGCTGTTTATATGGTTGAGGAATTGGATGGGGAAGAATCGCTTCAGCTATTCAAATATCATGCATTTGGAGATCAAGAACCCCAAGAAAAGTATACCAAGTTATCCAAGGAAGTCGTATCAATTAGCAATGGGCTGCCATTAGTTGTCCAAGTGTTTGGTTCACTTTTTAAGACAGCCGAAACGCCAGAGGAATGTGACGAGTTGCTGAAAGACTTGAGATCACGTCGTCAAGTTAGCGAAGTTCATGAAAAATTAAGAATATGTTATGATAGTTTAAAATGGAATGAGCGGTACATCTTCTTGGATATTGCATGCCTTCTTGTCGGCAAAAGTTCAGAGGACGCCATCTATATGTGGGATGGTGACAATCTTTTGCCACACCTAGCTATAAGGAGCTTGCAAAATAGGTCCCTTATTAAGATTAACAAGGGAAAGTTTGAAATGCATGACCAAATACGAGACATGGGAAGAGAAATCGTTATGACAGAAAATCCTTCTCACCCTGAAAAGCGCAGCAGATTATGGTGTGAAGAAGACGTGGTGAAAGCTTTAACCAAGCTTCAGGTAAATTAAGACTTGATCTGATCAATTTCTCTTTCTCTAAAGATCATCAGTGATTCGATTTGATATTTATTATTTAGTATTTTTGGTCGATGCACAACTGATTCGTCAGCGAATCGACTGATTCGATTTATAAACTGATTTTTCACAACATGGGTCATAGCTCAAAGCAATTTTTATATTTTCAAAACAATTTTTGTTCTTCAAAAGAATATGATCTTCTATCAGGCAAATCCATTTTTCGAAAGATTGCTCAAAAAGATGTTTTATTCTTTTTATTACTTTCAGTAAGCTGATCAGTAAGTACGTGATGTGGCTTTCAAATTGCAATTTTTGTAACGCTATGATGGCAATAGAGCATGAATACATGAATTCCTTTACATTAAAAACATCTGGTAAGATGGCAAGATCAAATTGAATACTTGTAGTATATCTGCTCACGAGAAGTTTACCCACAAGACAAACCTCGGTTTGTCAAAAGCATACAAGTTCGAGAAAAGAAAAAATATTGAAAAAAAAAACTTAACGAAAAATAAAAATGATGTCTACATAAAATAACAGCCTGTCCGTGATTTAGAAATAAAAATAAAATAAAAAATTAGTCACAAATAACAAATTATGATAATAAAAAATATAATAAATTGTGGTAAAAAAATATCGTGCTCTATATTATGAAAAGATCGTTAAAGATAAAATGATTACTTCGTCAAAGCAAACAAACTTTAAAAATAAAGAACAAGGGTAGGAAATGGAAAAAGTATTGAAAAGCCTTGATCAATATTAAAATGGATACCTGATGTTATTCAAAACACAAATCCATTTTTCAATTAGAAAATATATGATCTATATTATGAAAATACCATTATTCATTAATTTTAATAAAGTCTACCGCATATTTCACTATTTTATTTTGGGTGATGCTGACATAAACATATGAAACTAATTAGGCTATAGTGAAAGGAAAATTATTAATTATGACCTTTTACAAGCTTTTGTTTCCAGGGGCATAACATAGTTCGTCGGCTTGGAGGGTTGGTGAAAGCCTGATAGTCATTTTGATTCCTATGGGTACTACACTTCGGCACTACAAATAGTACATACACAACATTTTAGTTGATGGGCCATATACAACTTCACGCTCTCTCTCTCTCAAAAATGCTGTTTAAACCAAATAAGTGACATTGAAGAAGGGGTTCAAACAACATGCAAGGTATATGCAAGGTATAATTAAGGACCTGAGTGGGGAAATATAGATAAAGTGAAAGGGTAAGGAAAGAAACTCAATCACTTTTTTTTAGTAAAAGACGGGAAAAAAAGTGCTTGGTCAGCACATTTGGTCTATCTCAGAGGTGTACGTAACACAAAATAAGTTAACTGGAAGACTAGTAAAACAATTTGTGCTGCTATCCTATTTTCCAAGGTTTGACTTGAATTGGGTTTCACCTTGGAACGTGATGCTCATATCTGTTCTGCCCCTTTTGTTTAGCAATCAAACTGTACCTTAAGGTCCTTCGAATGATGAGTTTCGATTCCCTTCCAGTTATAATAGATCTTCAGCTGCTTTTACGTGATTTTCTCCAGTCTCACTTTAATGGATTTTCTTCATGAACAAATTGCTGGAGGGTAAAATATGTCACAAGCAAATATAATATAATTGGTCATGATTCCAGGGAAACAAGATTCAAGGCATCCTTCTCGACTCACGTGAGGAAAGCAAGGCTAAATTGAGCACTGAAGCCTTTGAATTGATGTCCGAAATTAGAATACTACTTATCAACTCGGCCAACTTCAGTTATTCTGAATTTCAGCATCTTCCTACAAGTTTGAAATGGTTAGAATGGAAAGGTTGTCCCTTGCCAACATTTCCACTTGAAAGCAAGTTTAAAAGCATTGTGGTCCTTAACCTTTCTCGGAGTTTTATCAGCCAATTGTGGACTGAAACAGCAACATGGTCAAAGCTCAATATCCACGAAAGAGGTTTGCATTTGATTCAATATATGTATAGTAGTTGGCACTCTAATATAATGTTTAACATTCAAGAGTGTTGCTTATTGACTAACATTCATACACCATTTTGCCTGTTGTTTGATGGACTCAAAGTTCTTGACCTCTCCTGCTGTGGTTGTCTCAATGTCACTTCCAATTTTACTATGGCACCAAATCTGGAGAAGCTTATACTTGATGAATGTTACATGTTGAAGGAAGTTGATGACTCCATTGGATCTCTAAAAAAGTTGGTCTTTCTCAGCATAAGGGAGTGTGTGTCTCTGGAGAAACTACCCAGTGAAATATATGGGTTGAGTTCTCTTGTAGTTTTCAACCTTGAAGGATGCAGCAATCTTGTCGCTTTTCCACAATTTCCACCAACAAATTCCATTATTGGCTTTCCGAAACTTGAGCAGCTCATCTTGCGAGATTGCCAAAGCCTTGAAGTTCTACCTGACCTTCACAAGTTTCAGTCTTTAAGAAGCCTGCACATAGATGGCTGCCAATGTCTTGACCACAGAAGGAAACATTTATTTGAGGTTCTCTCTTGTCTTTGTCTCTGTGTTTTTGTGTGTGTGTGAGGGGGATTTTTGTGTTTATGTTTCTGTTGCCAATTCAGAATGTGGCATTTGGAGAATGGGATGAACTCAGCATTTCTGGAACTCGAACACCGTCTTATGAGCAAGAATTTTCTTTCCTGCTTCCAGTTGGCTCTATTAATGATCCCTTGCTTTTACAACAGTTACAGTGCCATGGTTATGGTGATCCATGCGAGAACAGAACCATAAAATTGCATGTTTGTCATGAAGATACGGTAAATCGTGGGGTGATTTTGGAGACTATGCATGAAGCTCACTGTGACAATTCCATGTATAAGGACAATGTGTATACTGACAGCTATACAATCAATTTTGGTAGGAACGATAAGATAAATGAGGTTCCAAGGGGCAAAACCATAATTATGAAGGTAAGGCCTGCCGACAATTTTGAGCTAAGAAAAGTTGATGTCAAAGTTCAAAAAAGAAGCAAGTTTAGTGACGAGAACATGAAAACATTCATCAGTGTAAGTAGAAGAGATTTTCAGAATGAACTCTCGATATTCTTCAGTCTCCAAGAAGTAGATAAACTTCATGCCATTAAATATTCAACGAGGATCGAGAAACGCAAAGATGACATGGACACGCAAATGAGTGTCCAATGCAGAGAACAAATGCTGTTTTTTGATTGGACTATTGAGGAACTTATTATCCTTACCATGATTTTTGGTGATATCAAAGCTTCATGGTATGAACAACGACATGGAACTGGGTTGCCACGACAAGAAACTGCAAAGGTAAGTCATATGTAGCTACTATTGTGAAAATCACATTTTTCCGATGCATAATTGTAGTCCTGCAATCTATTTTTGCAGGTTTTTAACAAATTAAAAGTTCTCAATCTCTCTTCTTGTAAGTTTCTTGTCAAGGCACCTGATTTATCTCAGATCCCAAATTTGGAGGAGTTGATTCTTGATCATTGTGAATGCTTACTTGAAATTGGTGAATCCATTGGACTGCTGAAAAATCTCATTTTATTGAGCATGGTTGGATGTGCAAATCTAGGTGCTCTCCCCTATGGAAGTTTGCAACTGAATTCCCTTCAACTACTTAGCCTTGAAGGTTGTTCAAAAATCAAGATCCTACCTGAAGCAGGCATGATGGATGTAAGGTTGGAGAGTCTACAACGGCTTATACTTGATCATTGCACTTCATTAACAGAAATACCAGATTATGTTGGAGGGCTCAAGTGCCTACATTGCCTATCCTTGAAAGGTTGTTCCTCACTTAAAGAAATGCATCGCTCCATTGGAAGTTTGGTGGTCTTAGAGGAGCTCATACTTGATCATTGCACTGCATTAATGGAAATGCCAGATGATTTTGGAGGACTGCTCAAGTGCCTACGTCGCCTATCCTTGGAAGGTTGTTTTTCACTTGAACGACTACCTCTTTCCATTATGAGTTTGGTGGTCTTAGAGGAGCTCATACTTAATCATTGCACTTCATTAATGGAAATACCAGAAAATGTTGGACGACTCAAGTGCCTACGTCGCCTATCCTTGGAAGGATGTTCCTCACTTAGATGGCTACCACTTTCCATTATAAGTTTGGTGCTCTTAGAGGAGCTTATACTTGATCATTGCCCTTCATTAACAAAAATACCAGATGTTGTCGGAGAACTCAAGTGCCTACGTCGCCTATCTTTGCAAGGTTGTTGCTTACTTCGATCCATTGGAAGGTCGGCAACAACACAACCAGATTGGCTAGGCAACTTTAAGAGCTTAATTTACCGTTGGCAATTGAAATCAGTGCCCGATCTTTCAAACTTGACAGCATTGGAGGAGCTGAATTTAGAAAACTGCCGGAGACTCGTCTCAATCCATGGCTTGCAGAAGTTGAGATCACTGAAAGTCCTACACATGAATGGCTGTTGGGATCTTGATGTCCATAAGATTTGGTCGCAGTTGAAGGTATTCTTTGCTTCTCTAAAGCTAATGCCATTATATTTTTCGTTGTTACTGATCCATTAATTGGCGAGATCTGGGTACAACCCCGTGTATGTGGTTTAGCATGTTGGGCCACACATTTGCTTTGCCACAGACGGTAGTGTACTAATGGGCAAGTACATTACGCCATTGGTGAAGGGCCCTTTGTGGTTGGCTGATACAAGAAAATGATGAAATGGGGCAGCCACCTAATGTGCGTTCTATGACCTAAGTCAGGAGTACTTCAGAAAGGTCCATGAACCCATGTCGGCATACTCGTTCCTGTGTCATTTTGGTACTTAGACGCACTTGGGTATTTTTACATTGAAATTGCTTAATTTTGTAAACTAAAACTGTTTAATTTTACTTAATTTAATTTTTTCCAACTCCGTTTTTATTTTGTTTTTAGAGTTATTGTTCAATGTCCATTAATATATAAAATTTTTATTTATATCACTTGTTTATTTAAATGTTACCTTCATTTTTTTCTGTTATATATATATATATATATATATATATATATATATATATATATATATATAGTATCCTATCATATTCCTTGTACCCACATTGACGTGCCATACAGAGCCCTACCCATGACTTAGATTATGACCATTTCCTACAACAGTCATACTTCACTAGTTTGTCTTCCTGTTTGATTTCATCTTTCCTTTTTAAATTGTAATCTCCTTTTTTTTAACCTCAACAAATCCATCTTTTGAATTTTCAGACCTGTCAGTTTAATTAGAAAGTCAGCCTTAGGAATGATATTGAACTAAAACGAAAAAGCACATATGATTCTGGAAATGGGGCAGTGATGAACACGTCGTAATGAACACGTCCAGGTGTATTTTCACGAAGCCAAATTTCACTAAATTAAACTGTCTCCTTGTCAATGTTTCGAACATCCTCATATCTGAAAACTGATGTTGGATGACTGGATCGGATC
Organism: Nymphaea colorata; assembly: GCF_008831285.2. Lineage (NCBI taxonomy): Eukaryota > Viridiplantae > Streptophyta > Magnoliopsida > Nymphaeales > Nymphaeaceae > Nymphaea > Nymphaea colorata. The sequence continues at coordinate 3,431,266 of NC_045139.1, forward strand.
CGAGGGGGCACAGAGCATATTTTCATGATTATTTAACATTGTTTATATATATATTCTTTTGCCATCTGATTTTTTGTTCATATAAAAATTTCATAAAAATTTGATTACGAGCTTGATCCGAAAGGGCACATGGCATATTTTCATGATTTTTTAACATTGTTTATATATATATATATATATATATATAGATATATATACTTTTATATAATGTACTCGATTTATTAATTACTCAGGAGGCAGCCTTTGATGATCTCCAGGCATTCAGTATTGGTTCCGCATTCAGTATTGGTTTCAGCTTGGACGGGGAACGTGTGAACACAATATCTCTTCCGTTTTCGAGGGGAGGGTGCATGAGGAACGAGCCCCTGCAACTTAAAAGAATGGACGTTTTTGTTTGGAAACTGGTCGAGTCTGAAACAATGGACGTTGGAGACAGAGTCGAAGAAGATGATAGCGTGCTAAATGTTGGTGTAGCTGTAGGGTCACGTCTCTTCCCAGCTGCTCCGGTCCAGATGGCCCTACAATTAAGGGAGGACCTTGAAGCCCAACAAAGAGAGGGTCCTTATTACCGTTATTGGCGTTCGTACACAACCAGGTTTGGGAAGGACCGTTCTGCCCCAGGTTTGGCCTGGCTTCTGAAGTTACTCGATGCCCTACTTTGGATTGCGACGGCAGTCATTGCCCTATTAGAGAAGTACGATGATTTCCGTTCATACACAGGCAGGTTTTGGGAGGACCGTTATTTCCGTTCATACACATACACAGGCAGGTTTGGGCAGGACCGTTATTTTCGTTCATACACAGGCAGGTTTGGGAAGGACGATGAGATAAATCAGTGCTTGAGAGTAGAGGCAACATATCTTCCCAGGACCCAACGGTCTTGCTGCTGGGAGCTAACATATCGTTTTGCACTTGAACCTGTTGCCTGTATCATTTAAATATTTAACTTTTTTTTTTTTTTTTTTTTTTTAATGACACCGAGCAGAAGCGTCTGCCAGTTTTGATGGCACCAAAAGTTTCTTGATCTCGTGAAACAAATCATGAGCATATGGAAAAAATGACAAGTGTCTAGCTGAACAGACGGTGCTCAGAATGGTGCGAGCTAGCACATGGTTTCGCCCGCTGATATTATCAAAGGTCGCTAGTTTAGTAGCAATTGGTCTTTATTGGGATCATTAGGCAGCTAGCTTGGTAGCTGGGGTTTATTGGCATAATTAAATAAGACAGCTAGCTTGGCAGTTGGCCATTATTGGGATCAATAAAGAAAGCAATTAACTTGGTAGTTGGTCGTAGGGGGCAGAGGGACCTTGTCCGCTTGTTAAAATTTTGAAAATATAATTTGGCACCATGAGTGAAAAGTTCCTACTTCCACCTCTGGTTTGCTTTACTGGCATCATTTAAAATTTTTTCCAATAAAGATTTTCTCAAAATCCTTTTTTTTTTTTTAAGTTTTGATAAACATCTCATCCAAATCGAATATACTGCTATCCCTACAAATATATTTCGCAAACACAATACCAAACAGAACCTTTTTGGAACATAACTCTTTTTAATATTTCCACTCCATGGATATTTTTATAATAGATTTGAATGTACTCTAAGTAATCTAACCTGCTACTAAGCGATTAAACGATTTCATAAAATGCACTAAAGCAATCTTTTTCATGCTCATACGGATTTTCTTAAGCAAATAAAAAAAATGAACTAGCTATATATATTTATATTTTGTGTGTGTACTTGTGTATATATATATATATATCATAACAATGAGAGGTAGTGAACACATATAGGTATTCAAATCGAGCCTCTTCATTGATTGCAAGAGTCATTTTGCTACACACTAAAGTATCTAAACATGGCAATAGTGTTTTAAAGTTTATTCTATTTTAGTTGTATAACCTGACCATCTTTTATTGTTAAGCCTTTCTTTTTTCAATCTTGCCAGTTATGCGCTTTTATGACATATTAACTCCTGTGCACTACTTTCATACACAAAAATGGTGTATAGTGCAATATTTCTTTCCATTTTATCTTGGATTAAACTAAGGCTGGGCATCGGGTCGGGCCGGCCCGGCCCGGCCCGATAAAAATGTAAAAATGAAGCCCAATAACCTAAACGGGCCGGCCCGTTTCTAAACGGGCTGGGCCGGGCCCAAGTCATATCGGGCCTCAGGCTTCGGTCAAGGCCCGAGGCCCGGCCCGGCCCGGCCCGATTAATAATGGGCCGGGCGGGCTGAGATGGGCTTCGGCCCGGCCCGTTATTGAAAAAACTCAGACACAACGAATGCAGGAGGCAGCACAATTTACAGCTTCAGATGATGAAACACCATGGAGTATCAAGTTCTTTTATAGGCACATTGATAGTTTACAGACTGAAGACCTTCACGGCAGCCGGCACACGGTCACCGGAGAAGGCAGCCGATGGCGACGACGACGACCGGAGGAGCAGCCGATGGGCGAAGAGGAGGCAATGCCGCAAATGCAATCTCTCGAGTCTCGACGAGCGACGGTGACGATGGAAGGTCGAAAAGTAAACCCTAACTCTCTAAGCTCAAGTTCATTTTTATTTAACCCTAGGTCCCTAACGAGTAACGAAGTTCATTTAAAAAAAAAAAAAAAACAACGGGCTTCGCGGGCCGCCGCCGATCAAAGCGGCTGGCCCGCGCCCGGCCCGTTAGTTACCGGGCCGGGCCGAGCCCGGTAACTAACGGGCCGACTACTATAAAAGTAAGGCCCGGGCCCGAGACCGAGTCGGGCCGGGTACCGGGTACCCGGCGGCGGCCCGGCCCGATGCCCAGGCTTAGATTAAACTAAAAGATCTACTGCACGCCCTTTGTGCTTTTACCCACCGTCTCGTTTTACTTTTACCTCAATGCCCTTTTCACTATTTTCTTTGTAAAAGCCTGCAATCACAAGCAAGCATGGGCTTCTCGACTCCAATCACAAGCATGCATGGCCTTAATCGAATTCAAATTGGATGTATCTAATTTCTTTATATGATATTAAGATTTTTCCATATCCAATTTTTTGGAAACATTTTGACCAGGCATCTGGTCCAAATTGAATATATTGAAACCCCTGCAAATATATTTCACAAACACGATATTAAAACAGAACCTTTTTGGGACACAACTTTTTAATTAATTCAGAATATTTCCCACCCCATGGATATTTTTTAATAGATTTGAGCGTTGCCTAAGTAATCTAACCTGCTACTGAACGATTTTATAAAATACAATAAAATTATTCATTTTCATGCTCATAGGTACTTTCTTAAGCAAATTAAAAAGAATGGTCATTTGATAGCAATAACTTGAATGTAAAAAATGAACTAGCTATGTATATTTATATTTTGTGCATGTTCTGTATTATATATAATAACAATAAGAGTTAGTGATTGTTATAATTGAAATTCGAGTTGAGCTCTGTGGAGGAGGCTTGAGCTCGACTCCATACTATAGCGTTGAGTTCGAACTCCGCTCAATTAACTTGTCTACTTGTTTTTAATTATTTAACTGGTTTCTTTTAACTTAAATTAAAAACGTGTATAAAACGTGAAAAACAAGTCAGTCATATAAAACGTAAAAAACATGTTTTTTTTTAAATATCAAAAAACAAAAAACACGTATACTACCATATAATACCTGTACTATATGCGTTTTTTTCTTTTTTGCCATTTTTTTGCATATTTTTATTAATTTTTATTTTTTATAATTTTTAAGATTTATTAAATGTTTTAAATTTTTTAAAAATTTGCCGAGATATTCCTAATATATACAACTTTTCCGTATTATACCCAAGAAATTCCTCACCGTATAATACCCGAGCACATTTTTTGTGGCAATGCTTTCAACTAATTCAACTGCAAAGGACCATCTAATAGAAAATCCAAAGAAAAAATGTGCTTAAGAAAAGCATATAAACAAAAAAATCTCCTTCACAACATACTTATATAGTCGACCTGAGTTGAGTCAATAGGACTGCACAACGAGTCGAGCCAACTCTGGCTCGACTCGAACTTGTTTGAAAAAACTTGGCTTGAGCTCGACTCATTTGTAAACGAGTTGAGTTCGAGCTCAACTTTGTGTAGTTGATTAACCGGACCATGTATGTCGGCTTCATAAAGCTCTCTATGGACTTCGGCAAGTTCTAAGGGCATGGTATGATAGGTTTGGATTTTTTCTACTCTCAAAAGGTTTCTTTTGCAGCATTTCAGATTCTTCTCTCTATATTTATCATCATAAAAAGGGAACCATCATTCTATTATTGTATGTGGATGATATCATCTTGACCGGCAGCAATAATCTTTTCATTCAAGAATTCATCACTGAACTTAGTAATGAGTTCTTGATGAAGGATCTAGGCAGCTTGCATCACTTCCTTGGTATTGAGGTTCTCAAAACATCTCAAGGTCTTTTTCTCAATCAAAAGTAGTATGCTTACAGCCTCTTAGAACGTGCTGATCTAATAGCTTGTAAACCAGCTGTAACTCCTCTAGTTCAGAATTTTTGGCCACCTTCTGAAGATCCATTGTTTGTCAATCCTATACTCTATCACAGCTTGGTAGGTGGACTACAATATCTCACGTTCACTCGTCTTGACATTACCTATAGTGTCAACTATGTCAGCCAATATATGCAGCATCCTACTCAAAGTCAGTTTATGCTTGTTAAAAGAATCCTTCGATATGTTCATGGGACTATTGAACTCGGCTGTATAATTACACCTCAGTCAGTTTTTCGCTTGCATGCCTACTCAGATTCAGATTATGTTGGGTGTCAAGAAACATGTCGATCCACAACTGGTTTTTGTACATTCATTGGCACAAATGCTATCTCTTGGACAGTTAAAAAACAACCAACGGTGGCTCGATCTACAACTGAAGCAAAATAGAGATCGATGGCCTCTGCAGCAGCAGAGTTAACATGGTTTTCCTTCATTCTCAAAGATATCAGCATTCATATTACTGATCCCTCGCATTTATACTGCGACAATATGTCCGCCTTACAAGTCAGCATTAAACCAGTGTTTCATTCAAGAATGAAGCACGTTGCCATTGATTATCATTTTTTACGAGAGAAAGTGGCGTTGGGGACCTTAGTTACTCAATATGTTTCTTCATCTCAGCAGGTTGCCGATATTTTTACAAAAGCCTTATCTAGATCCGCCATTGAATATCTCAGAGACAAACTGGGTGTCATTCACCCACCACCCAGTTTGAGGGGGCATGATAAGAGTAAATCAGCACAACGTGATTTTAGGGATATTCAAAATATGAAAGTGGTGAAGATCAAGGAAATCACTCAAGATGTTGAGGATCTTGATGTCAATGGAAAGACCAGAATTAAGGAAGACGTTGAGGATCTTGATATCAATAGAAAAACGAAAATCAAGGAAGGTGTTAGGGAAATTGATAAATTGAAATTACTGAAATTACTTAAAAGGGAGACGCACAGATTTGTTCCCATATAATCCTCCTTTTAAGTAATCCTTCATCCACTCAAAAAATCGTAGATCTTGTAAATCTCTTTTGTACATATACTTGTAATAGCTCATTGAAAATGTAACGTGAGAAATATTCTTTAGTCCTCTCATTTTTCTCAATCCCATCCTTTTATCAGTTTCCATATCCGATCCCTTTTTAAACATATGGACAGACACTACATAACTTATTGGTCGTTTGATGTGCTGAAACGAGAAGGAAAAGCTTCCCTATGTGTTGCTAAAATTTTTGGGGGAGAAATTGAGGCTTTTGTGAGGACCAAAAAAAAAAAAAAGGAGAGAAGTGAGAACCAAGAGTCAAACAAGTAGCTCAAGCTTGCCCCATCACGGGGGCCGGGTACCCAACTACCCATTAGGTATACTGGGTCTGTTGCCTACACTGGGTAATAGGATTTAAAATTTGGCAGACTATTAAATGGAAATTTTTGCCGAAATGATTTAGATTATTTAATTTCATATGCATTATTTGAAGAAAATTTAAATAGCATGGTCTTTTTTCATGATGGAAACTACATATGAACATGTAATTGGAAATAGTTTCGTGGACTTAATTAATTTCTGCCATTGATACCCGCAAAAGTTCGACCCGCGTAACTTTTGCCAGTGATGCAACATGCCCTAAAGGCCAAGTCACATTTGCTTGGATAAAAAGTTCGACCCGCGTAACTTTCAACTAGGATGACTCCAAAACCGGTAATCTGTACCATTGTTCCTACATTCAAACGCACCCTAGAGAACTAATACTTGACCGAATAAAATTAGGAGCTGAAGCTTTTTCTTTGTTAAACCATCAAATGTTGAGCGTGTTTTATGAAGTTCACTTGAAAATATCATGGGGCGATTATTCATAAAATTTCTGCTGAAAGGCATGGCCATATCCATGACCATATACATCCAAGGTGGGTCGAGCCGATCTGAATAGATATGAGGCTGACCCAATGTCATTGAATAGAGAAAGAAATAACTCAAACATATAGTCCAAAAGTTAGTTGGCAGAAGCGAGCCCCATTCATAAATCATCACTGGTCAGGTTGATAGTCAATTAATTAATGTCAGTCAAAGGGTCAGGTTGATAGTCAATTAATTAATGTCAGTCAAAGATTTCATCAACTAATTTCTTGCTAAATTGTTGGGTGTATTTAAAAGTGGGGGTGGAGCCATAAATTTAGGTAGTTGAAATTTTAACTCATGAATGGGGGCAAAATGGTCATTTAACATATGCATAGAAGGAACTTTGACAAGTCAAAAGGGGTCCCTGTCCTACTGGGACTTTTTACATCAAATGGAAACTTTCACCATATTTGTTATTTGAACAAATTTAAATAGCATGGCCTTTTTTCAAGATGGAAATGGTTTCATGGCCTTAATTAATCTCCACAACTGCTGCTTGGGAAAGTAAGAACCTCTAACTGACCTCTCACTTACTCAACTGTTCGTTCTTTTGGTTTCCATTAGCTAGCTACTCATCCATCATCCTTTGAATGTCTTAGTTAACCACAGAGTTGGTTTTTTTAATGTCTTAGTTAACCACACAGTTGTTTCTCAAGACCTTTCTGGCTCCTTGCTGGTTCAACTGGTTCAAGTTAAGGGTGGGCATCGGGCCGAGTCGGGTCGGCCCGACCTGCTAAAACCCGGTCCGAATCAGCTCGTCGGGCTTAAGCCCGGGCTCGGCCCAATAATATTGCTGGGTCTGGGTCGGGCCGAGTACCGGGCCGGGTCGGGCTAGGTACCGGGCGCCTGACCTCCAAAAGTCAGGCCCAGCCCGGCCCGTTTGGCAGGCCGGGCTGGCTTGCCAGAAGAGGGGAGAGGGGCAGCGGAGAAGAGGGGGACGGGAGACGGGAGAGGGGGAGCGGGAGAGGGAACCAAAGGAGGAGACGGAGAGAGGAGGAGACGGAGAGGCAGAAAGGAAGGGGGAGGGAGCGGGTGAGAGGGGGAGACGGGAGAGGGAGAAAGGAAGGGGGAGGGAGTGGGGGAGACGGGAGAGGGAGAGACGGGAGAGGGAGAGGGAGAAAGGAAGGGGGAGGGAGAGGGGGAGAGAGAAAAGAAGGGGGAGGGAGAGGGGGAGGGGGGAGAGGGAACCAGAGGGGAGACAGGAGAGGGAGAGAGTGCAGAGACTCAAAAGGAAACCAGAGGAGGAGAGAGAGCAGAGAGGGAGAGGGAGTCCGGCCTGGCGGGCCGCCGCCGGGTCGCCCTATTGGCTGGGCCTGCCCAGCCCGACGCCCAGACCTAGTTCAAGTGGACTAGCTACTTGTCTTAAAGGAAATTTGAAATGACCTTAGACAATTATGACATGTTTAAACCATATTTTTTTTAAAAAAGCATGAAAAAAACCTGATAAGTTATGGTCGTTTAAAACTAAGAAAAACATGTTTTTAACGCATTTTTTCACGTTCTTTCACGTTTTTTCACTACGAAGAGATAAGGATCGTACAATCCTACCTAAGGAAAAACGAGAAGTTTCCTGCCACTTTAATGAATTAACATTAAAAAATCATTCCATTGTCATTGTGCAATTAAATTTCTCAAGAAGTTGTAGTTATCCTATCCTTTTATCATCCAGATCCGATCATATGGTCAGAAACTCCACATCATGTTTCTTTTCTATAGATTTTAAAATTTTTTTGTGTAATGACACTCTTATGTTGAAGTGGACTGATGAATAACATAGCTTATTGGTCGTTTGATGTGCTGAAAACGAGAAGGAAAAGCTTACCTATTGGGTTCCTAAAATTTTGGGGGAGAAATTGGGGTTTTTGTGAGGACAAATGAGAGAGAGAGAGAGAGAAATCTACTGATTCAGTGACTTGGTAGTGAATTTTTGGGGGTCTTTTTGGTGCGCAAACCTTTCCAACAAAGTACGCTTCAAAAACTTATTCCACTCGTCAAATGCCCTGTTCATGGCATTTATTGCCTTAGTTTCACGAAAATATTTCATGCCTCACGGGAGATAAATTGTTAAAATTGAGAGCTCAAAGCTTCTTTTAAATTCTGAAATGCAACATGCCGCATTATGGAATGGAAATTGAAATTTCTTTTAGAAAATGAAACTTAAAAAGATGTCAACATCTTATCAAACTTTAAGAGGACTTGTCTTAATAAATTATAAGATAATTGGCTAAGAAGCATCACATGAAATGGTCGAAAAAACTAAAAAAATGATAAAAAAAGGAAAATAGCCAGTGGAAGCTGCTCTCGAAAACAAGCCGGCGAGGAAAGTTCCCTGTCCCCTTTCTTCATAAATGACTCCATCCACTGTTGTTGCATCTAAGCAGAGCAGGAGTTTTCGACTGAAAAGATAGCATTAATGCAGAGCAATAAGGCAGGGCCTTCTAAGTCGACCTTACACAGGAATTTCCATGGCCGCTTCGAGTACGATGTCTTCTTGAGCTATCGAGGAGAAGATACCCGCAAGAACTTCGCCGGACTTTTCCGTCATATCCTTGATCAGAAAGGCATACACGCCTTCTTTGACGACTTAGATTTGCAGAAGGGGGAGAAAATTGAGGAGATATTGGATGCAATAAGCAGGTCCAGGTTCTTGGTTCCCATCTTCTCCCAGAACTATGCTGAATCTAAGTGGTGTCTTAGAGAAGTTGCCAAGATGGTAGAATGTCGTAAGGATGGTGGGCAAGAGAGGCTTATCGTTCCTGTCTTTTTTGACGTCAATCCGAAGGACGTCCGACACCAGAGCGGCCCATTCAAGGCCGCCTTTTTGAAGCACAAGAAGGAAAGAAGGGAAGAGGTAGATGGATGGAAGCGCGCGCTGGAATACGTTGGAGGAATTTCCGGCTATGATCTCAAAGCCTACAATGGGTGATTCACGCCTCTCTCACCTTTTCCAATTTTCACTGTTTTAACACCTAATTTTTCCTTTATTCGATACAAATTCTAAAGCAGAGTGTCTGGAAGAGCATTAGGAAGTGATGGATGCATCGGATTAGACAGATTAAATACAAATTGCTCAATGCTAAATTTGTTCTGGAAATACAACTGTTATTTTCTATTCTTTCTTTCCGAGAAAGTCCACTAGTTTTCCATCCATTCTGTCGGAAGCAAATGTTCACTGTGAGCCACAAATAGTACTGGCATGAAATTATATTTCTATAATTCGATGAATTATAGAAATAATTCATTTATTAGGCACGTTACTGAACCCATATGTTCTGCTCCTCATAGTCTTGTGAAGGGTATTTCTAATCATTTTTCAAAAGTTAGACCATTTAGAGAAACTATACTTTTTGCCAATCCCTTTTTTACCATTATAGGGGTGTTTTACCTTTAATAGCTGTGAGATTTTTTTGGTGAACCTTCCTGGGTTGACTAAGCCTGTGATTCCCCTGATGAAGTTTTTCTTCCCAAACATAAATCAAGTTACTTTCTTTTAATTTTCTTTTGCAGAAACCAAAGCGAACTTGTCAGTTCAATGGTTGAAAAGATTCAGACTGTTTTGGCATCGAAGATGCCCCTTGATCAGGAGGAAGAATATCTTGTTGGTCTTGACCGCCGTATAGAAAAGATGATGGAGCTTATGGACATCCAAGTAAAAGACGTCCGGATCATTGGAATCCATGGCGTCGGTGGCGTGGGGAAAACTACACTTGCCAAGGCCATCTATAATAAATGCCATCACAAGTTTCAGGCGAGTAGCTTCATTGAAAACGTAAGAGAGGTTTACAAATCTAAAGGACCAATGGAGCTCCAAAAGCAGCTTATTCAGGATTTTTCGCATGACAAACATAAAATAAATGAGAATATCTCAAGTAAAGCGGTCGGAATGATTAAACAAAAGGCTAGTAAGAAAACTGTTCTTCTTGTTCTTGATGATGTCGATGATAAAAATCAGCTCGATGCTTTGGCTGGCAAGAGAGACTGGTTTCATCCAGGAAGTAGAATCATCGTCACTACGAGGCAAGCGGAGATACTTAAATTTGCAGGTTTGCAGGATGATGCTGTTTATATGGTTGAGGAATTGGATGGGGAAGAATCGCTTCAGCTATTCAAATATCATGCATTTGGAGATCAAGAACCCCAAGAAAAGTATACCAAGTTATCCAAGGAAGTCGTATCAATTAGCAATGGGCTGCCATTAGTTGTCCAAGTGTTTGGTTCACTTTTTAAGACAGCCGAAACGCCAGAGGAATGTGACGAGTTGCTGAAAGACTTGAGATCACGTCGTCAAGTTAGCGAAGTTCATGAAAAATTAAGAATATGTTATGATAGTTTAAAATGGAATGAGCGGTACATCTTCTTGGATATTGCATGCCTTCTTGTCGGCAAAAGTTCAGAGGACGCCATCTATATGTGGGATGGTGACAATCTTTTGCCACACCTAGCTATAAGGAGCTTGCAAAATAGGTCCCTTATTAAGATTAACAAGGGAAAGTTTGAAATGCATGACCAAATACGAGACATGGGAAGAGAAATCGTTATGACAGAAAATCCTTCTCACCCTGAAAAGCGCAGCAGATTATGGTGTGAAGAAGACGTGGTGAAAGCTTTAACCAAGCTTCAGGTAAATTAAGACTTGATCTGATCAATTTCTCTTTCTCTAAAGATCATCAGTGATTCGATTTGATATTTATTATTTAGTATTTTTGGTCGATGCACAACTGATTCGTCAGCGAATCGACTGATTCGATTTATAAACTGTTTTTTCACAACATGGGTCATAGCTCAAAGTAATTTTTATATTTTCAAAACAATTTTTGTTCTTCAAAAGAATATGATCTTCTATCAGGCAAATCCATTTTTCGAAAGATTGCTCAAAAAGATGTTTTATTCTTTTTATTATTTTCAGTAAGCAGATCTGTAAGTACGTGATGCGGTTTTCAAATTGCAATTTTTGTAATGCTATGATTGCAATAGAGCATGAATACATGAATTCCTTTACATTAAAAACATTTGGTAAGATAGCAGGATCAAATTGAATACTTGTAGTATATCTGTTCAGGACTGCTCACGAGAAGTTACCCACAAGACAAAGGCCCGCTTTGTCAAAAGCATACAAGTTCGAGTTATTGAAAAAAACCTTAACGAAAAATCAAAATGATGTCGACATAAAATAGCAACCTGTCCGTGATCTAGAAATAAAAATAAAATAGTAAATTAGTCATAAATAACAAATTATGATAATAAAAAATATAATAAATTGTGGCAAAAAAAAATATCGTGCTCTATATTATGAAAAGATCGTTAAAGATAAAATGATAACTTCGTCAATGCAAACAAACTTTAAAAATAAAGGACAAAGATAGGAAATGGAAAAAGTATTGAGAAGCTTTAATCAATATTAAAAAGGATATCTGCATGGCATTCAAAACACAAATCCATTTTTCAATTAGAAAATATATTATCTATATTATGAAAAAAACCATTATTCACTAATTTTAGTAAAGTAAATCGCATATTTCACTATTTTATTTTGGGTGATGCTGACATAAACATGTGAAACTAATTAGGCTATAGTAAAAGAAAATTATTGATTATGACTTTTTTACAAGCTTTTGTCTTGGGGGCGTAGCATAATTGGTTGGCCTGGAATGATAGATAAAGTAAGATAATTGGTTAGCCTGGAATGATAGATAAAGTAATCGAAAGGGTATGTAAAGAAACTCAATCACTTTTTTTTAATAAAAGACGGGATCAACTATAACTTTCTATATGAGAATTGAAACCTAAGCTCTAAATTGATGAATGGAAAAAAGTGCTTGATCAATGCGTTTGCTCTATCTGAGAGGTGTAGGTAACACAGAATAAGTTAACTGGAAGACAAGTAAAACAATTTGTTCTGCTATCCTATTTTCCAAGGTTTGATTTGAATTCATTGGGCTTCACCTTGGAACGTGAGGTTCATATCTGTTCTGCCACTTTTTTTTAGCAACCAAACGGTACCTTGAGTACCTTCGAATGATGAGCTTCGACTCCCTTCCAGTTATAATATACTTGCTTTTAGGTGAATTTCTCTAGTCTCACTTTAATGGATCTTCTTCATGAACAAATTGCTGGGGGCGAAAATGTGATCACAAGCAAATATAATATAATTGGTCATGATTCCAGGGAAACAAGATTCAAGGCATCCTTCTCAACTCACGTGAGGAAAGCAAGGCGAAATTGAGCACCGAAGCCTTTGAATTGATGTCTGAAATTAGAATACTCTTTATCAACTTGGCCAACTTCAGTTACTGTGAATTTCAGCATCTTCCTGCAAGTTTGAAATGGTTAGAATGGAAAGGTTGTCCCTTGCCAACTCTTCCACTTGAAAGCAAGTTTAAAAGCATTGTGGTCCTTAACCTTTCTCGAAGTTTTATCAGCCAATTGTGGACTGAAACACCAACATGGTCAAGCTCAATACCAAGGAAAGAGGTTTGCGTTTGATCTAATATATGTATAGTAGTTGGCACTCTATGTAATTTTTAATATTCAAGAGTGTTGCTTATTGACTAACATTCATAAACCATTTTTGCAGTTGTTTGATGGACTCAAAGTTCTTGACCTCTCCTGTTGTGGATGTCTCAATGCCACTCCCAATTTTGCTATGGCACCAAATCTGGAGAAGCTTATACTTGATGAGTGTAACATGTTGAAAGAAGTTGATGACTCCATTGGGTCTCTAAAAAAGTTGGTCTTTCTCAGCATAAGGGAGTGTGTATCTTTGGAGAAACTACCCAACGAAATATATGGGTTGAGTTCTCTTGTAGTTTTCAACCTTGAAGGATGCAGCACTCTTGTCGCTTTTCCTCAATTTCTGCCAACAAATTCCACTACTGGCTTTTTGAAACTCGAGCAGCTCATCTTGCGAGATTGCCAAAGCCTTGAAGTTCTACCTGACCTTCTCAAGTTTCAGTCTTTAAGAAGCCTGCACATAGATGGCTGCCAAGGCCTTGACCACAGAAGGAAACATTTATTTGAGGTTCTCTCTCTACCACTGTCTCTGTGTTTGTGTGTGTATCTACATGTTTCCTTAAGGGGTTTTTGGCTTTTATGTCTCTGTTGCCAATTCAGGATGTGGCATTTAAAGAATGGGATGAACTCGGCATTTCTGGAAGTCGAACACCGTCTTATGAGCAAGAATTTTCTTTCCTACTTCCAGTTGGCTCTATCAATGACCCCTTGCTTTTACAACACTTACAGTGCCATGGTTATGGCGATCCATGCGAGAACAGAACCATCAAATTGCACGTTCGTCATGAAGATACGGCAAAACGTGGGGTCCTCTTGGAGACTATGCATGAAGCTCACTGTGACAATTCTAAGTATAAGGACGATGTGTATGTTGACTGCTATACAATCAATTTTGGTAGGAATGATAAGATAAATGAGGTCCCAAGAGGCAAAACCATAATTATGAAGGTAAAAGCTGCCAACAATTTTGAGCTAACAAAAGTTGACGTCAAAGTTCAAAAAAGAAGCAAGTTTAGAGATGAGAACATGAAGCCATTTATCAGCATATCTAGAAGGAATTTTCAGATTGGACTCTCCATATTCTTCGATCTCCATGAAGCAGATAAACTTGATGCCATTGAATATTCAACGAGGATGGAGAAACGCATAGATGACATATTGATGCAACTGAATGTCCCATGCGGAGAACAAATGCTGTTTTTTGATTGGATTATTGAAGAACTTATTATCCTTACCTTGATTTTTGGTGATATTGATGCTTCATGGTATGAGCAACGGCATGGAACACGGTTGCCACGACAAGAAACTTCAAAGGTAAGTCAGTCATATGGTAGCTACTCTTGTGAAAATCAAAATTTTTCCGATGCATAACTGTACTGGGCAATACTTTTTGCAGGTTTTAGAGAAAATAAAAGTTGTCAATCTCTCTTATTGTAAGTTTCTTGTCAAGACACCTGATTTGGCTCGGATCCCAAATTTGGAGGAGTTGATTCTTGACCATTGTGAATGCTTACTTGAAATTGGTGAATCCATTGGACAACTGAAACGTCTCATCTTGCTGAGCATGGTCGGATGTGCAAATTTAGGTTTTCTCCCCTGTGGAATTTTGCAACTGAATTCCCTTCAACGACTCAGCCTTCAAGGTTGTTCAAAAATCAAGTTCCTACCTGAAGCAAGCAGGATGAATGTAAGGTTGGAGAGTCTACAGCTGCTCATACTTGATCATTGCACTTCATTAACAGAAATACCAGATTATGTTGTTGGGCTCAAGTGCTTACGTTGCCTATCCTTGAAAGGTTGTTCTTTACTTAAACAGATACCTTCTTTCATTGAAAGTTCGGTGGCCTTAGAGGAGCTCATACTTGACCATTGCACTTCATTAACAGAAATGCCATATTATGTTGGACAACTCAAGTGCCTATGTCGCCTATCCTTGGAAGGTTGTTCCTCACTTCAACGACTACCTTGTATTTTGCTTTCGGTGGTCTTAAAGGAGCTCATACTTGATCATTGCACTTCACTGACACAAATACCAGGTTATATTGGAAGACATAATTGCCTACGGCGCCTATCCTTGGAAGGTTGTTCCTCACTTGAACGCCTACCTAGTCCCATGGGAAGGTCGGTAAGAACATGCCCACATTGGCTAGGCAACTTGAAGAGGCTAACTAAAATGCAGTCTAAGAACCCTAGGAAATTGGCTTCAGTGCCCGACCTTTCAAACTTGACAGCATTGGAGGAGTTGAGTGTAGAATTTTGCACGAATCTGGTCGCAATTCCTGGCTTGCAGAACTTAAGATCACTGAAAGTCCTATACATGAATGGCTGTTGGCATCTTGATCTCAATAAGATTTGGTCGCAGTTGAAGGTATTCTTTGCTTCTCTAAAACTGCAGTAGTGATGGCTCTTGTGGTCGGGTGATAGAAGAAAATGCTGAGATGGGGTGGTCACCTGATGTGCGTTCTATTATAACCCAAGGCCTGGGTACATCAGGTCCACATACCCATGTTGTTGTATTCATACAGTGAGTACTTGTACTAATTTGGGTATTTTTTAGATTGAAACTGTTTAATTTTACTTGATTTAATTTTTACCAACTCAGTTGTTCATTAATATGTTAAGTTTTTATCTATTATCACTTGTTTATTTAATTTTTGTTTTCATTTTGATTTTTTTGGTGTTTATTTTGCATATATATATATATATATATATATATACCCACATTTCTAAAGTTACCGTACTTATACTGTACCAAAATAGTACCCATACCATGTGACTTAGATTATGATTACTTCCTACAACAGTGATGCCTCACTAGACAAACTTCTCAGTTTGTTTCTTGTTTGATTTTATGTTTCTTTTTCAATTTGTAATCTCTTTTTCTTTTCTTTTCTTTTTATCCTCAACAAATCTGTCTTTTAGGTGTTCAAACCTGTCAGTTTTAATTAGAAAGTCAGCCTTAAGAATGATACTGAATTAAAATGAAAAAGCACAGATGATTCTAGAAGCTAGCCCATGACGAACACGTACATTCACGAAGGCAATAGCACGAACGCTATCACCTTGCCAATGTTGCTGACATCCTCATATCTGAAATTTTTAGCTGGGCCTGATCTGAAGGGGCACATGGCATATTTTCATGATTTTTTAGCATTGTTTTTATATATATTCTTTTCCCATCTATTTTTTTTCACATAAAAACTTCATAGAAATTTGATGTTAATGGTTATGATCTGAGGGGTACATGACATATTTCTATGATTTTTTAACATTGTTTATATATATATATATATATATATATATATATATATATATATATATATATATATATATATTCTTTTGCTATCTGATTTTTTTAAATAAAAATTTCATATTTCTTTTTTTTATTGAATGTGCTTGCTTTATTGATTACGCAGGAGGCAGCATTTCATGATCTCCAGGCATTCCGCATTGGTTGCAAAAATCGGAGTGGTGTGAAGACAATATCTCTTCCGTTTCCGAGAGGAGGGCGCTTGAAGAGCGAGCGCCTGCAACTTGAAAAAATGGGCGTTTTAGTTGAAAGAAAGTCCAAGGAAGAAATAATGGATCATGTTGTCAAAGTCCCAGAAGATGATAGCGTGCTAAATGTTGGCGTAGCTGTAAGGTCACGTCTCTTTCCACCTGCTGATCGGCCCCAGATGGCGCTACAGTTAAGGGAGGACCTTGAATCCCCATATGCTGGTTACCATTCATACACGGCCAGGTTTGGGAAGGACGATGAGATAAATAAGCACTTGAGGCTGGAGCCAACAAGTGCCACTCGAGTCCCAACCCTACACATATCTTGCCAAGACCCAACGTTCAGGATGGTGCGAGCAAACATATCTTTTCACACTTGAACTTGTTCCATCTATTATTTAAATATTACCATGTCTTTTTTTTTTTAATGACAATGTGTTAGGTTTATTTGCAATTTTTTCTCTGAAAAATAATATGCTTACTTCTGTCGGGAAATGTTTGATGAGCATCTAAGAAATTAGCGCTCCTATTGTCACACCCTTTGAATCCCAAATCAAGATAAAAGAGAAGTGAGCCAAGCTACCTCATTTCCTGCATCTCTGGATGAAAGGCCACCGTGGTACCTTGCCCAGTCTTTTTTTTTTTGGGGGGGACTTTGTCGTGAAGTTTTAGTTTAATACAAACCATTGATTCTTTTTTCGCTTATATGAAAAGCACATGTAAGTGTCAAAGTTGCCTAATATATGCATTGATCTTTCCTAAATATGCTTCCGATCTCAAGTTAAAATTAAATCAAAACAAAAAAGGAAAAATCTCATCCTAAGTTGTAGACAAGCTTGGAATTTTCTCAAGACTTTTTTGCCTCCACCATAGGTCCCGTCATCAGTGCTCATATATGATTTTCTGTTTTTTCTTTTCTGATATAAAAAGAATGAAATTGGAATAACTACAACGCAAAACCATTAGAACTCCGAGTCAGCCCAATATTTTGAGTGACGCCAAGGGCTGGATGATGCTTATGGGTCGAAAGAGAAAACAATGATATGAGAATCGCGGAAGCAGGGGAAGCCGGTGCTGGAAATGATGACAAGATTGGACGAAGCCATGTGAAGCCAAAAACTAAGTAGAAGAAGAAAGAAAGGTTGCTTTGCTGGCGACCAAGATATGCAGTAGCATGTCCTTTCCGAGTAATTTTTCATCTTTTTAAAAAGTGAGTAGTTTTTGTTGGGAGATTTCCCTCATGTATACACAAAACGAATTTGCCCTAAACAGGATTATGTTATGTTAAATCATTGAAATAAAATCTTAACTGTAGAGGAAGCGTACCTGAATCTATCTGAACAAATGGACGATCGAATTGCAGTAGGATCTTCCAGGGTCTTTGCATCGCACGTGAGGTCTCTCTCAGATGGGGAAGAGACAACCCTAGAAACAAATGTTTCTTTCAATCACCGCACAACCCCAAGGACCACTACCATTTTATATTAAGAGCAATTACGGATTCAACTCATCAAAGAGTTCGTAATTATATATAGGTATCTATACATTATAAAATTACTTCATACCATATAAAATGACGTAATATCCCAAAACGTAATCACTTAAGCGGATATTTACATTAAGACAACCATGAAATTCCTCATAAACATATGTCGACCCACCAAATGATCATTACAATCTCTCACTTGGACAAAATATGTCTTTATACAATCAGACATTATACAAAACCTTAGGAGTTCGTAATTGCTATCTTATTAAACGTCATTTTCACTAATCTCGTCCATGATCATATCAACACAACCAAAGCGGCTTTCGCTATATTAAAATTAGCTAAACCTTCAATGATCACAAATGTTAACACAATCAATAACATAGATCTTATATGGATGTATAGCATGAAAATTACATGTAATGTGATTACAACATGTCTATTCTCAACTGGTCCTACTTTAAAACCTTATGGAGATCAAAAAACACATAAACATAGAATGGAACCAAATAACTTTAAAATTTATTATGCAAAAAACTGAATATGTGTCCATACATAAGATCAAACAAAATACAAACTCTCACTAAACCAGCACATCACCAAAGGCGACACCCCTATATGAACAACATGTTCGTAAAAGACCTTAGATGTTAAACTCTTGCTAAGCGGATCTGCAATCATAGAATTTGTCCCAATATACTCTAAAGACACCTGACCATTCTGTATCCTCTCTTTAATAGCCAAAAACTTAATGTCGATGTGCTTCGACTTTGATAAATTGCAGCTGTTATTAGAGTACATGACTGCTGAATTACTGTCACACAATAACCTTAGTGGTCTTTCTACACTATTCATAATGCACAGCCCCATGACAAAATTCCACAACCATAAAGCATGATTGGATGTCTCGTAACATGCTATGAATTCTGCTGCCATGGTTGAAGTAGCTACAAGTGTCTGTTTGACATTTTTCCATGATATAGCTCCTCCAACCAATAGAAATATATAGCCTGAAGTAGACTTGCAACTGTCTTGGCACCCAGCAAAGTCAGAATCTGAATACCCAATGATCTCCAACTGGTCTGACTTCTTTTATGTGAGCATAAAATTTTTTGTTCTTTGTAAGTACCTCAATACCCTTTTGGTTGCTTTCCAATGATCCATACATGAATTACTTAAGTATCTGCCTAACATTCCAACGATAAATGCAATGTCCGGACGAGTACAAACCTAAGCTTACGTAAGGCTTCTCACAACAGACGAATAGGGAACCATTTCCATTTCCTTAGATTCGATTTCACTTTTAGGGCACTGTTTGAAACTAAACTTGTCTTTTTTAACAACTGGAGTATCTCCTGGTTTACAATCCTTCATGCCATATCGTCTCGCCTTGCCAAATCCCGATTAAATTTTTGTATTGCAACTTAAAAGGAACTCCCTCGTGAAGCAAGCGGGTCAGAATGGCCTGCTCTTAAACGTAGGTGAATTCATATCCTAAATCTGACATGAACGTGTGCCTAATTCCTTAATCCCATCTAGATAATTATACTAAGCTAACTTTATACAGGTTGCTTCACTATGGCACTATTTCTAATGAAAAGTTTAGTCTTAGTGTATTTCTGTTTGAAATTCGTTTGTATCTTAAATTCATCAATTAAAATTGCTTTTCTCGGTGAAATGACATAACCATCTCTTAAGCAAGGGAAAAAAAAAAAGACCACAGCTCGGCACTTAAGTCGCAAGGACATAGCATCTATACAAATCAAACTAAAGACCTGTTTTTTGACATACTCTAATCAGACCAACTATGTTATGCCCCTTAAAACCTAAGAACCATTCTTTTATTATGTCTGTCCTGTTATTTATGTCCATAACCATTTTTCTCCTATGATGATAAAAACATCTTTGGCTGGTGAGAAAGTACAAAACTATTGACTTTCTTTACAAATTTTTTTGGTGAAAGGGCACATGAAGCTGATGGACTGGTGAGGTATCAAATGTGTGCATAACCTATAGTTGAGCCAGCTCAAGCTCGACCCGAACTTGCTTGTCAAAACTTGAGCTAGAGCTCGACTCGTTTATAAACGAGACGAGATTGAGTTCAAACATATGCACGAAATGTTAAACGAGTTGAGTTCAAGTTGTAAAAATTGACTCGGCTCGGCTATATAATGAATGTTGAATGATAATGAACTAATAATTGAAACGAATAACAATTAAACTAATTAAACGAGTTAACAAAAAGAACAAGACATGTTCGACATAAACCAGTTAAATGAGTTGATTTCGTGCTCTTCTACCAACCTTGACTCTAGTTTAAGTTGAATTCGAGCCGTTTTTGAGACAATCAAGTTCGAGCTGGCCCAATTCCCGTTACCCCTCCCTTCACCAGTTCCTCGACTGGCGTACACCTCTAATTCCTCCGCCCGTCACCCCTCCCTTCGCGGGCAAGATCGCTTTAACTCGTGCAATAGTGCAGGATTAAAAAAATATGAACAATGACACTGCCCTGGTGGACGGGCTCCTTGGAGAAACTATAAAAATCGCAAGCAGAAGCTGCCTTGTAATGGAAAATGATTCCTTAATCAAAAGTCCTTGGAAACTCTTTCCACCCACCGTTGATGCGTCTGGGCAAATTCGATTGGAAGGATGGTGCTGCAAAGCAACAAGGTAGGACCTTTCAGATTGTTTGTGTCTAGCAACCATGTTGGCTTTGAGTCGGTAGCAGAGCCAGAAAAAATTGGTTGGAGGCGCACTTGTTTAAAAATACTCAAAACTAGTGGGCTATATATATATATGTATATATATAAGTATTTAAGATTTTCATTTAAAAATAAAGAACTTTTAAAAGACTGGTGTGGACAGTTACCCACCCCAACCACAATGTGGCTACGCTACTGCTTTGAGTATGATCTGTGCTTGAGGTTTCGAGGAGAAGACACTCACAATAATTTCACTGAATTGTTCTATTAGATCCTCGAGATACAGGGCATACATGCCTACTTTGATGAGGAAGATTTGCACAAGGGAGAGAGAATTGAGGAGATATTGGTGGCTATCCAAGATCTTGGTCCCCATCTTCTCCAAGCACTATGCGGAATCACAATGGTGTCTAAGAGAAGTTGCTGAAGAAAATAGATGCATTATCAGTAAGGAAACTCTTTGATCAAGAAAGAAAGGAGGAAAACAGAAGAAGTCAGCGTTACAATGCCAAAGATATAAACAGAGGACTCAATGAAGAAACTCCACCCAGCCGTAACAATGAAAACAGTAACGGCTGTAATCACTATAATTACCATGGAAAGAAGGAAACATTGTCATCTGGCCAATCGTGTGAAGCAAGAAATACAGAGACTATGGCTGGCCAGGCAGCTGTCAAACAGAGAGACACAACTCAACAAAGAAATAACGACTGTAAATCAGATACCGTTTTTTTTTGTAAAGATCGATATAGTTCTTCTAATTCAGGAAATAATAATGCTTGTAATTCTATTATAAATAGAAGAAAGAACCAGGCCTATCGTCACTAAAAAACGATACCTGCCCTTGTGGATGTAGGTGTGATTTTACACCGAAAACCACGTTAAATCAGGCGTTAGTCCCTTAAATCTCTGTTTTTCTTTAGTTGCAACATGGTTGAATGTTATGATGGTGACCAAGAGAGGCAGATTATTCCTGTCTTTTGTCGTCAACCCAAAAGACGTAAGGTATCTAAAGAAAAGAAGAACTCAAGCAAATACTAGAGACAATCATATACGTGGTTTGGCATTCAATTGCCTACGTCCACGGGAAGGAGGAGCTCTTATTGAATGAGAAATTTTTCTACTACCCTCGTTACATGGTAGAGCATCAATTTATAGAGAGTGTAGTTACCGTTACTAGGTAAGAATATTTTGGTAAGCAATAACAAGGGAAGGAAAACAATAGAGATGGCAACCCAGCACAAAGAAAGCAACTCCAAGGAACCAACGGTCATCTTCAATCATGAATTGGGTTTCCAATTAAAAGAGCCTCCTTCCGTTAACCGCTCAACACTCCCCCTCAAGTTGGGAAGAGTGAAGATTAACAATTCCCAACTTGGCCATGGTGTCGGTTAACTTGTCTTTGGTGACGGGTTTGGTGAATATATCTGCATATTGATCTTCACTTCTAACAAACGGAGTAATAATGCTTCCATTTTGGACTTTTTCACGGATAAAATGACAATCAATTTCAATGTGTTTTGTCCGTTCATGAAACACTGAGTTTGCAGCTATATGAATTGCGGCTTGATTGTCACAATATAGTTTCATGGGAGGGGATAAGTTAAACCCCATCTCTGTTATTATCGCCTTGAGCCAAGTCAGTTCGCAAGCTGTGTTTGCCATGGCTCTGTACTCTGCTTCTGCGCTAGACCTCGAGACGATTTTTTGCTTCTTACTTTTCCATGAAACTAGATTTCCTCCAACGGTTACACAATAACCGGTGGTAGATCTTCTATCTGACTTACTGCCAGCCCAGTCGGCGTCTGAAAAACCTTCAATAAAAATGTCCTTATTACGTTTCATCCAAATGCCTCTACCAGGTGCTCCCTTTAAGTACCTTAGAATGCGATTGATGGCGTGAAAATGTGTACTTTGAGGAGCATGCATATATTTACTTACTTCACTTACGACAAATGTTATATCTGGCCTGGTGACTGTCAAATATATGAGTTTCCCAACCATCCTCTGATATCTTTTAATGTCCTTGATAGGCCCGTCATTGGCAGTCATGTCTAAGTTGTGATTGACCTCAATTGGTGTCATTGCAGGTTTCGATCCCAATTTCCTTGTTTCTTTCAGTAGATCCAGAGTGTATTTTCTTTGAGATAGAAATATACCTTTCTTTGAATGACTTACTTTAATTCCAAGAAAGTATTTTAATCGTCCAAGATCCTTGATCTCAAATTTCTGATGAAGATATTTCTTGGTTTCTTCTATCAATTTTTGGGACGTCCCTGTAATGACAATATCATCCACATATACTAATAGCAAGATAGTTTCATTATGTGAACGATAAATGAATAAAGAATTATCTGAAATGCTGCAATAATATCCAAAGTTTATCAGAGCTGAACTAAGTTTTGAGTACCAGGCACGGGGAGATTGCTTGAGACCATAAATGGATTTTTTCAATTTGCAGACCAGATTTTCTTTACCTTTGTGTTCCAATCCTTGAGGAATCTCCATATACACTTCTTCTTGGAGGTCGCCTTGAAGAAAAGCATTCTTCACGTCAAGCTGATAACATTCCCACTCAAAATTGCAAGCAATAGATATTATAGTTCTCAAAGTAGTCATTTTTGCAACAGGAGCGAAAGTTTCAGAGTAATCTACCCTCTCAGTTTGAGAGAATCCACGTGCCACCATTCTGGCTTTATATCTTTCAATCGAGCCATCGCTATGAAATTTAACTTTAAATATCCACTTACAAGTCACTGGTTTTTTTCCCGAGGGAAGATGAACGAGATCCCAAGTCCCATTTTTTGTTAACGCATCCAATTCTTCCTTTATAGCTTTTCTCCAATGAGGTTCCTGATTTGCTTCTTCGAACGTTTCTGGTTCCACCACACTATCTAATTTCACAAACAAAGCAGCTTGTTTTTGGGAAAACTTGTTGTAGTTTACTTGAGCTTCAATAGGATACTTGACTTGACTGCTCATGACAAAGTCTCTAAGTCTTAGAGGTGTCTGACGGGTTCTAACTGATCTGCGCATGGTGGTGACTTCTTCCATAGGTTGTTCGTTCTGGTTTGGAATTATGTTCTCCTCTGGTTGAAAAGCTGGTGGTTGATAGTTAACTTCCGCGTCTGCTATAGGAGAAACATTGGGAAGAGATAGAGAATTTGATTGATGATTTTTCATCTCCCCCTGGAATTGATTTTTGAAATAGGCTTGTGCCTCATCAAACTTCACATCTCGAGATACAAACATCCTTTTTGATATAGGGTCAAAACATCGAAAACCTTTTTTTCTGGAAGCATAACCCATAAACACACATTTCATGGCACGAGTTTGAAGTTTATTTCGATTCTTTGGCGATTTCCAAACATAGACAATACAACCAAACTTTTCTAAGTGATCAATAGAATGTTTACCACCCATGAGAACTTCAATAGGCGCTTTATTTTCAAGATTGCGTCTTGGCAATCTATTCATAATATAGTTTGCCGTAGAGAGAGCCTCATTCCAAAAACGTTCAGGAACTTGATTTTGAAATAATAAAGCGTGTGTCACTTCAAGTAGATGTCTATTTCTTCTTTCTGAAACTCCATTATGTTGTGGAGTTTCTCTGCATGTCGTTTGGTGTTCCATACCAGTTTGATTTGAGAAAGATTCAAAGTTATGATTAACATACTCAGTTCCATTGTCAGTGCGAAAGATTTTAATTTTAGTTCCAAACTGAGTAGAAACCATATTATAAAAAATCTGGAACTTAGAAAACACTTCATCCTTGGACCGAAGAAAGTAAATCCAACTTACTTTGGAGAAATCATCAATAAAGGAGAGATAGTATTTGAAGCCATTGTAAGAATCAATCGGGGCTGGTCCCCAAACGTCTGAATGAACCAATTCAAACATACTACTAGAACAACTTTCAGAGGAAGGAAAAGGTGGTCGGGTAAATTTTGCATACCGGCAAACCTCACAAGTATTGCAATCAAACTTAATTTCAGGCTTCAAAATACTCATTACATAACTGGACGGGTGACCTAACCTGGAGTGCCAACGCTCCTCTTCATCTTTATTTTTACTGGCAGCAAGAGCCTTATTCACGCTATTCAAGTAATAGAGTCCATGAAATTCAGTCCCTTCACCAATCGTCACCCCCGTGGTCCGATCCTGAAACACAACCTTTGAAGGCGAGAAGATCACATAGCAATTGTAAGCTTTTGTAATTTTGCTTACAGACATGAGATTAGAGGCTAATTTCGGCATATATAAAGCATCAATCGGATTTCCTTTTTCAAAAAACTGCATTTCTCCTTTACCACAAACCTTAATTTTTCCACCATTAGCAATCGTAACAGGTTTAATGTCGACACTATCTTTAATATTAGATAATACACTTTTGAAACCAGTCATATTATCTGAAGCACCAGAATCTATAATCCAAGAATTTTCATCTAAATGTGATAAGAAACTGCATGTACCTGGTCCGTCGTTGGTGTCCTTGGTGGCTAGGGTTGCAGTGTTTTGTTTTATAAAACCTTGCAACAGTTGTGATAGTTTTTCCATCGTCACTGGAGTTTCAGATTCCTCATGAAAAGCTTGTGCTGCTCTGTTTGTCTTTACCATCGGACCCTGTTTTTTGTTCAGCTTCCAACATTTCTCTCGTGTATGATTGTCCTTTTTGCAACAGGTACAGAATAACTTCTTTCTCCCTTTGAAATCAGAGTTAGAAGATGTACCAATGTCTTTTTGTTTTGAGAACATAGCGGCTTGAGAGTCATCATCATTCTTATTCAAAGGATTCATAACTTGACGACGACATTCTTCACGCATGATGATAGAACATATTGTGTTTAACTTAGGAAGATCAGCAGTCATAAGTTCCTGGCTACGAAGTTGTTCATATTCTGGCCTAAGACCAGCCAACATTTGAAAGATTTTATCGCTTTCTCTGTTCTTCGCCAGAGTTGTTGCATCGGTGGCTGCTGGGGTATAAGAGTCCCATTCATCCCAAAGCGCACGTAACTGTCCAAGATACTCAGTATACGACATGTTTCCTTGCTTTAAATTATTGATTTCTTGAGTAATCTGATATCTTTTGGCAACATTGTATTGCTGACTAAAAAGATCGCGAACAGCTTCCCATATTTCCTTTGCCGTTTCCAAAAAATAAAAACTTCGAGCAATCTTTGTGTCCATAGAATTAAGAAGCCATGACATAACTGTATGATCGTTTGACTCCCACTCTTCTAGCTTCGGATCTCCTTCTGGTGGCTTTGGTTTACTACCAGTTACATGACCAAATTTTGCCTTTCCACTAAGGAAAAGTTTAGCAGATTTGGCCCATGTGAGGTAGTTGAACCCATTTAAAGGTTCGGTGGTGATTTTGAGGGTTGGGTTAGCACTCTCAACCACGTTCGTTTGCTGATGGTATGTTGCATTGTTGCTTCCTGAAATTCCGCCTTCGGCCATAGAGAAAAAATGATAAAGGCAGCAAGGTTTGAGGAATAAAAAACAATTCTGTCAAGAACCTGGCAAACCAGTTGTATTGAATGGAGGAGCGGCCTTGAGAAGAATAGGTCCGCGTTGTATGACCCACGGATGAGGCTTCAACAAAGATCACGCACCAAGAGTTCTGATCTCGCCGCGAGCAAAACAGAGAGCCGACGTTGGCAGCTACTTCTTCTTCTCGAACCAGAACAGAGGACGGTCCTCAAGAAGTTCCTCGAAAAGGAGAAAAAGAGAGACCGAACCCAGAAAAACTTGCTGGAAGAAATGCCAATGGCGAAAAATTTCTCACCGTTCTTTGAACCTGGCTCTGATACCATAAAGAAAAGAAGAACTCAAGCAAATACTAGAGACAATCATATACGTGGTTCGGCATTCAATTGCCTACGTCCACGGGAAGGAGGAGCTCTTATTGAATGAGAAATTTTTCTACTACCCTCGTTACATGGTAGAGCATCAATTTATAGAGAGTGTAGTTACTGTTACTAGGTAAGAATATTTTGGTAAGCAATAACAAGGGAAGGAAAACAATAGAGATGGCAACCCAGCACAAAGAAAGCAACTCCAAGGAACCAACGGTCATCTTCAATCATGAATTGGGTTTCCAATTAAAAGAGCCTCCTTCCGTTAACCGCTCAACAGTATCAGAGCGGCCCATTGAAGCTGCCTTTCAGAAGCACTAGACGGAAAGGAGTGATACCTTGAACGAGGTCAATGCATGGAAGCACACACTGACTTATGTAGGAGGAAGTTCCGACTTTGATCTAAAGAGCTACAATGGGTACTTCACGCCTTCCCCTTTTCTGTGTCTCATGGACTAATTCCTAATTCCTAATTTTTCTTTTGTTCTGTGCAAATGTTGAAGAGGACTGTAAAGAAATTAGAACTAGGGACCATGGATTCATTTATTCCAGTGTTTTTTTTTTCATTCTTCATTCTGAAAGTGATCTTCATAATCCTTTATAACTCGGTCAGATGCAAATATTCTGACAGCCATGCACACAGATAGTTAAAAGCAGGAATAAAATTGGAATTTGGTGCTTTATTCACGTAGGAAGCTTGTTTATGGAACGATTGCCAAATGTATATTAGTCTTTCGAGAAGGATCGGTATCTTACCAAGAAAACAGGGAAAAATGTAGGGGGTGTTTGTTTGATACCTCATATTTTGGTTTTGGCACCAAAATCAGTTCTTTTGGAGCATTTGGGTGTCATTAAAACTCGGTTTCGAAAAAAAGTAAAGTTTTGACAAAACCTGGTTTTGTAAAAAGGAACAAAAAAAACTTGGCCCCTTTATTCAAAAACCAGGTTTTGGATTTGTCATCCAAATAAAAAAATAAAGTTTTTAAAATTCATTAAAAAACTTGACTTTCATGAAATTAAGTTTTCAAAAAACTGAATTAGACGAGGGTGTCATCCCAACGCCCTCTTATAAGGTGCTGTTTGCTGCTACTACAGCTTTTCTCTGAGTGGCCAAATTTTGATTGATGTCCTGGTTAACTCACCACTCTCTCTCTCCAACAAGTTAGGAATAGAAAATGGAACTTTAGAATCTTCAGAATTAGGCAGAGATGGTGGAACTTTAGAATCCTTCTCTTTTAACAGGACATGCACAATCTTTTCTCTTCTGTCGGTGAAAATATGTTTTCTTCTCTCAAGTTTAATGTTTTCCTGAGGCTTGTAGGCTTCCCATTGACCCTTTGATTCACCTCTTGAATTATTTGCTCAATCAGGAAATCAAGTCACTTTCTTTTAATATGCTTCCGCAGAGACCAAAAGAAGCTTATCAGGTCAATCACTACAGACATCCAGGATATTTTAACAACCAAGATGCTCTCCCCTGTGAAATTTTGCTACTGAATTGCCTTCAACTAGTCAGCCTTGATGGTGGTTTAAAATCAAGATCCTACCTGAAGCAGGCATGGTGGATGTAAGGCTTAAGAGGCTATAACGGCTCATACTTGATAATTGCATTTCATTAATGGAAATACCAATACCAGATTATGTTGAGGGACTCAAGTGCCTTCGTCGCCTAATGGTTTTTCCTCACTTGAACAACTGCCTGCTTCCATTGAAAGGTCGGATATGTAAATTCGGATGCCATGATCGGATACTTACTTGAATCCGAACCCATATTCGAATCCGACCAGATGTATATTCCTTAAACCGAATTATTTTAAATGGATTTCTTGGATATCTGATCCAAAGCCAAACCATTGACATCCTTAATCCCAACATCGCCATTGTGTTGGCTGAGCTTTCCTCTCTCTTGTCATCTTAAAACTCGTGCTTGGGGTTGACTATCAGTTTGGAAACAAAGGAAGAATGTACCATTCCATTTTCAGATGACACAAATTGTGGAATTCCTTCATGGAGAACGTGAGAGAAGAGAGAGACGGGCGTTGGGCAGGAATGGCGAGTTATTTGTTTCCCCTTTCATTAAATGGTAATAAATATACAAAGGATTTACAACGTTTAGTTTTCAACGGTAGGAAAAGAAAAGCCTAATTAGGGAGTGCTAAACAAGGAAGGGAAGAAGAGAGACGTGCTGTCTTGAACGTTGGAAAATCTAGTCGTTTAGAGTATGCGACTTCTTGGTTCAATGTTCAAGACAGCACAACAAAGCTTTACAATTTTCAATTTTATACTAAATTTAACATTCCCCCTCAAACTGGTGTGTAAAGGTTTGTGACACCCAGTTTGCATAAAAGATGATTAAAACCTTCTTTCCCAAGTGCCTTAGTAAATAAATCTGCTATTTGATCTTTGCTTCGAATATAGCATGTTCGTATTATCCCTTGAAGCAGTTTCTCTCGTACAACATGACAGTCAAGTTCGATGTGTTTTGTCCATTCATGAAACACTAGATTCGCAGCAATGTGTAATGCAGCTTGATTGTCACAATATACTGTTATAGGCGATATTTGACTGAAACCCATATCATGTAATAGATATCTTAACCATGTAATCTCACATACTAGATTTGCCATGGATCTGTATTCCGCTTCTGCAGATGATCTGGATACCGTGTTTTGTTTCTTTGTCTTCCAAGATATAAGTACTGATCCAAGAAAAACACAATAACCGGTGACAGAACGTCGTGTTTGTTGACACGCGGCCCAATCTGAATCGCAGAAAGCACTTAATTGCATATTGTTTTCTTTGTTCATAAGAATGCCTTGATCAGGATGCTTTTTTAGGTAGCGAATGACACGGAATGCTGCTTGTAGATGTGGTAGTCTGGGTTGCTGCATGAATCGACTTAACACATGTACAGCATATTGTATGTCCGGCCGAGTAATGCTCAAATATATTAGCCTCCCAACAAGTCGACGGTATTGAGTTGGATCCTTAATGAATTCTCCTTGTTCGATCTCTAAATTATGTTTTTGTTCCATAGGAGTATCGGCCGGTTTTGCTCCCAAAAGACCTGCTTCATGAATTATGTCAGTTGCATATTTTTGTTGGGAAATATATATACCTTTGGCTGAGCAAGCAATTTCAATTCCTAGAAAATATTTAGATTTGCCCAAATCTTTCATGTGAAACTTTTTGCATAAGAAAATTTTGAAATTGTCAACTGCCTTTTCTGTGTTACCCGCAATTAATAAATCATCAACATATATTAGGATAGCAATAAAAGTTTTACCGCTTCTAAATGTGAATAATGTATGATCAGCTTTGGATTGCGTGAACCCGTATTCTTCAAGAGAAGTTGAGAGCTTGTAAAACCAATTTCATGGGGATTGTTTCAATCCATAAAGAGATTTGTGCAATTTACATACCTGATTTTCCCCCTGTTTTGCATATCCTTGTGGCATTTGCATAAATACTTCTTCAAGCAAGTCTCCATGCAAGAATGCATTATTAACATCCATTTGGCACATGATCCAATCTTGATTAGCTGCAATGGTGAGAAAGGTACGTACCGTTACCATCTTTGCAACTGGTGCAAAAGTTTCGTTGTAGTCCAGCCCCTCTTGTTGAGAGTATCCTTTAGCTACCAAACGAGCTTTATATCGTTCAATAGATCCATCCGATCTCAACTTGATTTTGTAGACCCATTTGCTCCCAATTGGTTTCACTCCCTTTGGAAGTGTCGTAATGGTCCAAGTTTTATTCTCTTGAAGGGCACGAATTTCGCAATCCATGGCATCTTGCCATTCCTTGTACTGCACAGCTTCTTCATACTTTTGAGGCTCAGATTTAGACATAAGAGAGGTGAGAAACACAAAATGTCTATTAGAAAAACGTTGAAAAGAGATAAACTTGTTCAACTCATACCTTGTTCCTTATTTGCGACCTGACATGAGAGGGCTATTGGTTGAAGGTGAGGCGACGAGGGTACAAAAGTAGTCATTCAACCAAGTTGTGGGCTTTCTAACTCGAGTGGATCTCCTAATGGGTCCAGAAGTCTGATTTGGATCAAGAGAAGAGTTTGGCTCGTTGGAATTTAAGGATACAATGAAGTCTTCTTGTTGTCTAATGGATCCGGGTGTTGGATTTGGATCTTGATCAAAAGACGGGTTGAAATTGGTGGGTAAAGTAGGTTCTTCTAGATGTTCTCTATCAAGATTCAAAGGTTCTTCGATCTCTAAGTGGGTTGTATCTAGTGGTGTACTAAGAAACATTCCATTGGCATCGTCTTGATAGTTAACTTCATCATGGTTGTAAGGTATGGGTAAAACAATATTATTTTTGTCATTCTTCCTGTTTTGGAAAGGAAAAATATGTTCGTAAAACACAACGTCTCGACTAGAAAACACTTTGTGAGTTTCTATATCATACAACTTGTATGCTTTTTGCCCCTCGGGATATCCAATAAATATGCATTTGGATGCCCGAGACTCGAATTTATCCTTTTTGTGACTGGTGTTAGTGGCGTAGCATAGCGACCCAAAAATTTTCAAATGTTTAATATTGGGCTTTTTCTTAAACAATCTTTCAAAAGGGGTTTTTCCATCAAGTTTTAAAGAAGGGATACGATTTATCAAATAGGCAGCCGTTAAAATGCATTCCCCCCAAAATCGTATAGGAAGGTTCGATTCAAATCGAAGAGCCCTAGCAACCTCGAGGAGGTGTCTATGTTTACGCTCTACTACACCGTTTTGTTGTGGCGTAGCAACACAACTATGTTGATGGGTAGTCCCTTGATTTTGTAAAAATTCTTTCATTTCGAGTGAGAAAAACTCAGTCCCATTATCGGATCGTAAAGATTTAATTTGGCAATTAAATTGGGTTTTGATTAAGGCAAAAAAAATTTTGATGACATGAAGTGCTTCAAACTTATGCCTCATTAAGAAAATCCATGTGGCACGGGAAAAGTCATCTACAATACTAAGAAAATAGTAGGCACCAGAAATAGTGGATTGGGAGTAAGGGCCCCAAATATCACAATGAATCAAATCAAAAGGATGAGTTGTAGAAATATCACTCAAATCAAACTTAAGTCGTGTCTGTTTTGCACGATGGCACACATCACACATATGATCATTTTTCAAAACAAGACTCAAATCTAAATTTTTGTTCACTAATTTCAAACGAGAAGATGAAATATGACCTAATCTCTTATGCCAAAGTTCATGCGAAGAAAGGGAAAAATAGGTATAAGCACAAGTTGGTTCTTGTTGGAGAACATAAAGGCCGCCTTTCACCTCACCCCGACCAATCGTCATCTTCGATGCCAGGTCCTGGATAACACAATGATCAAAAAAAAAATTTACAGAACACTTTAAGTTTCTAGTAAGTTCACTAACAGAGAGCAAATTGACTTTAAATGATGGTATGCATAACACATTGTCCATTTCAAAAGACGACATAGATATTTTGCCCATTTGATGAACTAGGAGAGTTCTTCTATTTGGTAACGTCACAGGTACATTACACATTTTTAACTCATGGAGTGCATGTGGATTAGAGCATATATGTCGACTGGCTCCCGAATCAATAATCCAACTAAGAGAATGTAAATTAGTTGAGTCATTGTTACCTGTGTGAGCTATATTACCTGCAAAATTGATGTTGGCCGGTTGATCCTTCACCAAAGATAGAAGTCTATGATATTGTTCAATGGTGAAGGCTGGCGCAATGCTCCTAGTATAGTGTCCTCCACTGTCTTGACCAAAGACGTCATTAGAAAAGCTGGGTTTCAGATCTGGTTTGGTCTGGTTTTGACTGACGTTGCCTGCAATATTTTGCTTAAATCTTGGATCATAAAGACGATGGCCTGGTGGGTACCCAATCAGCTTGAAGCATTTCTCTTTAATGTGTCCAACACCTTGGCAAAAACTACAGATTGGTCTGGTTTGTCGTCCTCCTTTGTTTCGTTGGAAACCAGCACCATTCTCCCATTGGAACCTCTTTTCTTGATTGATTTTCATGATAGCTAGGGCAGCGGTTCCTTCATTTGTAGAACTTGAAAATCGTGCTTCCCGTTGCTTTTCTTCTTGTAGTACCATAGCATAGACTTTATTGATATTTGGGAGAGGGTCAATAAGTAGAATCTGCCCTCTAACGGAATTGTATGAGTCATTTAGACCCATAAGAAATTGCATGACACAATCCCTTTGAATTTGATCCGAATATGCCTTCATGGCACCACAAGAACAAATAGGGATGAGAGAGTAGGAACCAAGTTCATCCCAAAGAGCTTTTAGTTTAGTATAATATGACGCAATTGACATAGTATCTTGTTGTAGACGACATATGGAACTTTGGATTTGGAAAATCCGGGGAGCAAGACTTTGTGTGAAGCGCTCTTTCAAATCTTGCCAGACTTCTCTAGCATTAGTCGAGTATTTGATGCTTGCTAAAATATCCTTAGTGACAGAATTCAAGATCCAAGATAATACAAGATTATTACATCTAACCCACATACGATGGTTAGAATCACTCTTGTTTGGTTCTATAATTGAACCATCTATGAAGCCGATCTTATTTTTTGCTGAGAGGGCCATTACCATGGCTCTACTCCATGTTCCATAACTTTCTCCATTAAAACTTTGAGACACCAAAGCATTTCCAGGATTATCGGAATGATGAATATAAAAGGGATCGGATAGCACCTGGATATCGGCACCATTGATGTTGAGATCTGCATCATCACCAGACGGACAGCCATTATTGATCTCCATATGTACACGTTCTGCCATTAAATTCAACGCTCTGATACCATGTGGAATTCCTTCATGGAGAAAGTGAGAGAAGAGAGAGACGGGCGTTGGGCACGAATGGCGAGTTATTTGTTTCCCCTTTCATTAAATGGTAATAAATATACAAAGGATTTACAACGTTTAGTTTTCAACGGTAGGAAAAGAAAAGCCTAATTAGGGAGTGCTAAACAAGGAAGGGAAGAAGAGAGACGTGCTGTCTTGAACGTTGGAAAATCTAGTGGTTTAGAGTATGCGACTTCTTGGTTCAACGTTCAAGACAGCACAACAAAGCTTTACAATTTTCAATTTTATACTAAATTTAACACAAATTGTGTGAGTAAAGTGCTAACTGCAACTAAAACAACAAAAGAACGAATCGGTCATAAAGTGACAAAATAAAGTGACAAAATTCAGATGGATTTGACGGTGAAAGAACGAATCGGTCATAAAGTGACAAAATTCAGATGGATTTGACGGTGACAGTAAGGCAGGAATGAATATGTCAGTTCACGACGAGTCGGGGATTAACTTAAGAAAAGCCTATTTTAGAGTTTAAGCCTCATAAATTTCGTCTAAGTTGGAAAATTTTAATAGTTAAATTTAGCATATGGAATGTTGTGGTAACTTTATGAATGATTGAATGCATGATGGGAACTATCCCAACCCACCTGGTTGTCATATCGTCCCATGTTCAAATTTTGGATAATTTTTCGTAAGGTCCAGCTAATCTTATTGTATCGTGTCTCTCGAAGTGACAACTACAGATCTCTGTGATTGATATAGAACTTAATAAAATATGCCTCTTTCAATTATCTAATCTAATTGTTGTTTGTTTTTTTCTCTCGAAGAATTCAGGTAAAAATACACCAAAATCATCCCTTTATATAAGTTCAAAAAAAAAAGTCACAAAATGGGATGAAAGCTTTTTTTTTTTTTTTAACGACAAAAAGAAAAAGACAAAACAAACACTCTAACACATGAACAATTAATTCAACCCCAAAAAGGGAGCAGGCCACATCAGTAAGCTATGAAAATGATGAGATTGCTTGGAAAAAAAGGCAAGCAAATGCTTAACAACTCATTGCTTAGAAAATACGCTCAAACTGATGACCAAATTTTTAGCAGCTGGTCAGTGGGACTAAATAAGATTGTCTTTGGCATAAGATTGTCTCTGACATGCTTGGTCGCCTTTAGAAAAATGAAGGACTATACGTGTTAACTTAATACTTAAGAGTTGCAAATGAGTCCACTCTGGTGCATGAATTTTGTCAGTACTGGAATTGGAAAAACCCAATTAGACTTGACTGAGGTCTATTTAATTATCTTGACTTGACCCAGTCGCTTCCTTACTAGAACAATGTTATGGACCCCTGGATTTGAGCGCACAAGGGAGTTTGTCGGTGCTTTAAATATCCGTCCGCATCAGCTCCTATCCCCTAATACACATCACACGAGCCCTTCTCGTCGGGATTGTGACTTTAATAGTGCAAGTGGATCTTAATTTATTTGGAACCTTAGATGTCTAACTCGATCCACAGGATGTTAATGGATTGGATTCATATTACATATCCTGCCAAAATGCATACAAAATTTGGATATAGAAAAATTACATATTTAATTAAGATATCAGATCATATTTGAACTTAAGAAAGGAGATCTGATTGGATTTAGATTCAAATTCTGTATCAAATAAAATTCTGATCAGATTCAAATTTGGATCCAGGTTAATTTTTAAATAAATATTCTCTATCCAAAATCTATTCAAAGTCAGTAATTAACATATCATAATGCAGTTTGGATACCTTTTTCCTTAGCGAGGCTGAAGGCAACAGATGGTATGACTAAACAAAAATTCCAGAAGATTTATAGAAGGGGCCAATTATATATGTCAACATTTCTATAAGGACTTTAATTTTTAAATATTTTAAATGGTAAAATTTTACTTTTCAAAACCTAAGGGGTGGCCCCAACTGGCCTTCCTGTCTCGGCCCTTGGATGTAAAAAAAAAAAAGAAAATGAAAAGAAAAGAGTATTTCAGACCACATTTGAGTTGTGAATTTAAAAATCAGATTTAGATATGGTATTCGTATTTGAATCTCAATTCAAATCCAAATATATGAACTTTTAATAAATCATATATAATAAAGGGTACATCTAATTCAAATCCAATCCATTTACATCTCTACTCAACTGGAGCATGCCTGAGATTGTAATTCAAATACTTAGAGGCATAATAGATTTAGATTCAAGTGATCCAGGTCTTCTTTTCCCCCAAGGACTCGAGACTTTGAACCATTCTATCTTGGATCAAGTAATGGCATCAGCATATGCCCTCCAAGTTAGGTGTCATGCAGCACCACTTAAGAAATAGAAGCATGATGTTTTATACGAATCAAACTAGAGACACCTTGAAACCCAAGAATCATTTATTTATTATGTGTCTCATTTTATTTATGTCCATAACCATTTTCGATGACAATCAAAGCACCTCTGGATGGTGGAAAGTCAAAAGCTATCGTTTTTCTTTATAAAATATTTTATGTGCAAGGGGACAATAAGCTGATGGACTGGCGAGGAATCAAAGAGTGTCTTCACAATGTCTGACGTAGCCTAAAGCGCGTTTGGAAAACAAGAAGAAGAATTTCTGTTACGTGGTAAAAAAATTTCCCGGGAAAAAAAAAATGAAGGTTTTTAATAGGAAAAAAAAATTTAAAAAAAAAAAGGAAACTCTACTGATTGGATTCTAAAAAAAAAATTTTTTTGTGGCATGA
Source organism: Nymphaea colorata (assembly GCF_008831285.2). NCBI lineage: Eukaryota > Viridiplantae > Streptophyta > Magnoliopsida > Nymphaeales > Nymphaeaceae > Nymphaea > Nymphaea colorata. The sequence continues at coordinate 3,467,278 of NC_045139.1, forward strand.
ACTTTTCTTTAGGGGGGTTAAAATTTTCTATTTCATGCAAGGTTAAAATTTTCTTTAAGATTAAAGTGAGAGGTCAAGGTGGTTTGAATTCTGCGGAGGCTACATGACGCATTGGGAAGCCAAAAAAAAAATTCTTTAAAACTCTTGTAGTTTGTAACTTTAACTTTGCAGTTTATAGAACTTTAAGTTTGTAAGCAGAATTTTTTTGGAAAAATACATTTAAAAGAATGGTCTTACTCAATGGTAGTTTAGTCGGAAAGCCCTTCCGTATCTCTTTGCTTTGGCCATCATTTTTCCATTACTTTTTTTATTTTTTTTGTCTTGTTCATCATTTTTTCTTATTTTTTTAATCTTTCTAGTCTTCCACATGAAAGTGAGAGGAGTATTCCTTCCCCTGCAACTGGCTGACGGCCTTTCTCCCCTCTTCAACGCCACCGAATCTCTTTCCCCCCTCCTCCCGAACATCTTGGGGGGAGGATGGGGGACATGTTGAGGAGGATGGTGGAGATTCCTCTACCAGTCACCTTTGACCTATCCTTCCACGCTGCCCTTCTAGTAAGGGCAGCGAAGGGAGGGGTGCTGCTGTCCCACGGCTGGAGGCTTCCTTTATTCGTGCAATACTCCATGATATACACTGATACACATAAAATGAGACGACCCCGGTGCACAGTTTCATGATGCCAACCTGTTCAGAGTCACCGTTCAGGGACCCTTAGCTGGAGACCAACTCTAAGGAAAAAAAAATGTGCAACAATGAAAGTCGCAATTGGAAGCTGTCAAGGAATAAAGAACCACTCGATAAACAAAGGTTACGTTCCTTGGGAACTGTTGGCTGATAAATGACTCCACCCACCGTTGAAGCAGCGTCTGGGCAGATTCAATTGGAACGATGGCGCTGCAGAGCAACAAGGCAGGGCCTTCCAGATCGACCTTGTCTAGCAACCATGGTGGCTTTGAGTACGATGTGTTCTTGAGCTTTCGAGGAGAAGACACCCGCAATAATTTCACTGGATTGTTCCATTATATCCTCGTGCTACATGGCATACATGCCTACTTTGATGAGGAAGATTTGCACAAGGGAGAAAGAATTGAAGAGATATTGGTGGCCATAACCAGGTCCAAGATCTTAGTCCCTATCTTCTCCAAGCGCTATGCCGAATCGCATTGGTGTTTAAGAGAAGTTGCCAAGATGGTTGAATGTTATGATGGTGGGCAAGACAGGCAGATTATTCCCATCTTTTTTGACGTCGATCCAAAAGATGTAAGGTGTCAGAGCGGCCCATTTGAAGCTGCCTTTCAGAAGCACCACCAGACTGAAAGGAGGGATACCTTGAGCGAGGTCAATGCATGGAAGCATGCACTGACATATGTTGGAGGAATTTCCGGCTTTGATCTGAAGAGATACAATGAGTACTTCACGCCTCTCTCACCCTTCCAGTGTTGACTAATTCCTATTGTCTAATTTTTCTTTTGTCCTGTGCATTAACTTGAAGAGGACTCTTAGAAAATTAGAACTAGGGGCCATGGATTCATCCCATTACACCGCCTCAAATTTATTCCAGTTTTGTTTATCATTCTTCATTCTGAAAGTGATCCTCATGGTCCTTTGTAACTCTTGCAGATGCAAATATTCTGACAGCCACGGATAGTATGAAATTGGACACGAAGAACATGGTGAAGTTGTTTTATTCATGTTGGAACCTTGTTTATCGAACGATTACCACACGTAAATTCACCCTTCAAGAAGGATGGGTGTGTTACCAGGAAAACACACAAAGATTTATAGATGCTACTGCTTCTGCTTGGCCTAATTTTGATCCTTGTCTTTGTTAACCCAACCACTCTGTGTCTCCAAATTAAGTTACCCATAGAAAATGGAACTTTAGGACCTCCAGAATTGGGCAGAGAAGGTGGAACTTTAGATTCTTTCGCATATAACAGGAAAATGCATGATGTTTTCTCTTTTGCTATCCATCCGTGGAAATATGTTTTCTTCTCTCAAGTTTAATGTTGTCCTGAGGGCCTGTAGCCTTCGATTGAGCCTTTGATTCACCTCTTGAAGTTTTCTCTCGAACAGGAATCAAGTCACCTTCTTTTTATCTCCTGTTGCAGAGACCAGAGGAAGCTTATCAGGTCAATCACTGCAGACATCCAGAATATATTGGTGACAAAGGTGCCCCTTTACGAGAAAGAATACCTTGTTGGTCTTGAGTCCCGTGTTGAAAAGATGCTGAAGTGTCTGGACTTTCAATCGAAGCACGCCCGGATCGTTGGAATCCATGGCATTGGCGGTGTGGGGAAAACAACACTTGCCACGGCCATCTATAACAGAAGTCGTTGCTTATTTACAGCTACTAGCTTCATTGGAAATGTAAGGGAAGAATCGAGGTCTAAAGGGCTCGTCTATCTTCAAAAACAGCTCATTCAAGATATTTGCAAAGGCAAAGATAAAGTGGAGATAAATACCCCAAGTCAAGCGACCCAAAAGATTAGGGATATGGTACGTTTGAGGAGTGTTCTTCTTGTTCTTGATGATGTCGACGACAAAAAACAGCTAGATGCGTTGGCTGGCGACATAAGCTGGTTCGGTCCAGGAAGTAGAATTATCATCACCACAAGGCAAGTGGGGGTCCTGCAATCGGCAGGATTGCAGAATGAAGTGATTTATATGCTTGAAGAAATGGATGAAAAAGAATAGCTTCAATTATTCAACCATCATGCATTTGGAGATGATGAACCTGGAGAGGAATACATCGAATTATCCAAGGAAGTCCTATCAATTAGCAATCGGATACCATTAATTATCGAAGTATTCGGTTTGCTTTTCGGGACAGAAAAATCTCTGAAAGAATGGAACAAATTTCTGAAAGACTTGAGACTTCGTCAACGCAGTGAAGTTCATGAAAGGTTAAGGATATGTTATGATCATTTGAATGATGATGAGAAGATAATCTTTTTAGATATTGCATGTCTTCTTATCAGAAAAAGTTCAGAAGATGCCATCTATGTGTGGGAAGATCAGAAGCTTTCACCTCATTTAGCTATAAAGAGTTTGCAGAACAAGTCTCTTATTAAGATTAAGAATGGCAAGTTTGAAATGCATGACCAAATAAGAGACATGGGAAGGCAAATCGTTCTGAAGGAAAGCTACCCGCATTCTGGAAGAAGCTACGTCAGGTTATGGTGTGAAGAAGGCGTAATGGAAGCTTTGACCAAGTCTCAGGTAAGCCTTGACCTGGCCAAGCTCAAGCTTAACTAACTCTCAAATAAGACTTGAGCTGGTGGTCTCTCTTTCTTTATGTCTTTGACAATCTCTCCGACCCTTTCTTTTCCATCACCCATCATATCCACCGTTTATTAAAGGGTTGATTCAAAGTGCCTCCAACTTTTATCCTTTTTTAATAATTTGAAAATTTTATTTTACTTAATTTTTATATTTTCCTCTTTTAAAAAATAATTATTTAATAATTTTGGCTTATTCACAACTGATTCAACTAAATTGGTGAATTTGACTTCATACATCAGCCTGATCCATTAGAAGCCGATTTTTCAAAGTTCAGTTTCAAAATAAATGTTAGTCTTTCAAAAACGAGGCAAATCCATTCTCTGAAACAACATTGCTCAAGATGATTTTATTTTTTATTATTTTCAAAAAATTGTTTGTTGTTTTATTGCTGTGAGGGCACGTAATCAATTGGGAATGTATTGTTTGAAATATATATATATATATATGCAGCTCTGAAAAAAAATAAAAATGATATCTGCATAAAAAACACTCTAATGATTGATTTAAAAATAAAAATTAGCTTTTAGACTATAAATAAACAAACAATTATCAGAATTGCAAGTATAATAATCTATTGTATAAAATATACGGTCGACGTTATGAAAAAGATCGAGCAACATAAAATGCCTACTTTGTCAAAGCAAACAAATTGCCTCAAAAACAGAAAGCGACGAATATGAATATTGAAAATGAGATGTGAATAACAAGCTTTTATGATTCCATTTAATTTCACTACTTTAATTTGCGAGGGTTTTGTAATAGACCTTCTGGCTGCTCCTAAGCGAACCTTTCCAGGTCTCACTTTAATGGATTTTCTTCGTCGAAAACTTTTCTATATTTCTGTAGGTTCATTTCATCCACATCCAAACCAACAAGTTGCAGGTTGAAATATCGTAACTCTTTCCAACAAATGTTGGAGGCTAGATATCTCGAACGAATCCAATTGGTTATGTGTTTTCAGGAAAACACGATAATTAATCGAGGCATCCTTCTCAACTTAAGTGAGGAAAGCAAGATGGAATTAAGCACTGAAGCCTTTGAAATGATGTCTGAACTGAGATTACTCCTTATCAACTTTGCCATCTTCGATCATTGTGACTTTGGGCATTTTCCTGCAAGTCTGAAATGGTTAGAATGGAAAGATTGCCCCTTGGAAGCACTTCCACTTGAAATCAAGTTTAAAAGCCTTGTGGTCCTTAACCTTTCTCGGAGTTTTATCAGCCGGTTGTGGAGTGAAACAACAATGGGGTCAAGCTCAAAATGCAGGAAGAAGGTTTGCACTCAATTCAACCTGTTGCATTGTTCTTGATGCAAATTTCATGCTAATTGACTAACACCATTCTAACAGACGTTTGATGGGCTAAAAGTTCTGGACCTGTCTTGCTGCTATGGTCTCAATGCCACTCCCAATTTTGCAGTGACACCAAATCTGAAGAAGCTGATCCTTGATGAGTGTAGGAACTTGAAAGAAGTTGATGTTTCCATTGGGTCTCTAAAAAAATTGGTTTTTCTTAGCATGAGGGAGTGTGTGTCTTTGGAGAAGCTACCCAACCAAATATACCAGTTGGGTTCTCTTGTAATTTTCAACCTCGAAGGATGCAGCAACCTTGTCACTTTTCCACAATTTCCACCAACAAATTCCAGTACCGATGGCCTTTCTTATCTCGAGGAGCTCATTTTGCGAGATTGTGAACGCCTTGAATTTCTACCTCACCTTCACAAGTTTCAGTCTTTAACAAGGCTGCATATGGATGGTTGCCAAAGCCTTGACCACAGAAGAACACCTTTATTTGAGGTTCTCTCTCTCTCTCTCTCTCTCTCTCTCTCTCTCTCTATATATATATATATATATATATATATATATATATATATATATATATATATATATATATATAAGAAGCCACACGTTTCATTGGTGGTTGTTTTTTTCATTTTTTTATGTTTCTTTTGGCAACTCAGGATGTGGCATTTAGAGAATGGGATGAACTCAGCATTTCAGGAAGTCGAACACTGTCTCCGAACCAAGAATTTTCTTTCGTGCTACCGATTGGGTCTATTAATGATCCCTTACTTTTGCAGCAGTTAGAGTGCTATGTTTATGGTGATCCATGCAAATGCGAAACCATGAAATTACATATTCGTCATGAAGATATGACGAATGGGAGGGTCACGTTAGAGACTATGAGTGAAGCTCATCGTGACTATTCCATTTATGAGGATGATGCATATGGTTACTGCTATACAATCTATTTTGGTAGAAGTGATGAAATAAACGAGGCCACAAGGAGCAAAACCATAATTACGAAGGTAACAACTTCCAACAATTCTAACCTAACTAAAGTCGATGCCAAATTTCAAAGAGGAAGCAAGTTTAGTGGTGAGAACATGAAGCCATATATTTGCATATCTAGAAGGGGAGCCTTCATGAAATCATTGACTTCTGTTCAATCATCATCATCAAGGAAATCTGAACTTGAATTGTCCATATTTTTCAATCTTTGTGAGGAGGATAAACTTGATGTCATTGAATACTCAACGAGGCTTGATGACCGCATAGCAAAGACGATGAGGATATTGGACGCCCGATGCGGAGACGATGATGGCCAAGAGGAACAAACGCTACCTTTTGGTTGGTCTGTTGATGAACTTATTATCCTGACCATGATTCTTACTGATGTCAATGTTTCATGGTATGAGCAACGACATGGAACAAGGTTGCCACGGCAAGCAAATCCAAAGGTTTGTCATATAGTATAGCTGTTCCTGTGACATCAAAATTTTTTCAATGTATATTTGTCATGCACTTTTCTTTTTTCAGGTTTTTGAGAAAATTAAAGTCATCGATCTCTCTCATTGCAAGTTTCTGGTTAAGACTCCTGATTTTTCTGGGATCCCACATTTGGAGAAGTTGATTCTTGATCATTGTGCATGCCTAGTCGAAATTGGTGAATCCATTGGACAACTGAAAAATCTTACCCAACTGAGCATCGTTGGATGTGTAAAACTACGTGAACTCCCTTCTGGTATTTTGCAGCTGAATTCCCTTCAAGTACTCCGCCTCGACAAATGTTCAGAAATCAAGATCCAACCAGAAAAAAACATGACGGATGTTAGTTTGAAGACTCTAGAGGAGCTCTTATTTTATTATGTTGAACAATTCAGGAGCCTATGTTGCCTGTCCCTGAGAAGCTGTCGTTCACTTAAACAACTACCAGATTCTATTGGAAGCTTGGTAGCCTTAGAGGAGCTTATACTTTACGATTGTCCTTCATTAGCAGGACTGCCATATTGTGTTGGACAATTCAGGAGTCTACGTTGCCTATCCCTGAGAAGCTGTTATTCACTTGGACAACTACCAGATTCGATTGGAAGCTTGGTGGTCTTAGAGGAGCTCATCCTTGATTTTTGTACTTCATTAGCAAGATTACCAGATTCGGTAGGCAACTTGAAGTGCCTAACTAAAATGCAAGCTACTGAATGTAAGGGATTGGAGTCGATGCCCGACCTTTCAAACTTGATGGCATTGGAGGAGCTGAATGTAGGAGGATGCAGGAAGCTCACCAAAATCTCTGGCTTGCAGAAGCTGAGAAAACTAAAGATCCTACATATGAATGGCTGTAGGCATCTTAGTCTCGATTTGATTCGGTTGCAGTTTGAGGTATCCTTTACATCTCTAAAGCTCCAGCCACTGTTAATGTTACGATCCGAATTAATTTGCATCAGGCCACCACCTGTGTGCGTTGGCCAGACCTGTCTCACTTTTTTCATATCCCATTTATAAATTTATATCCCCTTTTTTAATCTTAAGATTTTAGACCCCAGTTCGAAAATTGTCTTATTCTTGATCACAGAATGGTTTTGAATTAAAATGAAAAAGTACAATTGATTTTGAAAACTAGGCCATATCAAAGCACGCAAGTGTATCCAATGTTGTTAAAATCAAGACGTCCACTAACGGCTCCGTGAGAAGGGCGGGCCTTAATCTACCTCAGAAACTTTCCAATTTGATGTTGGCTACGCTCAAAAGGGGCACATGGCGTATCATGTCTTCAGTGTTATCTTTAATATTTTCTTCAGTTGTTTGTGTTTTCTGCTCCCTCATTTCTTATACAAAATTTGTGCATTTTTAATTTTTATCCATTTCACAGCAATTTCCAATGCAATTGATTCATTTTGCTGACTGATTCAATTCAGAAGCCAAGTTTGACGACATTGTCTGCACACTGTAAAACCTCTAAATCATTAACAGAAACAGTGTTCTTTCAATATATTAACTGTTCCAACCTTTCAGGCTTAGAGATTCCTATCTAACTGAAGAAAGTAGGAAGACTTTATTGAACGTACTTGTTTTACGAATTACGATATGCAGGAGGCAGCATTTGACGATCTTCAGACATTCAGCATTTCCTTTCCTGCAAGCCGTAGTTTCGTCGGCATACCCCTTCCCAGAGGGGAGCGCACGAGCAGCAAGCTTCTGCACGTTGAAAAAATTAAGTTTGATGAAAGGGAGTTCAGAATCAATGATAAAAGAATCGATAAAGAAATCGATCTTTGGATCGAAGTTGCAGTCGATATCGAGCTCCCTGTTTATTCCAAACATGTATACGGACGTAGATTCACAATCAGTTTTAGGGAGAATGATCTGATAAATAAGCACCTAAGGGTGTTGGCCGCAAGTAGTGGCGATACCACTAGGGTCTGCACGTTGCATGTATCTTGCAGAACACGTTGCCAGCTGAGTGGAGCTGATATTTGGTTCCGCCAACCTCTCACACCAGCACCAGAGGCTCACCACCGACCAGAGGATGACGATCTTGCTCCTTCCACAAGCAAAAGGGGTAAAAAGTGAAGGCTCCGTTCTCACCTTGCCCCTCTTGGTGATTATCGACAGCAACTCCTGTTTTCAGTTTGAATCCCAGTATAAGGTCCATATACAGTTTTTCATCTTTGGCCTTCTTTAGTTCATCGCCACCATTAACTTAGACTGTCAAAACTTTATGGGCCAACATGATTTTGAACAATCATGTACAGCCTGTAGAGGATTGGTGCTCTAGCTGAACAGACGGTGCTCAGAATGGCTACTCTTATTTTCCATCTATATTCTGGATTTCTGCTTTTTTATTATCTTGAGGTCAAACAATTTCTATGATTGCATGCCTCTTAAAATCTATAGGACTTTATGATTGTGGAACCGTGATATGACTATTGCCCGTTTCTTGTTCCTTCTCTGTTGATTGCTCTGGTTCCTCTGGACCTAGAAAAGGAAACTGAACGTGCAGAATGCTGCTACTTGACCCCTTTTAGCTTTATCTTATTGTGAAGGAGCCAATGACACTTCTTAGCCATGAAATGGAGTAAAAGAAGAAGTTCAAATGAAACTTCAGCTTTGTTTGGAGCAGAATATGATAATTGGCTTGACGACATGTAGAATTGCTTTGAGATGAAAATAATCGCTTTTTATTATGCTACTCTCCTGGAACAAAGAAGGAAAACATCATGAAAGGTCCTGTTTTACTGCCATTTCCATTCTCTGAGTAGAGTTTATGGCCCGTAAGATTTTGGAGAAGTAGGTGCAGGAGACGCATAGTTTTTCCCTTTTGAAGTTGCAGCATCAACTAAATTAAACTCAAAGCACGGTAGTACACCATTTTGCGTTCCGGAATGTGAAAATGATGAGTTTTGTAGTACTAAATGAAAATTGACTAATATTGAATAAGTCCAAAGAAAAAATATATTCAATATCGTTTGATGCATACAGCAATGGACAATCATTTTAAATCAAAAGAAAGAACACCAAGAAATTTTTATACAACTAAATGTACCAACCTCTTTTTTTTTTTTTCCCTTCAGTCAAGCTCTTGTGGAGCTCATGAAATTGATGGATGGTACCAGAAGACAGAAGAAACCAGGTCATCTGTGGTGGAAATGCAGATAAGGTAGAAGGAAACGCCCAGCTGCCATACACCAGCCTTTCAATGACCTTGTCAATTTCAATACATAAAAATGAATGCCTATGGACCCAGCTCAGTCAAACAAACAAGTTAAGTAGGCCGGGTGATCATGAAAAAATAAGGGTATGTTATGATCGTTTGAATGATCATTAGAAGATAATCTTCTTAGATATTGCACGCCTTCTTATCAGCAAAAGTTCAAAAGATGCCATCTGTGTGTGGGAAGATCAAAAGCTTTCACCCCATTTAGCTAAACACGCTTAACTTGTTTATGTTAAGTTGTCTCTCGTGTCTTTCAACTCGTTTAACTGGTTTCTTTTAACTAATTCAACTATGAACGGACATCTAACAGTTAACACTAGTGGAGCCAAGCTGAGTTTAAACGAGTCGAATTCTTACAACTCAAATTCGACCCATTTAACATTTTGAGTGTAAATATAAGCTCGACCCGGATTCATTTAATCCAGTGTTTGTTTACACTGTGGTACCACATAAAGGAGAGTTTCAAATCCGTACTCTCAGATCTAAGATATGAAGCTATCAAACACACCCATTTAAATAATTTCATATCACCATAGATCTTAAATCCACAATAAACAATCGCAACCTTAATCAACTAAAATATGTCCAAACACAACCTTGATCAACTAGATAACTCAAATGTGCGTAAGATAGATGGCATTATACAAGCCACATTCGGACGTGGTGAATATTCCTTTGAAAAAGGTCCCGGGGAGTTGGTGGTTAGTCCCACCTCCTTGTTTTTGGCGTGGATCGTGTGCGATACAATTTCTTTATGTTTTTTTTTAATTATTTTCATGACGAGGAACTACTTAGAATCAGAAACTATAAAAACAACCAAGAAGATGGAACAAAGTGCTATTAATTGATATGACATTGACAATAAATGAAAATGTGTCGTTCAATTGTTCTGTAATCTTCTAATGTGAGGGTCACTATATGTCAAGTTGGAAGTTCTAGAGTGGTTCAGCAACTTCATCAGGACTCTCTATTAGTAAGCATACTTAAAATTAATTGGCAATAATAAAATATGCTCCCACGATTTTTATATTACTGAAAAACATCTAAATTATGTACCATTGTTCATGATAAATGTTCCATTAGTTAAAGCTAGGTTTATGTCACAGAGTTAAGTTGGGCAACAAAAAACTACTAAAGAGTCCTAATATAAAGAATTTTATAATTCATTAGCTTGCATTGAATTAAATATTTCAACAAAGAATTTTGTTTTTGTGCATAAACTTTTTCAACAAAGCAAGGTTCAAAAACTTTTCGTGTTCGTCAAATGTCACCCTCTTTAGGCCCGCATTTGATGGCATCAATTATTTCTTTCATGTTATAAAGGTATTTCATGCTGCTAAATTTTCGAAAAAAAATGGTGAGGGCTGAAATCTTGAATTAAATTCTGAAAACGCAACGCGACACATTACAGAAAAAAGTTTTCCTTGAAATATTTTGCAGTGTGGAAGTTTAAATTCCTTTCAACAAATGCACTTAAAAAACTTCGGCCCTTATATATAAGTCTTGTAATGGTATGTATAACAATAATGATTGTTGGATTTGTATAAGTAAATGCAACGTGATAAGCATAATTGCACAGGAAAGATGCCCAATTTTGATGATTTGGTCTTTGGAGGGTTCTTTACTATTAAAAAAAATTTTGTTGTTCACGCAGTGTGGTTTAAAGATAAATCGGATCCCATATTCAAATCCATTTAGGCTTTGGATTTCATTATTTGGACATTGATGTTATTTTGGATTCGGACTCTTTTGCTTAATTGACCCAAGATCCAATTGATTCTTGAATTTACTAAACAAAAGGGTCCAAACCTAAAATAACATCAAAACCCAAATAATCAAATCCAAAGACTAAATGGATTTGAACATGGGATCCGATTGATCTTTAAACCACACTGCGTGAATACCAAAGTTTTTTAAAACTATATAAAGAACCCTCCAAAGACCAAACCATCTAAATTTAGCCTCTTGCGTGTGGAATTATGATTATCACGTTACATATATCTTAGGTCCAAATCTATCATAACATCAAAGCCCAAATAACCAAATCCAAAGGTTAACTGGATCCGAATCTGGAATCTGTCCATCTTTAAACCGCACTGCATCAGATATTGATTAGGCATGCAAGGGACGATTGGTCCAAGATCCGTCTCAGACAAGCAGCATTCATAGGATTGAGATTGAGAAAGCGTGTCCAAATCCCCAATTGACAATCCATTTCTCTTTATCTAGATTCTAAGAAACTTTTCAGTAAAAATTGACCACATGCTGCATTCTTTATGCCAGAATTTCTCAACTTCAAATTCGATGATGTCGACAAGCTAAAATCTAAAAGGGAAATTGGTCCCGTTTTAAATAAATCAAGACGAAGACGTAAATAAAATAGAGCCAAGCATGCATGCCCATCGATTCTTATATGAAGTGTGCTTGGATAAAATCATTTAGCCAAGAAAAGCAAAACCAGTTTTGAAGTTGCATGATGCTCCAAGAGCAATTTCCCAGTTCATCCTGTATTTCTAGATAAAACCTGGAGTATCAACTATCTGGAATTCAGCCCCTAGACATAGTGGCGACAAGTGAAAACCACTATGCTGTTGTGAAGTTCCAAGTTGGCAAATTTGTCTGCAAAAAGGCTTAAACTGGGGACCAAGAAGATCTTGGGGCTTTTCCCTTCACCAACTAAAGGGCAGTTCTCCTTTGGCTTATCCTGTGAATATCTCTACTGTGTATGTCTATCTGCATGTGCAGTCTGTTCATATGTGGGTGTATGTGCCTGAGAATTTACTTCCTTACCAGGAAGAACATTTAGGAAAAACTTATCTTAGCCACTTTAATGGTGAACAAATCCTGCAGCAGAATTGATCCTTGGGAGAGATTTCTCGATTCTCGTAATGCTACTGCAGGTAGATAACAGGTAGCAAGAGAGAAATTGTGAAAAGTTACTGAGGTACTGAAGATCTGGAATCAGGTTCCAGCAGTACCACTCTGTAAAAGGCCAGAGAACATTTAGGAAAAACTTATCTCAGCCACTTTAATGGTGAACAAATCCTGCAGCAGAATTAATTCTTGGGAGAGATTTCTCGATTCTCGGTAATGCTACTGCAGATAGATAACAGGTGGCAAGAGAGAAATTGTAAAAAGCTACTGAAGATCTGGACTCAGGTTCCAGCATTACCACTCTATGGTACCATATGCAGTATGCCTTTTTAATGGGATCGCAATGGCTTCAAGGAGCATAACATAACTGGTGGTCGAGACATAGTATCAAAATGAAAAGGTACATCGCTACCATCGCTGACACTCAAAAAGCCGAAGACCATAGAATTAAGGAAGGATTCATATGAGTGCTGCATCTTCAGTTTGTCATGGTGGTGTCGTCGTAAGGCTTAGCAGTAGGATGAAAGATTCATGGGAATCCCCGGCCTGTGTTTCTTTTTCCGGATCTGATCAGAGCTTTACATAGTATGTAAGACATGCACCATCTTTAGATCTCACGGGCGAAGAAATTAACTCGGATTCTGCAACAACCCACATAGATCCAAACTCTGACTCGATAAACCAGAGAGGTGAAAAAGAGAAAAAAGGGGTTTCTTCAATATGGGGGCAAGGCATATGTCAGCACTTAAAATTTTTTGGATTCTCCATTTGTGGCAACAAGGGCTTGCACGTGAACTGCCAAGATATTCATATTACAAGTAGCAGAGGAAGAAGACAAGGAACAGGCCATCATGATCTCATATGACTGATCCAAATTGATCTTGGTGCAAGGAGTGGAGGGGGCTCTCTCTCTCTCTCTCTCTCTTTCTTTAGTCCTTACTGCTGCTGCTGCTGCAGCTCCAGGGTTGCTTGTATGGTTATTATTGCAGAATCTTTGCCAGCTTTTGCATTGTGTGGCCGCTCTCTGGCTTTTCTCTCTCCCCACTTCCATGGCCGATGCTTGCTGGCCCACCACGCCTTCCATCCCAAGAGTGGGCTAACTTTCTTCGTCTCCTTCCTCTCTTCACCTTCCTTTCTCTCCTTCCTCTCTCCAGATATCTTGCAATTCTCTAGTTTTCCCTGTAAGCCCTTCAATTGATGCAGTAGAGAAGAAAATATCAGAGAGGGAGAAAGAGAAATCACATGCTCATTAGCAGAAACTCACACAAGCACCAAAGAACAGATATTCTCTGTTCCAAATCGGAACGCCATAGATGTTTTGCTGTTTGAGTGTACAGCTCCTATAACTCTAATCTGAAGAGGAACTATCTAATAGGCATGAATAAATAATTGAGGTACATTCTGGGCTTCACATTTGGCGGGAAGAATATTGGGCTATTGGAACATGTATTCTGAGAGCATATGATCCAAAAACACCACAGTGTTTGATAGCCTCGGATCTAATTACATGTAAAAAACCATAGATTTAAAGTTGAATGGGGGAAGGGGCTCTGACATTAAATCCACAGAACTGAGATCCTAATAATTCCAGGTCATTGTAGATTAAAGATCCATGTTAAAACAAACACACCCTTAATCTTATTTCGGGAAACATGATATAAGTATAAATGTTGTTCCTAAAACTAATAATCAGGCAATGTGGATAACCACATTATATTTCTTCAAGCCAAAACGTATCATTTTTTGAAATATATTGTAAGAATATGTGCTTCAATAATACAACGTTCTTCATATAGTATCATCGGTCCGAGTTCATTGGATTCGTCTAACATCTGTTGTCTCCAAGTGTTTGAGCAGGACTACTTTTGGTAGAGAAGGACAGTGAGCTCGGACCAATTAGAGCAAGATCTTTCATTATAGAACAGGTGTCCTCAAGACTAGCAGATCGGACACACACCGTCCTTGTACCAGAGTACTCGAGCAGCGGAACCTACGCTATCTCAAATCCGTGTTTGATGAGTGAAACATTCTTCACGTCATCATTTGCTTCAGGTGAAAGAACGATTGTACTTTAACCATGGCGACACGAACGAGAGAAATTCCCTGATGACTACAACTTCTGCCTTGACGCCTATCTATGTGTTAACATGAGGGTGTACGGAAAAAGACAAAGTATTAAAAATCTAGATGTCCGACTTTTTGTCACGGTCAAGCTGTCCAGGGAGAAGAACAACCACGATTACTTGTCCTGCCATCAAACATCTCGACGGAGTGAAAAATACGTAGGTGGAAACTGATCCCACCACCACTTGGCCTCGAGATATTCTCATCCTATAAAACGAACTGCACCACCATGGCATGTTTGCGACTTGCGACATGCACACTTTCAAGTGATATCTTGTCACCCTTTTACTTAAATGCATGCTACGACTATTTTGTCTCCTCATTCAATGCAGAAAATAACCAGTATAGTCATGACGTTATTTTTTTTATAGAAGATAGAAGCTCTTTCTCTCTTTCTTTCTTTTTCTCTCTCTCTCTTTCTTTCTTTTTCTCTTTCTCTCTCTTTCTCTCTCTTTCTTTTTATATATATATATATATATATATATATATATATATATATATATATATATATATATATATATATATATATATATATATAGTGAGTGAGTGAATGGATGAATAAATGATGATTGACTATTTAAAGACTATTTAACCAGAGTTATTTAGTTGAAGCGTATAAATTAAAATAAAAACAAAAAAAATACAAACTAATATTAAATAACGAAAATGTCTATTTGTTTTTGTTTTTTTCTTAATTGTTTATCATGTTCGATTAAATGGTATCAAATGATTAGGTTAATTATTTATCTTGTTCGATTAAACTGTATCGAAAACGTATTCCTGAGCTTAATGCGTGAAAACAAATGGTTAGGTGATTATAAAAAATCATATCACCATTTAATTTTCTTTAATATATATATATATATATGAGAGAGAAAGAACTTTGAGAAACCTAGACAGTGATTGATGGATGTGCTTGGTTGTTATTTTCTTAGCGATGTAAGTTTGTCTTTTTTTACACATTTCCAAAGCATTTAAAGGACTTTGTTTTCTTCTTCTCGTGGAGATTTCATCAATTATTTGTGCTGTGGAAACATGTCCATGCTGCCGTACTGCCGATCGATGGATCCAGGTCATTTTCACGGTTTCACCTTTTAAGTTATTTTTTCTCCAATTGAAATCCATAATGACCGAACTAAAGGGCTCCATAAATACGAAAACAAAAAGACAAATTGCAATTATGATAAACATGTGCCACTTTTATTAATAAATTAATTACAAAATCAAGCTTACCTTTGACAATATCTCATAAGATTTTGTAACACCCACGAGTGATAAACATATTAAGGCTCTGTGGTAAATAAAACACGAATTTACCATAAAGATTGAAGCATATTTGCGAACACCTAATTCTAATGTTACACAAATGTTCTCTAATGTTTTCACATAATATTTCAACTGTCAAACAACCCATAATGTACAAAGGATCATTTTAAAAAATAACTGCACTTTTACCAAAAGAATCATATCCAATGTTGAAAAACATATCAAAATGACTAAACAGCAGGTTACTGTTTAGGGCATGTGAAGTATCCAAGCTTCGTTTAATAATAGTACTTTTTCTATGTCAGAGCTAATAGTCAACCGAAATAATTGATCTACATATGATTCTGCACATTTTTTACATCTTTCTTCCAATTTTATCCCCTAAGGCATCTCCTTTGCAGCACAAGACTCCAAAATTTTACCGTACATCTTTATATATATCTCTTCATGAAGTTAATTACTAAGAAAATAATGTAAAAATGACAATAAACAACTAGATTTATATAAGGGGCATGATAAAGTAATCTTACCTCTGCAGCTGCTTTGGATTTTGGTGTCACATGAAAAATGAAACATCTCCTCCCAGTTAATCTAAAACTCTCTGCTCTATTTTCTTCTACTGCAGCTGATGTGATGCTTGGGCTACTAGAACTGCAATCCAGTGGAGTAATTTGAGTCCCCACATCTCTCATCCGTGACCCATTTCTTCCCTTCAATTCTTCTACATCATACATTCATGATATAAATGAAAACATAAACACATCCACATGCATACTTACAGATTTACATTCATCGATAGCACAGAAAAAGAAGAAGAAATTAACAATGGAAGATCGATTCGAACCTGAAGCAGTGACTTCTTCGATTGCAGGGATGGAGAGGGGCTTGGACTCCTGAGGACCATGAGAAGGAAAGGAGAGAGGAGCAGACTTGAAAGTCCTGGTTAGGACTGGCACTGTCCGGGAACGCTGTTCGGCCCATGTCTTGGTAGCCAGAGAGGAGGAAAGGCATTGGATTGGCACTTCACCAGACAGTGGATTGCAGATGTACCTCTCTGCTTCATCCCACTTTGAGTTCAGGAACCTCCCTTCCAAGTACCTCATTGATGCCATGCTCTCCCTTGCTGATCCACATCTTGCCTGCTGTAAGGCTACTCTTTTTTTCATCACCACCCACATGGTACAGAACAGGAATTACAACAGTGGAACAACCACATACAGTGATGCATTTATATGTGTGTATATGGGCATACATACACACATGGAACATGCATGCATACTGTATTATGTTAAGGTACATATTTATCATCTTTTTGGCTAGAACTTGGAACTTTTATCCCTATCTCACTCACTGGAGAAGTCTGTCATTTCTAGGAAGATGATGCAAATGAAGGGTGTGCAGCCAAATATGCAAGTATATTTGCAGAAAACTTACCTTTTAGGGCCTCTGTGAAAGAGTAGGTTGACGGGTCAATGTGGCCTACGGAAAAAAAGAATGGGAATTAACAAGGAGAAGAAGAAATCCAGAGAGAGAGAGAAGGAAACAGATGGTGGGTAGGCCGTAGATTGATGGCTACCTTTAGGAATATAACCAGGTGAAGATGTCGCACTGGAGAGGCTGTAATGGCGGAAAGATCTGGACTCCCTGAAGCTCTTGATAGTGGCCGCAGAGAGGTGGGTGATTGCTCTGCCTGACTCGCTTCCATCCCCTGTAATGCATGCCTGCAGCAGCAAACCTTCATCTCGAAATCTTGAATGTTTGACACCATGATCCATATCTCAATGCACACACAGAGAAAGAGAGAGAGGGAGACCGAGAAACAGAGAGAGAAAGAGAGAGAGAGTCTGAAGGTGGGGGTAGAGAGAGAAGAGAAGCAAATGACCAGAAAGTTATCCCACTTTTGGCTTTTAAATTCAATTTCTTGATTGTTGACATGATTACCATGCAGGAGCAGGAACAGCGGGCTTGGGATGCTGCTGCTGTCTCAATTTTGTCTGTGTCGTTGGGTTGTTTTCTTCCTGGCTTACCTGCACAGCAGGGCCGGAAACTTTCTCATATAAAAAGTTGTGCCGCTGGAAGGAACATCGCCCGATCCGACTTGGCTCCCATGAAGTCGTCTCGGCCAGCAAAAGCCGTGTCGGTGGGGTCTCACTTTGTATGTATGATCACTGTTCTTCTTGTCTTGTACAGTGAAAAACTATATGTTTACCCACAAAATGCCAACATTGAATCACATTGGAGCAGTACTACCAAGATTGACCTCGGCGGATCGTTTTAGTTCGCTTTAGAGGTCATTTGGCAGTCGAAACTGAATGTTTCATGAGTCTCTGTTAAAGATTGGAGCAAATTCATATAACACTTACAAGGTATTTTTTCTGCCGAATAATCTCTTAGTTAACATAAAATGCATCCCATGTTAGAGATAAGGTGATTTGAGATCTTGGGATATCAGATTTTAGAATTGAAAGATGCAAAGGTTACATGACAATCTATATATATATTCATCTCCAGTATGTGAATATGTAGTGTATTAAGAAGACCTAAAAGCATGAATTCTAAAATTTATAGTTCAGTAATCACTTTCTATCTTAGGTTTTGAGTAATCAAACACCCTTTGATTGAACTAACTAATAACAAACTCGAGTATTAATTTGACATTTACATACTTACATGGCCTGACTGCTCATGTACAAGTTTCAGGTCCTCATTTTCAGGCATCATTTGTCTCGGAGCAGGTCAACTTAGACCTAACCAGGCTCAGTCCGAGCTACGCCTCGAGCCAACTTGTGCTACTCTGACTACTATGCTTTAGTTTGGTAGTTTTCAAAGCTTGTTGACCTTGGAGGCTTAACTTCAACGTGAAAAGCTAGCCAAGTGTTCCTTTATGTCAAATCATTGTGAATAGATCTAGCAAGAAGACAACCATCTCATAAAGTTAAAAGCAGATTGATTGATTGATTTTTTATTCTGTTTATGACAAAAGAAAAATAAGGGTGTGTACCCAAATGATGAATTATACTTAGAGATCTTTGGCAACAACTAACACAGTACAATATGGGGTTCTTAATTTATGGCTATGAAATCTGCAATTTGTTAGGATTATGAATTGCAGAGAGCAAATCCTTGCATTTAAGATTTGGATTAATCGAAAGCTTCCAATGAATTCTTATGCATAAATTAAGCCAACTCCTGGCCAATTCAGATCCACCCGAGTCAGGACCAGACCCGGTTCAGCAGTTCCGGGTCATGGGATCGAGACAACTTGGGAAGGGTGAGGGGACTCTACTTTTCTCATATTTGAACGAAAATGACGCAAAGAAATGTGGGCATAGAGGGGAGTTGCAAGGAAATCACGGTAACAGCTCGACGCTCATCTCAGCCTTTGATTGTGGCTCACAAGCATTTGTATTGTTATGGGGATTTTTGTACTGGGAATATTGCAAGCCGGTAGTACTTGTAAGACAATCATGCATGTTATTGGGACCCCAAAAGGTTCTTCAAGAATTTGACATGCAATCATGCCCATTTTATTTTGTAGCTATATATATATATATATATACATATATATATATATATATATATATATTTCTTCGTATCCAAGTTCGATAAAGAAATCCTCCATCCTTTTTTATGGCACAAAAAATGCATCTTAATTGAAAAAAAACGTGTTAAGTACGTGAAAAACAAGTCAGTCTTATAAAACGGTAATTAGATACATCTTTTAAAAAAACATTAGAAAATGAAAAACATAAAAAAAATTGGCATCATATGCATTTTTTTGCATTTTATTATTTTCTATTTTTTATAATTTTCAGGATTTATTAAATGTTTTATTTCTAAAAAAAATTTATCGACAGTTTTTCGAGATATTCTCGACATATACAACTTTGTCATATTATATCTGAGAAATTCCTCACCGTATAATAGTCATACATGATATTTTTGAGATATATAACTTTGTCATATTATACCCAAGAAATTTATCGCCGTATAATACCCATACATGATATATGTAACAATGCTTTATACTCATTCATCCGATGCAATGCATAAAATGAAACTGAACTCAATATGATCAGATTTCAGTTTATAGATATAAAGGACAAGGTAAATCTAGTGGATGCCAAACATTAATGCAAAGTTAAAATCTGAGAATTATTCATTAAAACATAATGATCTCATTGGTATTAGTGACCAGTTTATGGTATGGTGACAGTTTAGTTATAATCCTTTAGTGACTAACTTTTAAATTTAATCATCCTGCAACTATTATATACATATATAAAACAAAGGGTTTGGCACCGACACATTATGGGGTTATTCTTTTATATATGAGAATTACAAAAGCAGCTTAACATTAGAATTATTCAGAAAGAACTTCTTAACACTTGAAAAATTATGGATGACCGCCTAAATTTATAAAATAACTATGAAACGAGTCCTCGGTTTATATAAAGGCTTTTTTGCCCAAAAGAAACAAAAAAAAAAGTTTCTGTAAGGTTTCGAATAAGTTTTCTCTATTTTCTTCTTCGAAGAGGACGAGCAGCAAAATACATATGGTATTAAAGGCTCGCAACTGCGTGTGAAGGCCATGAAAGAAGGCATGTCCTTCGTCATAGGCCTTTTCTTTTATAAGTCACCATGTTCAGAAGCATCTTACTGTCATTAATTCAATTGTCATATGTTCCCCTTGCTGTCCAAGCAAAAAGAATGTTGAAGATGCTTCAAATGCCCTTTTGCCTACAACACCAATATTTTATCAGCTTTGTTTAGGTAGACTTGATAAAGTTTTATATGAAACGTTTGAAGTTTTCATACCAATTGCTTGTTAACATGAGTGTAAGAGATTCGAAACGATTTGTTCATAAATTTTTACAATTTTAAACCCAAAAAAAAGTGTAAAAAATGATCTTAGCCCATTGATGATATCCACTTTGATGTGTTTTTTTTTTTAATGTTCATTTAGGAGAAACCACTTTGAGCATAAAGCTTAAGGTTCTGGCTTGATTTGGGGCCTGAGTGAATCCGCAGTATACCCTTCAACTTGAAGGTAGTGCTTGTCATCATTTACGGCCCAAAAGAATAAAAATGACACATTGTGGCCTATTAGGCTGACCAGGCGGTCCTGATAGGCTGCCCACTATCGGAGTGAGGCCCACCCCCTCTCTTCTAGCGTGTGCCCTTCTTGCTGGAAGCCCACTTGGCTGGGTCCCCACGGGCCTGCCAGAAGGCGAGGGGGAAGCTTTAGGAAAGAGCAAAGCACCATAGAAGGGAAGATGAGAGAAGGGAGCCCTAGAGTTAGGGTTCACACTCTTCATAGATATATATGCCTTTGCATATATTGTGCATGCACGCACATACATATGTAAGTATTATATTTTCAACTAGTGACCAACTAAATTTTATATTGGTAAAGACAAGTCAAGAAAGGATGTTGCAATAGAACCCAACAATGATTGACTCTTGCCCTTACCAATATTGAAGTTTTGATCTTCTTCAACTTAATTCAACTTAAATCACTTCAATTCTGCTGACTTTGTATTTATCATAAGAGGAACTTAAATCACTTCAATTCTGCTGACTTTGTATTTATCATAAGAGGGGTGGGCATGAAGAGTGTCTCCATGCCCTTCTTATGCTCCAAACCAAGTTCATCAACCAAGTTTAAGGCGTGTACGTGGTATTGGATCTGATTCAGGGTCGAAACCAGATCCAAACCAAGTTTGTATTGGATCTCATTCAGGGTCGAAACCAGATCCAGTCCATCTGTAAAAAGTTAAACTTTTCTCACCCGTCAAAGTTTGCCACCGTCAAGTTACATAAATGATAAGCAAAACATTTATTATATGTTACTTTATTATTTAAGCTTTTATAGATACAAGACTAAAAAACGAACTCTTCCACCCAAGTGTCAAAATTTTGAAGTTTTTGAGTCAAAATTTTGAAGTTTTTGTGAAATTAATAATAATAATAATAATAAATAGTCTTCCCGCACCGCCGCACCAATAAATTTTGAGATGTGCCGCTCCGGCACCCGCACCCCGCACTCTGGTAACATAGCAGGTAGGAGTTTTCGCTCTCTTGTTGGATAGAAAGCACATTGTTGAAGAATCAACAGGACTACCTCGCTCCATTTTATTTGAATAAAAAATATATGTATACAAACTTTTATATGGACACTCTCTTCTGTCATATTCAAACATCATCCCATAGAACATGCAAATAAAAATGTTTAAAAAATTATAACTTGAATCATTTTCCACAGTGGACCTTTCCCTTAGACGATCCAACTCTCACCAAATATACGGTTGCCATGTGAAAACCTAAAATTATGCATGTTTTTTGCAATGCTGTTGAAGATGGAGCAGCCACTTTTTGGAAAATGAAAAAAAAAAGTGGGGACCAAATCTTGCACAAGCCGCCCCAGTACTTAGGAAGGACCACAGTATGCCTCTTTCTAACGATGACTGGTGAGAGTGACTTTTTTTTTTTTTTCTCTTTGTGAGGAAATTTGAATTCTTAAACTTTGCACTTCTTTCTTCATTTATTCTGCAAAATTTAAACGTTAGCATTTCTCTTCATTTATAGCCAATGATAGTGTTTAGCTAAAAGTAAACTTTTCGAGTGAGCAAGAGGATAACTCGGCCTACCTTTCAGAAAAGAAGGCCAAGTTGTCCCTTCCCTTTCCCATGCTTTCCGGGTTTAGGGTGGCTTCGGCGCCTAGGGTAATATCATGCTCTACCTTTATAGGGCACGGCGAGTGTTCTTTGACTATAAGCCTACATAATTTCAATTTGATAGAACTTTTCTGGCAGCTCAGTTGGTTAAGTTAATGAAAGCTAGGGTTTGCTCCAATCTTAGGCTGCAGCATAAGAGTAGAGCTCCAACCTGTTTTGCTTTCTTTACTCAGCAGTGTTCCTGAATCGGAAACACATGGTACAAGAGTATTCTTTCTTCTTGGTGAAATCTACAGTTGTATCTACCAAATTAGGAGCACTTATAAGCATACTGATCAAATTTGCTGTCGAAGTTAATAGTGAACAGTAAGAAACACTTTTGGAAGAGTAGCTAGGTACAATGCTTCCAATATTCCAATAAATTGTGAAAGAAGCAGCATAACAAATCACATTTCCAAATCAGCTTTCTAGAGGATTCAGTTTTAATTGAGAGAAGGGATTGAGAACATTTACATGTGTGTGTGTGTGTGTGTACACCTGTGTACATGCACACTCTTTCCAAAAGAAGGTGAAATTTCAGGGTAGAGGTTAGGAACGGACCCGTAATTTTTTTTTTCTTACCAGATCGGAAATTTGGAAAGGAACTTCTAAACTTTTTTTCACATTTGTCAAATTATTTGTTTTTTAAAAATGTCAACTAGTATATTTTCTATTTTCAAAATCTTGAGGGGGACAGCTATGGCCCTCGCCAATCCCTTTGTCTCCGTGCAAGCCAGGGTCTTCGAGCGGATACAAGGATGTCTAGTCTTAGGGCTCGTTTGACAAATGGAACATTATATAACTGATTTATGAATACGGCCCAAAGCTTGGGGTAGATTTATGGAATACATTTTTAATGTAGTCCACGAATCTACTCCAAAGCTTTGGGTCATATCTATGAAACTATTACACTTTCTTCTATCCGCCAAACCGACCCTTAAAGTATAAGTTTTCATGTTTTGCATGAAACTTGAATCTTTCAGTAGAATTCTCAGCTGTCTTCACATATTCTCTCAGAATTTTAGACATGATACATCCAAGTGTAGTGTTCTTAACCAATTGGGACCAATCCATGCACTTGCTCTACAATATAGTGTGAAAATGGCTGGTCATGCTTGTGTAAAAGGCAATGTTAGCATGCATCATATGGAAAACATCACATTTGCACCACAACATGCAAGCCAAGTGTGTGCCCAACTGGGGCATGCCATCCACATGACAAGTCACAGGGCTGCATGTGATATATGCCCATTCATGCATAGTGCATTTGGATTTTTGCTTGTCCTGGCTTGGTGGCAACTACCATCCATGAGTCATCATCATCAACATCAAGGGTCATCCATCAATCAAGAGGAAGAAGGACCACCCATGTCCTACATATGCCAACAAGAGATGGTTCTTTAGCGTCTATTTTGTGATAAGAATCAGTGTAGGGCATAGGCTGTGGGGTCAAAGGCCATGTGATGCAGCTCATCAAGGTGACTCACTTTGATAAAGAGTTAATGTAGAAGATGATGAGTGACTGGATATACTCTTCTCTCTTATGAAAGGGATAGCAGAATATGTGGAGCAGGAGAAGTGGAATTGGAAAGGAAGTTAAAATCAGGTAAAAGAATTCAACTTGGAGAAAACCAACCTAGCGAATGCTTTAGTTCGTTGTCAATTCCAGTCTCATTAAGGCACATAAAAAGAAAATTCCAGTTTTCAAGTTATTCTTTTCATTTTTCAATAGCCAAGATATTAGAAAAAAGAAACCGGTGAATTTAAAATTAAGAAATTATTTCTTTAGTTTGGTTTTTACAAGTTCTAGTTATATGGATGAACTTTACGTTTGATCGATGAACTTATATCTGGTTATATAAATATGATAGTATATTGGTATCTAGAATATGATAGTATATTGGTATCTAGGGGCAAAAAGAGGCTTTTTTTTCAGGGGCGGACTAAAGGGTTCAACCAAACTGTTTTTAGGCAATATTTGTAGTCTCAAGTGAAATTATTTTCAGTTAAAAACTGTGAAAAGAAGCTCCGGCAGCAAAAATGGCTGAGTGGCCGTCACTAATCTTCCATATTTTCACACTCACTGGTTTGAGTTAAGGGTGAGCAACGGCCCTATCCAGATGGGACATCCGGCAGGGGCGAAGCCAAGATTTTCTTCAGAGGCGGGCCGGCAGTTCGACCTCTGAATCCGGGTAGGGCCAAACGGAATTATAATACAAAAAATACCTTATGCAATTAAAAAATATTATTTTTTTCAATGTAAAAAAAAAATTCATTGGCTGAGGTGGAGCCATGGCCTAGGCGGCCCCCCTTCCCTCCGCCCCTGACGTCGGGTACCCGACCTGTGACGGACGGGAGCGTCACCAATCTCCCATATTTTCACACGGACGGGAGCGTCACCAATCTCCCATATTTTCACACCCACTGGTTTCAGTTAAGGGTGAGCAATGGGCCCTGTCCAGATGGGTCGTCGGATACCCGATCAGGCCAGGCTTGGGTTGCTATTTGACATTCGGTCCATATATTTAAAAAAAAAACTCTCGGGGCTGGATTTGCCCGAGCTGGGTATGATGCCAGCTCCTTTAAAAAAATTTTGTGTGCCACTTATGGCTCTTTCTGATATATTAAAAAATGCGACGTTAAGAGTTTGAAATATGAGTAGAACTGGCAGATATGAAATTGATGGTCCATACCAACCCGATAACTAAGCACACTGGGCTTGGGTTGCTACCAAACGCTTTGAGCTAGCCCGAACCTGACTTTGTCGAGCCTTGGCCATGGCCAGGCCAGCCCAATGCCTAGCCCTAGTTTCACCACATATTTCACATAAATTCAAGGAACAGGTGCTGGATGGTAAAATGAATAAAATGCCCTGAAGCTTAAAAAGAAAGAGGCTCATATAAAGACAAAACTTGAAAGAAACAAAGCACTTTTTTTTAATGACAAAGTTGCCCCTCATGCGGTCACATTATGTATAAGCCACCAAAGGTAATTTCCAATTATTAGTTTCCCTAACTCCCAGTGATTATACAAGAAACAGGAGAAGAGAATAAAACCTTCAGAAAAAGTTGAAAAGGGCAACCAAAATCTTGGTCAAGAAGAAACTGCTTCATTGTACGGAAAGATGTGTGGGAAAAGTTTCCCAGGATAAGGATTTGGTAACATTTTGTCAGAAAAATTACCAAACTTCATGTTTTTGTTGTGACTTTTCTTGGTATCACCAAACAAAATAATGGTGAAGCCTTTGTGTCCCACATTCTTTTGTAATGATAAACTCGTGAAATTTCCTCCATGATTGAAACATGTCATGGTCAGGTCGACTTGGTAGCCTGCTGCAATTCTTGTTATATCATTTCACAGAATCTCATAAAATATAAATTAATGATATATATATATATATATATATATATATATATATATATATATATATATATATATATATATATATATATATATATATATATTCAAAATTGGATATATAGAAGCATGCCCTTCATTTCAAGGCTATTGGAAACTGAAGAAATATTAAAAGTATAAAAAAAATAAAATTACTAAGGATGATCAACATTGTATTTGGAAAGCCTGGCCGGAGCTGAGAGACTTTGTTGCTTAGCCGACAGGGAAAATTGGATGCTAGCTAAGTACCCATTTTTGGGGCCAACTCATAGTCTATTTACTATGGATTTTAAATCCACAATGCTTAGATCTACTGCATATTTAAAATGGGTTCAAGAAAATTTAGATGTCAGAACAGGATCTCATATCCAAGGCTATCAAACACACCCATGAGTTTTCTTAGTTTGCATAAGTAAGCTAAAGCATATATAAGTTGCAATGCCTCTGCTTGGTAGAAAATAACTCAAAGTGGGTAAGAAATAAGATTAGTTTATATAGTAGTTGGCAAACTCACCAATCCAACTCCCAAGTTGTCAGAGTCGGCTCGGATCTCCATTTACTGGGTCACGAATCAGGGCCTTCCGAGCGAGCTAGGATCATCACCTGTAGGGGCCTTGGCCGCCCCAGAAAAAAAAATTACAAATTTTGAAACAATAATTCGGCCTCCCTCATGATAAATTTCTAGCTCCATCCCCGACTAACTGCATATTTTTTTTTATTGTGCATTGTTGGATACTTAAGTTTATTAATTTTTCAATTGTAAAATGTAACAAATTTTACTAAATATATGCAAACACGTATGTTACATCTTATTCAGGTCTAGTTGATTTACTTATCTTCTTCATCTACTTGTAGAAAAAAATGCACTACAAAAACTTATGATCTCGATCAAGCAAAGTGTTGTTGAGCCAACTCTCTTACCGGGTGACCCAGTCGTTAACCGATCCGAGTCCGAGTCATGGGTTTACCAACTATGATTTATATTAATGTGAAATTTTGATTTTCCTTGTTGGTTTGATTTAAACAAGAAGTTTGTGTAAAATCACAAGTTATATTAATGTGAAAAAATTATTTTCCTTGTTGATTTGATTTAAACGGCGCAGTTTATATAAACTCATAATGAATTAACGCGTCTTACTGCTCGCCCTTCACGTCTCTCTCGTAAACCGTCTGATTATTATTCTCGTAATTGGATTTTCCACCACCATTACGCCAATGAAGCTTACAGTTTAGACAATTAGGATCATCTAACATCTAATTTGCTGCAATCTACCTCTTTTATTCCAATATATATGAAAAAAATATTTTCTTTTTGCTATTACAAATTACTTTTGGCATACGTACACAGATCAATCACCAGTAACGATGCATTACATCTCCATTCAAGTATCTACGACTGAGATTCCACACCAACTTTAACATTTTTTAACAAATAAAGCTTAAGACCGTGATCTACATGTAACTGATAATCTACATTTCACTTTATCGTTTTATTTCCTTGTGAATAAATGTAGTTTTGATAGATAACCTTCACGATCCAAACTACCATAAAAATTTGTATTAAATTTTACTGCTTACTACTTATTGGCTATAGATGCACACATAAGAATGGGGAATACCTACATATACTACATCATTAACTATAGAGGCAGGAGCGAAGCCAGGATTTTTTTGAGGAGCGGGCCAAACGGTCCACGGGTCGGGCCAAGAGGAGCAACCGGTCAGACCAAACTAAAAAAATTTGATTTTTTTAATATAATTTTTTTTTCTTGCGCTCAGCCGAGCCATGGCCCCCTTGTGTAGAGGTAAGGGAGGGAGACACCCCCAAGAGGCGAAGCCCCTCTCCCTTTTCCCCTGCATACCTGGGTTCAAAGTAAATAGTGCTAAAGAAACTCAATATCTCTTCTCCTCAGCCGATGCAAGACTAGCGAAAATTTTGATACTTGTATTATTGTGCAAGTGGATATGTTAGTTTTTAGCAATCATTTTTTGGAATCCTAGAGAGGGGTTGGTGCACTGCAAGAGTTGGCAGGTGGCCAGTCTCTATTTCGAGTTCTCAGAATGTCAACTATTTGTGCTGTAAAAGTAATGCATGCACCGACATATAAGTTGAAGCATTGGATAAGACTCCAAAAACAAACGTAGTAGTCTTTGAAGGTGAGGTGAAGAGTGAGAGATTTGGCTCTTTTGTTGGGTGGTAGGATGAATACTCCTCCTGCTCAACCAATAATTACTTGTTAAAAATGATATATAAACGATTTTAAGGTGCATGTGAAAGCATACAAAATTTGAAGGAGAGAACATAACGTTGATTAAAACTTATTTAAATTTGGACCAAAGTTCCAAAACCATTTGTTTCATAATGAACAAGTTACTCGAAATTTTTATTTTTTTTATTATTTGCATTTTTTGAATTCCTCTTTTTCAGGATAAAAAAAATCCATCTTGGTTAATACTTGAAAAAAATGGCAAAAAAAACTAGGAATAATATTGGTGACGATAGTTTAATCTATGAAGTAGCTCTCTGCACAAAAATTTTGGGAATATCCGATTAAGGAATTAGATCCGATCATATTTAAGATTTAACTTTGAGCAAATATCCTATATCCAATGCCCTTAGATTTTGAAAATTGGCAGATTCTAGTCAAAATTAGGATTTAAATTTTAATATTAAATTTAAATTCAGATATGACTCTTCTTTGCTGATATGAGAATCTAAATATGTAAATCTTCTAAAAAGTAGATTTTTTATTAAAAGTATATTTGATTTGAATCTAATCCATTGACATCTCTAGTTTAAAGTATAATAAAAAGTAAGATAAAAAATGAAATTTACCTTTATTTTTCTTTTAAATTATAATAAGCAATTTCCTCTGGAATGAAACTCGTTCTAATATCATTGTTTTGTTTTATGTTTTGATGCATTGTAGTGGTAT
The DNA here is from genome assembly GCF_008831285.2 of Nymphaea colorata. NCBI lineage: Eukaryota > Viridiplantae > Streptophyta > Magnoliopsida > Nymphaeales > Nymphaeaceae > Nymphaea > Nymphaea colorata. The sequence continues at coordinate 3,495,869 of NC_045139.1, forward strand.
CATTAACGCACATATTGACCATGTTTGCTGGTCAAATATTTAATAAGAGCCACGCTCACATAATATGAAGAAAATACTTATTGCCAGAATATTGGATAACACCCTTGCTAACTTTTTTGAAATATTTCACTTGAATTTTTTAAGTTCAAGTCATAGTTTCTTGGTTGATGGGGTGAAATTTGGTGTTCATAGATGACTTTGAAGGTGAAAGAGAAACTTGTTAGTTTAACTTTTTGTGCACAAATTATTGTGAGACGTTAAATGATAAATTACATTTGTTATATTGGTTTCTATTTTTATGTCAGTAAGAAATTTCAGTTGACATTGCAACATTTAGTTTAAACTCTGATTGGATGCCAAAAAAAACTTGTGAAAAAGAAAATAAAAAGTAAAAAAAAAAAAACATTTTTGGGCTCCGGAAACAATCCGGATGCACAATTTTAAAAATATATATATAAAATATAAAAAAAAAGCCACTCAAAGCTAATATCTGGAACCTAACAAATAAAACGAAGTGGAATTTTTGCAAGCATTAAATAAGAAACGTTCTAAAATCTCTATTTTACAATGTTAGAGCTCAATATCACTTTAAATATCAATATAATGTTTGATATCATACTCTTGAGAGCCCAAGAAAATTATATGTGTACTGATGCTGTCATAAGCAAGGAACGTATAGAAAGAAGGCTCTGAAGTAAGGCTTGATGTTCGAGATTAATTCTCAGTTAAAAATTCAAAAACAATATTCTAATTTTAACAAAAGATTCAATTTTAAAGCCAAACTGATCAGCTAAATACAATGCAGCAGCCAATTAGAAAACCTTTACGAATAAACAATTTGCATTTCTTGCCCACAAAAGAATGGGCTTCAAATAATGTTCATAACGTGCATATTCTTATTGACCAAAAATATTATATAATTTTTTGTAAGTAAAATATACACCTTTGACACGGCCTAACCATTTAAGATACCAATTAAGACCCAATTTGCATATTGTATTAAGCAAAACCTCTGATCAATTTTTTATATAACGATTGGTAAATTCACTAAGCTTCAAGTTTTTGTATTGTGAAAAGGAATATTAATACACAAATTGAAGCGCGGTTAAAAGCACAACTAAACTTAGAGAGATGAGAAATCAATTGGGAAACGAGTTTTCCCTGAAATTTGCCACAACTAAACAATTTTTCTCATGTGTTTTCCCTGAAATTTGTCCCAACGGAATAATTTTTCTCATCTTTTTTTTTTTTTCCAAAGACAACTTGAATTTGCATAGACTCTTACCGGGTTAGGTCAGCAGCGCCGTGCACACCAAACACATACGCAGTCTTGAAATTTTTTTTCTTTAAAAAAAAAAATTAAAATTCAAACATCTTCAATTTGGCAATCATAAATAGGTCCCAATCTTGGCGATATTCATATGAGCAATTAATAAAAATAAAATCAATTCAATTCAACAAAATGAGGGACGACCCCATTGACAAACATAGCGAAACTGCAGCTTTCTTCAAAACCAAAAACCATGATCCGTCTTCCCTGCGTCCCCTGAGTCTTCCGGATCAGCACCATACTGTCATTGCTGCAGCAGCCGCAGAAGAGGGAGGAGGAGAAGGTGGTGGTGGGTGGTCATGACCAGCGGTCATGGTGGGTGTGCGAGGATGTCGGTGAATAGGATGAGAGGAAGCAGCAGATGATGTTATGCAGGCTTGCAAGCTCAATCTTCCGGGAACCCACCCTTCTCTGGTGGTTTCTTCCATTCTATTCGAACCCAGCTCTCGCTCTCTTGCTCTCATGCACTCAGACTCCTCAATTCTCCTCTACCCACCTTCCCCTTTCCCCTCTCCCTCCCCTTTCCCCTCCTTCCGTAACCCTATTTCCATTCCGCCACGCTGTTCCTCCGCTTCGTTCCTCCGGCTCGAGGACCGATCGGGCGGCGCCAGGGGAGATGATGGTGGCAGAGTGCTCTTCCTCGCTGTGATGCCGGAGAAGGTGGGCGGTCTGAGGACGATTATCAGAGCGTGGGTCCTCCGGAAGGCGGACGGAGTCTTCGTACGCGCGGGCCTCAGATTGAAGCGCAAGGATGGGGAGGGACCGGTTGCAAAGAACGGGGATCCTGGGGTGGCTCTCGATCTTGCTCATGGGTTTTCCGTGAGGATCGCGGGATCAGTCAATGTCTTCGCGTTGCACTCGTTGTCCGACAAGAAGATCTGGGTGATGGGCGCGAGGGTAGGGGATGTGGGGGCTAAGGATGGTGATGGAGAAGCGGCTTTCGTTGTAGATTTGGTGAAGTGTGCGGTTATTGACTGCGTTTTGCCGATTTATACAATGCGGGTTTTCATGGGGCATCTGATTTTGGGAGAGGACAATGGGGTTAGGGTTTTCCCGTTGAAAGGTCTTGTGAAAGGTAAGAGAAAAGAAGTGAAAAATGAATGTTGTACCAATTTGAGGTCTGATAGTTGTCAAGGGAATTGCGAAAAAATCGATGAGGCAGTTGTGGAGGTTGAAGGTGGTGATGATTCTATTCAGGTGGATCTCGGGAATAACATTAAAAAGGGCAGTTTTTCGAAGAGCGACCATGGAATTGGTATTGAAGTTCATGGGAATGGTGGCATACACGAAAACGGCTCCAATCGTAAGGGAGAACAGTGCAAACTCCATTCTGAGACAAACGATTTCTCCAACTTTGAAAATGGTGGTTTGTGCTTTGGAAAGTTTTCCCGAAATGGAATAATAAGGCAGATGGACACAAGCAGCGTCAAATTGTCTTTTGGCTCTTTGGTTTTGCATGAAAATGGCAGTCAACTGAAGTCAAATGAGCTTGTTCACCGTGGTCATTCGAATTCAGTGGATGAAAATGAGATTGAAAAACCGTCTAGTAAACGTACGATAGCTGATACTAAGGATATGAGTGGACAGCTTCCGCGACGCACATCGCAGGCATTAGGAATGCCTTCAGTTGATGTAAGGGAGATGATACATGTGAAGTCTGAGGCAAATAATAACATGGGTAAGTTGGAATTGTTCCAAGTGGTTTACGCTCTAAACGGCAAATCAGACGCCTCTTATTCTGATATTCAATTATTTGAACTATTGCATTTGCTGTAGTTGCATTATTGTTTTGTTTGCCTTTCTAATTCTTTGCCTCTTATTTGATGGTCCTACTTGTTGGAATAAAGAATTTCTGTGGCTGAAGCCAGCGTCTTAATGTTTTGTTATTTTGGTTAGGTAAACCTGGCTTCTTCTTTTTTTTTCGTAAAAATTGATCATTCCGAACTCTTACGACAAACAAAAATAGCTTATGGAAATGTATTTGGTTACTTGCTCCTCTTGGGACATATATGTATGTTGGTTGATGATAAGAAAGTGACAATGGAGCAGGCACTTGAGACTAAATGCTGCATAGATGATAGAGGAACTGGATTTCAATCCTTAGCGAGCATGTATCGAAGCTAACAAAAAATAAGAGTATCAGGATGCCTACGTCAAATCTCTCTCTCTCTCTCTCTCTCTATATATATATATATATATATATATATATATATATATATAATATGTCACTGACATTAAATCGTTAACAAAAGTTTTTTGACAGCGAATTTAGTTTAAATACTTTCTACATTGTCAAAGCATCGCGCTGGAATCGATTTAACTAAAAAACAATGGAAAGTGCATGCTTCGAGATGAGGAAAATCATGGGAAGCAAACAGATTATCACATGCTGGCATCCGACTGCTCACTATGAGTCTACAAGACTCTTTGACTTGATAAACTTCTTTCTCACATTGAAGACCTTGGATTATGATTCCTGTGGCATAATCACTGATTGCCTTATACAGACCTGAATTTCAATGCCTAAGCTGAAAGAACGCCATTGTTGTCAACTGGTATTACAGCCTACAGTGTGGTTGTTGCCTTATGGAAACCAGGATTATCAATGACTAAGCTGAAACAAACCACTAATATCAACTGGTGGTAGAACCTCTCCTATTCTCATGCAAATTCAGATGAGTATTTGATTAAAGTTGATCAATGACTAACTGAAAATGACCAGCAATGTCAACTTCTGGTAGAGCCTATCATATGTTCTGGCAAATGCAGGCAAATATTTGATTAAAATTGAACTAATTTTTTCTGGTAGCTTTGCAACACGTGTTGAACTGGAACTCTAATATGGCCAGCCTTTTATAATCTGTCTTTCCCATTTCTGCAGTAAGTGCTCTTTTGCAAAACTCATTCAGGTGATGGATCTAAAAGTGTTTGCTTCACAATTCTTTTTGTTTATAGTTGTAAGCCACTGGATATAAGGAAAAAATTTGGAATTTTGTGCTGCATTCTTGATAAGACAAGAGGGCAGATGGTTCACTATAGTGTATCTCTATGGTTTCGATGGGAGTTTCTTTTGGCATTGCCACTAGTTGGCTTCTCTTGTGAGAAAGCTTGGGGACTTCTGGAAGCTTTATCTGTTATTGTGATTGTTAGATGCAAGGGGTGTAGTCAGCTATTGGATTATTCAAGTAGGAAGGTGACTATAGGAGCATCAATATTCTGCTACCAGCTGCAACTTCAAAGTTCAAAACAGTATTATCTGAACCGAGCTTTGTTGATGCAAGTGTTCAGGTGGTCTTTCTGTGTTGATGCAATAGTGTTATCCTAGGCACTCTTCATTGATGGATCTCTCTACTAGTTGACAAGGCTATATCCAAGTCAGGCAGCTCTGTTCAACAAAAAATAGTCTACGTATTTGATTTGATGCCTGCATATCAACCAACAATCTGATAAGTTAGTCACTGAGACGAATAACATGGCTTCATGTTTATAGATAGGATCCACACTTTGGTTGACATCATTTCAGTTGAACATTTCAGCCAACAAAAGAGCATGACCTTGCAGAAATCATGCTTGCTAGTTTTATCCTTATCTACCACCCTAACTGTTGGCATATCTAGGGAGCAAACTATAAATCATGAGCAATGACATGGATGTGAAATGCAAATAGGGGCTCTAAATGCAGAGTCTGCTACAGTAAAGATGTCGGCTTCTATGAAGTCATTGGTTGATGAGAAATTCAATAACCGGAAAAAACCATGTAAACATGGTATGCTATTTTGCTAAATGGTTCATTAAAAGGAACTTTTTCTACTATATGATGAGATTCTACTATATGTTTTATTTATGTAAATACAGTAATGTGACTTCTTGCTGAGATATTGTCGAGGAAGAATTTACAAGTGTCATCAGATGCCTATCTGCCACCTTTCTTTAAACAGCATAACGTTTCGTGTTAAACCAGAAGTAATACTTTTGCTTAAAATTAAGACATCAAGGTTGATGGGAGCTTCATTTGAGACTGATGAAAGATGAACATGCAGATTGAGCGTATGCTGCTAAAGAAATTCTTGGATTGAAGTTTGAATTGCCTTTCACTAGCAGGAGGAGCATCTCCATGCTTGTTGTAGATGGAAGACATTTCTGTTAATAATGGTGTGAAATTGATTTAGTGTGGAAGATAGCAATGTCCATTATTGGCCGTTCTGCCTCCTAAACTTGGTAACACCTGAAATAAGGGATAGGTTAGATGTGAAGCTGGAAGATCTTTGTGCTAGTTAAGAATTGTGAAGTTTCTTTCAATGAGTAGGTTGTCGAGAAGAATCTCATGATTGAACAACATGTGCAGGGAGACCTCTTTTCTGGAGCTGGGCAATAGGCACCTGTGCGTGTTAATAGTCAATTTCCTAAATCAAGGGCTTGAGCAACCTGTTTACTTTGTGACGCATTATGAAGTAAAGCTTGGGATGCAGACCTGCTTTTGCAGTTATTTTGCATCATAATTTTACAATCAAAATGTGAACATGACGGTTCATGCAGTTGAGCATCTAGTTGGAATGTCTGTCTGAATAACATTTATATATCTATTTTCAAACTTTTGTTTCATCTTTATTTCCTTATTTTGGATATCACATGTTTTCCTTTATATTTTTCAAAACATGAGGTTTGTAAAATGTTAAAGATGAAATAGTTATCTCACATGATCAAGTTGTGCTAGATAGATACTTCAGCAGATTCTGGAAAAAATGAAAAGGAACCATATGTGTGCTTCATGATTTTATCTCGAATTAGATCCTGTTGATCCATGATCTTATACTTTGTATTATGGAGACTTTACCATTTAATCTAAAAATCTTCTTATTGATCATTTTTTGTCTGCAGTTCAATTTCGGACAATCAAGTTGAGACAGGACTCATGTGGATTTGGCGCATTTTTTGCAGCCTTCAAAAATTCCAACTGTAAAGCAGTTGCAATCCATTCCTTGTCCCAGAGAATATTTTTAGTTTTGGATTCAGCTGGCATTATCCACTTGTTGTGTCTTTCCCGTACCACTCAAGGCTCATCATCTGGACGAGCATCCGTTGCTTTGAGAAACATGTGCACAACTCCTTTAAGTTGTCCTGTAAAAGTTCAGATGCTAGGAGTCATTCATGATGCACCAAGTAGATAGCTTTCTTTTACTTGTCTATTTATTTATTTCTCTTTTATTACAAGTTCCACAGATCCATCTTGACATTATCATAACTTGCAGAGACATCAACAATTTGGGTAGCAGACGGATTTCATTCAGTGTATCTGATGAACTTACCTGATATAAGTGTTCCTGCTGATAAGATTGAGAATGCACAATGGAGTGACAAATCATTGCATTTGTCAGGTTTGGACATTTCAGAACCTGGATCTTAAATTCATGCAAGTGTAGACTTAGATGTCATGATTAAACAGAATCTACTGTTTCTGATCAGTAATAGACATACCTGGTTAAACTGTTCATATTATTGGCATATTAAAAGCATTTTACTAGCTTGCATAGAACTTCAGTCACATGCATACATAGGAGCAGGTATTACAAATTTAGATTACTCTATGTACATTGTTTATTTACTTGAACTGGATCTATGAATTCGATATAAACAGCTTCATTCTTTCTTATTATTGGACAATGGTTTGAATGAAAACACTGGCAAGATTTATGTAAAGCCAGAAATATGTTCAAGCAGTTCTGTTAGAATATGGATCAATCAGACAAATTGTTTTGTTATTTGAGGTTCTAATATATAATTTTCTGCTTTCTTATTTGTTATAAATGTTTGTCTTTATGCCAGCATGTCAAGCAATCTTCTCAAGTGAAAAGATCCAGGAAATTGTCCCCTTTGCTGGAAATTCATTATTTGTTCTTGGACAAGGTTTGTACTGAACTTATGGTGGAGAGCAGTTACCTCTGAGGAAGAATTTTATTTTTTCGTTTTATGACATATTGGTTACCTATTATCTTATGTTATTTGGTTGGTTGTTTTAAATCTGCAGAGCATATTTTTGCTTATTCTGTTCCTTGGAGCTGATGCACTTTAATTTGCCTGTGGTGGTAAGGTAAATTACGCTTCTGTAAGCTGGAAATGTTAATTCTGGTATCATTAATACGGCCTTGATTTCCTAGCTAATAGATGAAATTCTTTTACCACTACGCACAACTATTTGGTTCAAAAATTTCTATTGGCAAGAAACAGTGTCATAATTAACATTTCTGTGATGAAAAATCTATAATTTCTCTTTCATTGTAAGGCACATTTCAGGAAATCTCTTGACACCTTTTTCCTTTATGGAATCACTGACCTGTTGCTTAGGTATATAATCAAATATCTATTATGGTTGCTGTATTTGATGCATATTCTCAAAGTTGCCATAAATGCTGTTTGAATGTTTTGTCTGCTACATGGTTCATTACTTGAGGAGTAGTAGTATTTGGTCGGTCCTGCAGTTAGCAGGAATGGCAAAAAAAGACAAATAAAATAAAAAGTCTTTTGTTATGCATTCGATTCATATGATTTTTTCTGCATTGGTTTGTCAAGGGATTGGTTCAGGGAACAAGTCCTGATCTGAACCTAAAGTCAATGGAAAAACTTACCTTGGTTGACATGATTTTTAAATATTTGACATGAAAGGTTGAATAGATCTTCTGGTAAAAATGATTACATGTCAATATCATGTAACTCATGTTAGAACTAGAAGTAATATTACTGTTGTTTGTTGTTCATCTGGGTTAAACGTTGTGTCTTTCAGTTATTGTGGTGAAATTTGTTACAATTGTTTAACGTGGTCACTTCTAAAATTGGTAAGGTGTTGATGTGTAGTCTGACTCAATCTAGCTTTGGGTGACAGTATACTATATCTTAAATGTGGACGAAGTATTTATAATTCCACTCTTCTACTTGGTGATAATCATTAGGGCATTCTTGTTGCTTGTATTAAATTCCCAAGTCTTTTATCTAGTGCTTGTTCTTAAGAGATCGAGTGATCAGTTCCCCAAGGGGATGAAGGATACTACTATAGAAGTTATGGATGCTGTAAAATGATTGATAGCTTAATACTTTTGCTGATTGATTTTTTTTTTTTTTGGAGCCATATTTTCATCATAGTGCAAAAACAACTCTGGTTCCCATGTTGATTTGCAGCAAAGTTTCAAGTGGAGCATTACATGAGACTATTTCAATTCCTAGCCAGTAGCCACTGTGTTGGCTTCAGTTCAAGATTAGGCGTGGCAGGGTGAGTGTTCCTTCTTTTGCTTTCCCTATGTTGCCATATATTGACAGATTATTGTGTATTGAATTATTTCAGTTTGTTGCTGCAGCTGAGTTTAGTATTATTTGGTCAAGCATCGTATCTCTACAACTGCTATTTGAAGTCTGTATGCTGCAAAATTGCAGCTTTAGACTTCAAGATTGTCATGGAACGTAGAAAAGGTAAATACTTAATTTTCTTTTTCTTTTTCTTTTTTATAAACAGACTTATTATTAATCTATTGGTCAGATCCTAATTATCCTATATTCATGTGACTACTGGTAATTGATGTTGCTAGATATTTGCGTACACAGTCTATAGCAACCTTGGGTCTTGGCATAGCAATTCTTGACATCCAGATTCTATGAAAGGGAAAATGCTTGTGGACTTCACCATCGGATGATGCATTATGAGAAAATTGCATTTGTGGATTGGCTCGTGCTCCACACGGAAGTAGGATTTGGACTAGGGAGACCAATTCCATTGGTTGGTGCATAGAGGCAATCTGAAAATCTAGTTCCTGTGAGGGAGATCCGTATACTTTGTAGGCCTCTTCATACCTCCACAGATCTGATTTGTTTAGACAGAAGGAGTGCAAAGAGAATGAATAAAGACTGACCAAGTATTCCACATTTGCAAACAGTAACTGTTGTGTATTTGTGCATTTTCATATCTCATTATCATAAAAATTTGTCTGTAACGCAGTAATATTTTTTTGTATCAATATACCCTTTAGTGTTTCAGTTATTAACCTTGTGATTTGACGAAGTTGTGAAAGCCCATAAAAGCATCTTTAATTGAATAATGAATTGGTAGATCTCGTTAGCAGCTTGATTTACCTTATTATTTCAATGATTTGCTGATATTTGTTGTTAAAGCAGGATGGTGAGTGTCAAGAATTGCAACTTCTGTAGTTTCCAATTATTTTTCTGGTCATGCTTCTGAGAACAGTTCAATGATCCAAGTTAGTCTAGGTGCTCTTTTTCTATTTTAACTACATCTCTGCTCATAATGCCTCCTTATGTGCTGTGTTGCTAGATGATCTGCTATCTGGATATTTAGAGCTTGTGCTTGAACCACACCTAAGGACAACACAGCACAACCTTTTCGACTGGGTCTTCAAGCTTGAAGGCCCGATGCAGTGTATGGGATGACGGAACCCCTTCATTGGTTAGACATGCCAGGACCATTAAGTGCAATGCCCTAACATCTGGAAGCAGCAAACTGTAAGGAGTGGAGATACTGATCAACTGCCCGTCATTAAGAAGGTCAAATTTGGATGTCTTCATATCCAGCAGCTGTGGAGATCCACATGGTTGTGGATGGATAATCCGAAATGAATGTGGATTGCACAGGATCCTTCAGAACAACTTTGTTTCGAAATTGAATAATACTGCTGTTTGGAATTTGAATATCTTACAAACAGGTCTCCTGTTTTTAGAGGGATATATATTAGGCTAGGATGTATGGAAGAAGAATTTGTGTCAACCAGTAGTCTTGCCTTCATCTTGTAAGTAGACACGGTCTTTTAAGTAAGCAGAATTTCTTTGTTGGCTCTACTAAACTAGTTTTATGCTTATTATGTTGTCATGCAACTGATTTGTTTTACGACTTATTTTTGTCCACATGGTTGTCTTTTACTAGAACCTTTTTGCTAAGCAAGTTTTAAAGATGGCAAAGCTCTCTTTATGATGAGTGTGGGTCTTGACCACAAGGTATTGTGGAAATAATACTACGAGAAAACTGGGATAAGTGAATGTTGGGGTTGGCACTTGATGATGGGTCTTCATCTTGACACTTCACATACCTTCCCCGCCGTCGGTGCAATTGGATTTAAATTGCATAAGAAGAATAGCGTTACCTTGTGGTGAGGATAATAAAAAACAGGTGTTGAATATCTTTAGTACAACAATCTATACTATTCTAGCACTTGAATTGGTCTATTGCATGCCTCGTCCAAGTAAGAGTTCCGGAATTTGGCTTTTAAATTCTGAAAGATAAAATTACATTTATTTTTGTCGAAAAAATTTGAGGAAAAATTAAATATGAACTACCTGAATTATAATTTCTGTCGACTGATCATGCCTCTTTGGAAGGCAGGAGGTCTACAATTCAGATAGTGGAATATGTTATGCACAGATTCATGCGGTCCGGAGGAATTATGAAATGAGCCGGCTAAGATTTATATTTTTTTTTTCAAAGGACGCATATATACAAATGCCCTTTAATATTATAAGTTCAGGTCGTTCTGGCTTTTGAGAAAGTCTGACCTTATTGATGCAGTCAAAATAAATAATTGAATCGGAATGAGCCTCTGAATTGCTAGAATCTTTACCATACAATGTCTAAGAACGTCTAAAAATTTGAACTTCATGTAAATGCAGTTATTTCTATTTCTATGAGTGGAAAATCGAAACGAAACAATTTTCTTGAGGAACAACGTGCCTTAGTCCGAGATAGAATTCAGCACGATCCTGAACTGGACGTTAACAAGATTGAGCAAAGCCATGGCTTTCTCCTAATGTATCCCATCACTGTCCAATGACGAGGTGTTCTCTCCTGACAACCGATTGATCAATTATGGTGTACCAGAACGTAAAGCAACAGTAAACGACAAGATTAAACAGCCCATTCTTGAGGAACACGTTCAGGATGTCGATCGATGGCTCTTCTCTTCAACGCCTCACTCTTAACTCTCAAAATCATGCCCCCCACCTTTCTCTTCTGCAGTTCCTCTCCCACTTCTAAATCGTTAATCACGCCAAAGAAAGCCTCCCGCGTTCACTTGGGCAGGCTGGTCTCCATTTCAGACTTCCAGTTTCTGATGACCATAAAGCAGAAGCAGTTGTCTTGTAGACGAGCTCCTGCAGCGAGATGAGCCGGTGTCCGGGATCGATGAAACTGACCTATTTGTAGGTGGGTTTCTTCATTTTCTCGCGGAGAACTATCGCTGTTCATGCTTTTATTTAAGGAAAATTGGAGCGGGAGAATGGCATAGTTGGTTGTTGAGTGTAGATCTGAAATACTTGAGATTGTGCACATGAAATACTCGAGATGTCCGATAGATTCGCTTATGACTTTAACCACCTCTCTATTCGTTAATCATACTTTTATGGCGTAAATGAGAAAATTGATTATAACAAAAAATTTGATAGGGCCTCGCTTGAGATTCGATGATTTCAAGGTGCAAGGTTTATATATATGCTCTGAATCCTTTTCAAATGAAAGATTTTAGATCTATAACAAAGATCGGACTCAGATCTAAGGCTTGACATAATGAAACACCCCTTACATGAATGTTTAATCGTTAGACTTCATTTAAGTTGCAAAGTGAATCTGGCCGACGAGCGCTGCCCATCCACTTGATTGAAGCCAAAACTTCGAGGGTCAATGGGGTGGATCTCAGTTCGGATCAGTTACGCTCAAGTCGAATGCACCCAATTGCATGGAGACCACGAATCGTTGTTGCCATGGCTGTCGAGGTGTTCTCCTTCTGACCACCGATCGATCTGGACGAATTCGAACAACGTATGAGGAGAGAGCAACAGTAACCTATTTACGGGAAACACATATCGAGTTTGGATTTCGACTCTGCAAAAAGAATCCAATGACTGCGGGAACTAGAGAACCCAAGTAACTAGCAACAAGTGATGGCGATGGCATTTCTCTGCCACTCCGCACTCTCAGCCCCCAAAATCAGGAAGACTACCTTCCTTTTCCCCAGTTCATCTTCCACTTCTCAGTCTAGAGGCTCTGTTCCATGGCAAAGAAAGCCACCCATCTTCAGCTCATGCACATCGGTGCGTTTTTCAGTTTCTGGTGGTCGGAAGCCAGAGGCGGTTGTCACGGAGACGAGCTCCTCCGGCGAGACTAACCGAAGTTCGGGGTCGATGAAACTGACCTATTTGGAGGTATGTTTTTTTGTATTCTTGACCTTATCTGACAGTTATGGTAATTCACTCACTGTTTATTTGGGGAAAATTGGAGCAGGGGAATAGTTGGTTGCTGGTTGTGGATGGCCTCAACATTCTTGTGGATCCAATCTTGGTTGGCAACTTGGATTTTGGGGTTCCTTTGTTATACGACGGTGCCAAAAAAGTTGTGAAGAATTTTCAGGTACTTGATCTTCTCGCCCGTTTGGAATTTGCTCCAGAGTGTCTATACTTTTAAATTTAGTTAATGGGCTATCCTTTATATTTCCTGATGTTATAGTAGTTCGAGAGAATTAACTGATCTTGTGAAAATGATTGAGGCACTACTGTTTTTCTGCTGATCTATTAGCTGGCTAGTAGTACCTATCTGAATAGTGAAATTGGATTAGTAGTTAACGGATGGCGTACTCAATCAATGGCTAACTTTGGGGGAGATATGCACTCCATTGATGTCTTCTTCATATCGAACTTGGTTTGTTCCCGTAAGATGGATTATCTTAACTTCAGTAAGGTAACATTTTAGAGAAATCCAGATAAAGAATTACATGGTTCTTTCTGTGTATTGTGGATTGCCTTGCAAGTGCATTTCACATAACTCAATAACCTATCATGGATTTTTGTAAGATGCCAAACTTCCATATAAGTTGAAGGAGACACGGGATCAGATGTACATAATACTAGAATAACACCAAGAATCTGTCAGTACACGATGCCAACAAATCTTTGCCTATCCCCGATGTTTTGATAGGCTCCTGATATTCTGTTGAACTAAAACTGAGAGATTAGTGTATCATACCAGTCATCATCTCATGTTTGGTACCAGAATCAATTGTGCTTCTCTGTGAAGTGTGAAAGTTGACAAGCATGTTTTTTAATTGTTTTGTTGATTGTGGCAGCTGAACAGTCTATCAGATACCGATTGCCTGCTAATCACTCAAAGCCTTGATGATCACTGCCATGTGCGGACTCTGAAGCCACTATCAAGAATGCTTCCTGATTTAAAAGTTGTATCAACCCCCAATGCAGAGCCAATCCTCAGTGAGTTGTTCAAAAATGTAAGTGAAATTTGATGTTTCGTATCTCACATCAAGAAAATAGTTTGGCAGTAATTTATAGAAAATTTAGTGTCATTCTTCCAAAATCATTCTTTCAGGAAGCTGCTTCAAGTAATTATGTACAAATTAGATATTTAGATGTGTAAGTTTTGGATATTAAATGGTTTATGAGCAAGTTGGTTGCAGAGCTCCAGTGAACATCATATTATTCTCTGAATCACCATGTTCAGTTCTTTCACCATCGTAATTTGTTTGACATTCTAAGATTTTGTCAAAACAGCACTATTAAATGGATGGACTTGTACTACCTGCACATAACAAAGCTGTAGCTGCTGTTCTTGATCGACCTACTGGAATTTGCTCTAGCATAATGATGAAGACCCATTATCTAATTTCTGTTGAACTTTGTGACTCGTGTGTGCAAGCAATATAGATAAGAATGAGATTGTTGACATTACACCGTTCAAACGGATGACTTTTAACACTTTTGTAATAACTCATTCTGATGCTTTTCCTCATTCGTCAATGTCATTTGCATTTTGCTTGGTGAACTGTTTAATAGGAACAAAGATGAACATTTATGACGATGGAATCATTGGTAAGCTTGTGCTGTCAACGCTCAATCTTATAAATCAATTTGTTAGTCCACTTGAATGTTTTGATAATTCTTTTAGAGATCCAGTTCCAAAAACAGGTCCCAGATATTAAAATGTTTATGTAATTCTAAATTGTTTTTTGAAGATATGCAGGTCACGTATTTGGAGCCAGGAGAAAGTTCTGAAATAGAAGGGAAGAATGGATCCAAAGTCACTGTTCGTGCTTCTGCAGGACCTATACTTGGTCCTCCGTGGCAGCGTCCAGAGAATGGGTAAACTTGCATTTTTGAAAGAGACTGATGGCCTATTTAGCTGATGCTAAAACCATGTTATATAGTTGGTCTTGGTGGCAGAATAAATTCTGTCAAACTAGTTCTCTTGTTAAGACCAAATAGTTGACATGGTTTTACAATTATTTAGATGAGTAGCCGTATGTCATTTTTTTCCTTGCTTGATATATGCATCCTTGTTAGTCCTTATTCTTCATCTTAATGATGGTTTTAAAATGCTTTCAGGTACTTTATTGTTTCCCAAGAAAAACAATTAAGCATTTACGTTGAGCCACATTGTGTATACGATGAGTCATCCTTGCAAAATAATAAGGCTGACATAGTTATCACACCAGTTAAAAAGCAACTACTTCCTGCATTCACTCTGGTTTCAGGACAAGAGGATGCTGTCAAGCTAGCATGCTTACTTGGTGCCAGGTACTATCTGTTCTTTACAATAAGGAAACTTCAATGCAGATTTACTTTTGTGATTTGATTATGACCCATACCATATTGCCTTCCAGATTCGTTGTGCCAATGAATAATGGAGATCTTGAGGCCAAAGGCATTCTTTCTACAATCTTGCGATCTGAAGGGACAGTCGACTCGTTTAAGGTGAGATTTATGTCTGCTGAAAGGAGTATTGAACGTATGTTGAAACATTTTTGCACAAGATGCATCAAAGTAGCATCTTGGAGATTTTTTGTCATCTTTGTATCAGTCCCTAGTGTAGCTGTTGGCAATTTTTGGGGGAGGTTTTTGGAAAAAAAAAATCATTTTCCAAAAAGTGGCTTCACAAGAAATTTGGAGATTTAAAAAAATATAATAAAGATTACAGATTAAATGAATATTCAGAACAAAACGAAATTGGAAAAACTAACACACAGGCATCAAATTTGACAAAGCATCTTTCTTCTCTTTTCCTTGTCTTCAAGTCCAGTGAATAATTTAGCACTTCTTGGTGTGCCTTCATGGCAGAATCTGATAGGGATTTAATTGATCTTAGATTGTGTATCGAAGAAAATGGGAAGTCCATTACACTATGCTGATCTTTGTCGCTGTTAATGTGCTTGTGTCAGTGAACTGCAACTATTATTATTGCCTGAATATATTACCATAAGCTTATATTGAAATGAGAACTGTTGGTTACTCTGAATTACCAAATTAAGCTATATAAAAGAGACTCATATGACTGAAGGTACGGGCGCTGATATCTTCATTAAGTTTCGAACATTGTTTCTACATGGAGGCACATCGAATGGGAGTTTAACTGGAGCATTCCTGTGACATAGAGATTAAGCCTATTAATGGATGTTTGATGGATATTATAGCATTGCAATCATGAGGGAATGATAATTGTACTTGAGATATGTCTTCTTAGGCCATCTCAATAATGTTCATGTCACTTAACATCTTGTTTCCATTTTCATTTTAATATGAAAACCCGCTGGTTGTCAACAGGAACTTTTATCAAGAGAGCTGCCTGGTGCTCAGGTACTTGAACCAACACCAGGTGTTCCATTGGAGATACCACCGCTATGATCGACTTGTCCAGTACAGTAATTTGATTTGCTCCACATATTTGAAAAAGTGGGTGTCATCCACTATTTGCGTCTGACCTGTAGAAAAAAAAGAAAAAACGAAAATCTTGTTTATTACCTGCATTCTGGACCTACATCTGAGGATCTCCTCTTTCCGTTGTTGCCTTGCACAGGACCAACTCCATTTCAGCACTGTGCCTAGTGGCACAGCATGATAAGGGTGTTCATCAGCAAGTTGGGCCAGCTTTAGGTCCACTTGAGCCTTAAGGGGTTGTTTGGCAACTGTTACTGTTCTATGTATTTACTTCAAAAATTGGGGCAGATACATGGAATCATAACTAACATCCTGTTATTGTTGCTGAACAGCTATTAAGAGGCTGTTCCATAAATATGTCTTAAAAATTGGGATAGATTCATAAAACAGTTTTTTGGGTGTTCCATGAATATGTATCAATCTTTTGGGCAGATTCATACAACAGTTGCAAACTGTTCTCGTTCTCATTGACTAAAGGACCCACCTACTGGCCCTCCCTGGATCTGCCTCTATATCATATGCACGCTTTAGACGATCTTATAGGAGTGTAAATGATCTGAGCTTGCCTGGTTCGAGCTCAACTTCTCAAGAACAAGGAATCTGTTTTTTTTTTTTTTTTTTCAACTAGAAAGAATGTTTTTTAAATAAGGGAGCCGAGCAGCTCGAAATCCTGTGCATCCCCAGTGATGAAATTACACATGGAGGGCCAATTTGTTAATGAACATGGCCATTTTGTTTATCCTTTATAGAGATCGATTTAATAGTTCAACAATTCCCTTTTCTTGATGCAAATGGGAAAGACATATCAGAAATTATAAAGCGTCTCTCAAGCGTGTCAGAAATTATATAGGAGGCATAACCAGGCTACATAATGGGCGAGGTATGCTACAGCCTTATGTTGCATGGTGAGCTCGAGAATGGGTCCTAGTGAAAAAAGACGCAGATGGAGCCGCTGCCATGCAAGATGCAGTCATGCTTCTTTTCGCTTTATCTGCCATTAGAAGGAAATCATCCAACTGCACTATGCTTTGTACATTTGAAGTTGATGAATGTGTTTATGATATTTTATTGAGTAAAAAACATGGGTGGGATCACTTATTTTGGACATTAATTTATACATGGTCCCTTCATGAATAAAAAACAGAAACTCAGATTTTATGAGAACTTAGATGGTAAAAACCCAAAGCCTTTTAAATAAAATAATTTTGGTATGCTTTTCAATATAGAGATGGAGTTTGAACTTGCGAATTGCGTCTGAAATTTTCAGACTCCACCCCTCCTATCAAGTAAGGTGTTCGAATGACAGTCGAAAGAAGAAAAACAAAAAGGAAGAAGCAAAGAAAGGGGTCGGCCACCGGAAAAGACGACATCCCACTTACCATTCCCCATTGAAGACAGTACAAGTGTTAGCTTTCCTCCATCCCAATTGGCGGGGGAAGCCAACCATCATGAATCTCTATCTGAAAACTATATGGTTATGACTAGGACTTCTCATCTCGTAAAACTTCATTTTTATTCTCTCTCACTTTAGAACTGACTTAGGCCTTCTTCAAATGTCAGTTACTTCCTGATGATCGACTTGGCGATTCTCATGTTTGGAACCACATCGAAGTCTAAATCATCCTTTAACTTCGACACTTGGAGTGTTATTTTAGAAAGACAATGGATCATCATATGCCATTTGTTCTACGAAAGCATCTCAACAAGGAATATGGTGAGGACGCGTTTCTCTGTTTCTTGTTTCATTTTCTTCCTTTCATGACGAGGAACTCCCACTGGGGACTGTAAAGCTCTTCGAATATTTGACCTGTGAAAATGAAATGGGAATTCGTTATAAAAGTGGGTGACAAAGTGTAACAAAGTATACAAAAGGCCAAGTTCAAGAAAAAAACATGCAAAAAGAAGAGGTGAGAAAATGAGAGAGAAGAGGGAAAGCTAACCTGCATCAGGAAATAAACGACCACCAATCCGAAGGGCAAGGTGAACATTGCTTCGCCACAATGTAGCTAGATGATAGAAAGTGGCACGACTCATCTCTTAAACCCTGTTTACTTCCTCTTTCCTAATCTGTCATCAGCAACCAATCAAACAAGAACACCAAGGGACCACTGTCCAAGGATGTGAATTGCTTATATTTATACTGGTTGTATTCTTAACCATATCTCTTTTTCTATATCTTCACATATTGGATCCGAATTCAAATTCAAATATTAGTGAAGAAAAGTCGTATCTGAATTCAATTTTTAAAGTCGCATCCAAATCCAGATCCGAATTTTAAATCAAATTTGTCAAGGAACCAACTGTCAAAATATAAGGATATCAAATATAGGATGCTTATTCAAAACTAAATCCCAATCCCATCAGATGTTTATATAAATTCAAATCTGAATTAGATCGAATGTGAGTTTGTATATTTTGAATCCGATCTACTTTCTTAATCGTATCTTAATTTTTTCATATTCAACTTTTTCAAGACAAATTAGTTTGACATGGGGTCCAAACCGGATTTATTGACATCCCAGGAAAACCACATAAATCTTGATAGACATCAAAGTTGTTATGGCACAGATTCTCAGTCAATCAAGCTGACCAAACGATAAATACGGAAATCAAATCAAACACCAAACAATAAATCCTGGACAAGTTATCCAGATTCAGGGCATAATGGAAACATTTTAGGATTTCCAGAAATGTTTTCTGGATAATCAAACACAACCTAAATTCTGGTTGCGAACTTAGGCTTTCAAAAACGGGGGCCTCTATTCCGAACAAATAACCAAAGACACGCAAGCTAAAACGTGCAACTCTGTTTGAATCAAAGGCTAAAACTTTCTAAAGTTAGAAGTGTCAATGAACAAAAACCCTTGAGGCTAGGATTTCGTTATGACTAATAGAACAGTCGTCTCCTCGAAGACATCTGATAAGATTGGAACGAAATTGATATAATGGGTTATGAAAATGTGTTCCGGAAGACAGTTTTATTTATCAAACAAATCAGATCCAAAGGTAGCGGAATATCTTCCCACGGAATGGTTTCTACCAAACAAATTAGGTTTCTACCGAACAAATTATGTTTCGAAGTTTAATTTGTTTACGGCTTCTTTGTAGGCAAATTTGCTAATCATTCAGAGTTCCATATCACTCGTAATCAAATAGAAAAATATTTTTTCTTGTAATTAATTTCAAAGAAATAACATATCTAGACTAAAACTAAGTGCAGATCTAAGGATGTTCCTACTATATAGGTTTGGGTTGTCTGTGCCTACTAAGGATGTTCTGAAAAAGGGTTTTAGAAGCATATCTAAGTTCATTCATATGTTCGAAGTGCAGAAATCATAACAAATCTATCCACAGGACCACAGGGCAAAAAATGAATGAAAAATCAATGGTAATGTGTGATTCATTACAAGAATCTCATGTACGTGTAGAGTAAAGAAGGTATATACAGGTACAGCAACATTTATATGTTTCTCTATTTTCATGTAAGAAGGTATATACAAGTACAGCAACATTTATATGTTTTCTATTTTCATGTATGCTCGCATACACACACTCATGCATATATATACACACACACACACTCACAGACGAACACATGCTTGTGCACATGTGTAAGTGCAGGTCTGCCCATATCCACAAGGAAAAGAACAGAAGACTCAAAAAATTGACAAAATAACAAGAGGAAAGGGTTTGACACCTGCTATAGCCAAATTTTTTACATTTAGAAACTCCTGTCCGGAACTCAGTTTTAAGCAGCCAGAATGGAAGTTGAGATGGATTGACCTGCTTCTATTTCAGTTAATCACACTTCATCTTGCAAACTAAGTTGCCCTTTGAATTTGTGTTCACTCAATGAAGACCAAATCACAGGAGCTCAGGAAGCCGACCTAAAGTGCAAACTGAGCACTCCTGTTTAACTTTTGTAGGCAAAGCCAACTGGAATATTGACAGCCTCCTGCAAGGATTTGAGAAATAAACTTGTGCTTTCATGTGAGAAAACCTTGATGAGTAGATCATAAGACGAACTCCACATGCATTACCATATAGAAACACCATTCACAATCTTCTTCCCTCGCAAACTGACAGGCCATTAGGATTCTTCCACACCATATGAACAATTTATTTTGATCCAGCCTTTGCTTGTCAGATCCTGAACATGAGCTCTCTTCCTAATCTCTTTGGAGCATAAGGAATGGCCTCTACGATTCTCTTCCCCTCCAAACTTGGCAGCTCATACGCATCAGGGATCCTCTCAAGGTATATAAACCCATTCTCATCTTCGTATCTTTTCAAGATTACTCTAAGTGCACTCTTCTCTTCACTAAAAACTGCATGCCAAGACTCATTGCTAGGTGATCTTCCACTCATGTTGCTGACAGCATCACGCAGCACTCCTATTGCAAGACCAATCTTCCCTTCTTCATACAGTTCAATTGCAACATGCTTTTGACCTCTTGCCTGGTGCAGTAGGCAGTTCAGGGAAATGAAGTCCTGCAGAACAAAACATCATACTGGTGTAAGGACATCGGACAATTGCACAATCAAAACTATTTAATATGTCCACTCAGATTACAAGGATTTAGAAGTTTTAGAAGCCATGGCAGCAAGTGAAGTGAGAGAAAGTGTAAAGAAACAAAAGCAGTAGAGTTAACCCAAGAAGCAAAAACATTAATTTCATAAATTTATCATCCATAGGTGTTCAACTTTCACTTATGCACACTGAGTCAGTGTTCCAAGAAGCATTACTGAATCAAATGATCACTGGAGAGGCTTTCTAAAGAAAAAGTGCCTTCCACATGAACATAACAAACCAGGAAAATCATGTTATGAACGACTGTCATGTGCCATAAAAATGTTCCCATATACTTAACACAATCTAGAAATATCTTCAAGCCATCAATCTCAAGACCTATCTTCTAGAAGTTGCATTGAATGCCATCTTTATGAACCAATTCAAGGTGCATAGAGAGACCTTTTTTGAGAATCTGATCAACCACTTTAATGAAATGGACAATCTTGCATTCAGTAGAAAATAGGATGATACTGTTCTTGAAAAGACATCAAATTCTGATGTTAACTATTTAAAAAGTGAGACTAGTACCACTTCGCACAAACGAAGTTGGTCTGTTAAAATTATGGATGCATGTGAATCGGATTTTGGACAGTTAAATATAGAGCAAAAGGGGTTAGGATCAGATCCAGTGCAACATAAAATGATAAAACCCCCATGCCAGAACCCACCTATTTCCATTCCTTAAAGTTGATTTTAAGGATCATATGTTGCTTGTTTGGAGAAAATGATAAATGATACTGTTAATTGCTTCCAGGACAAAATAATTTGATTCTGTCAAAGAGTGGTGTTATTGATAAAGGTGGAGAATACTATTCTGCAGAAAACATGTGGTTAAATCCTGTGCTCTGACAGACTGGAAGTGGTCATGTCCTTAGTAATATATCATAGGAAGGAAATTGTAGAGACGTTTAGAATACAAAATCAAGTGACAACAGTATGCCTGCGGCATGTTCAACTTCAGCATGATTCCTTTGAACAAAGCGATGCCCCCCACAGTCTAGAGTGACAAAGAATTAAGTAGCCCTACAGAAAAAAGATATATGGCTACAGAAAATGTTAAAAAGGAAAAGGGAAAGAACTTAAAATAGATGCTTAATCAACTGTTCTGTTTGCGTAGGAGGAATTGTATCCTCAATAACATTATAAAGAGTTTGTAGTGACAATGGATGTGTAAAGATGGCTTAATTCACAAAGACAGTCTTGTAGAATCATCTATATCTTTAAGTACAAGATACATCTGTAACTGTAATGGCCAAACCTAAGGAATTTGGATGTCATTCAAAGGGGTGCTGGTGGCATCCCATGGTTAACTGTTTTTGGTACATTTTCACTCTTCCATATTTTTCTTTTATGAAATATATTTTCTTACTTTTTCAGCCTGACATTTTTTAGTGCTTCAAAATACTATCAGAAAGAAATAAACTACTAAGAAAAGATTAATCTCACAATTGCAATCTGAAAGTATGTAGATCCGTGTCATGACTCATGACCAATCAGCGATGCAATCAATAATTAATTCAACTATAACAAAAAAAAATTAAAACAAAATATCAGCACTTGGGAATTTCGCCCATGCCAGTACCAAAGGAAGTACTTACAACAAGCCGATTTGACACATTGTACAGGTCCACATCTGATTTCATGATGTATCTAGCCTCAAGAAGGAACTGAGTTACACCGTACTGTAGTTTAGTGAGGAGGTTTTGGCTGCTTGCCCTTTGTTCAGCTCTATTTGTTGTCACAGCCTACGATGTAGTGACACGAGTCAACAAGCTATTCAACAGTAAATACCAAGGCTAAAATGAACAGAAAATGAGGGCTCATCTGAAAGCATGAAGTTCAGAATATGACTATCGCATCACTTCGTGCTCATATTTATAAAGACCATGATGATGCAATTTAAATGCTTAGAGTTTTAAATATGAAAAAAAATATCATTATCATCATATGCAAGAGAACTTTGGTCACTGAGTACCAGCACAACCTAAACTTATGTTGTCTAGTTAAGCAAGGGGTATTGATATCAAGATTAAAATTGACCTTCTAGTGTTTAATTGTCATTTTGTATATCACACGATGCACGCATTACCATCATATCCGCTTGGATGAAAATTTTGATGTGCAGACAAGGCTCCTATGGAACCCAAGGGTCAACCATGATGCACTAAAGATTCCCAACAGAGAGGAATGGATCCAAATTCTAAATTGAAAAGTCCAAGGGATGTTTATTACAAGAGAAACTACTCCATTTGCAATTGTTTAATCGAAAGGCTCACAGAATTGTTCGTTGAGAGGTACATTTCTTGTAGCTTGATAAATAGCAGGATCTCAAGTATCGGCAAGCAATGCTTATGATGCAGGGATGAAGACCAACCTGTGCTTCAGCAAGGCAAATAAGTTTCATGACATTAGACATAGATGTCATAACCTCTATGGGTCTTTCGCGAGGAAGAAGAGGCTGCAGAACAGGAAGCACATCCTCGGCCAGATAGTTGTAAACTCCAGCTGCTTTCCTGAAAAGTGTACAAGACTCTGCAAGATCTGCGCAAATGGTAGACATAAAAACTCAATGAATAAGAAAAAGGCTGCAAGAACAATCTGAGTACATATATTAAAGACTAACCCTGCGACATAATAATCTCAAGGGCTCTCTCCCGCAAAAGTGCACCATAAAGGAAGAGAACCATCCCAAGCTCGAACCTTAGATCATTGATCTGGAAAAATTTAGGAGTCCCAAGATTGAGCATAGAAGACGCGTTGATCGCACTAGACCACCGTAACCTAAGCTCTGATGTCCATCGAAAGACCCGATTCTTGTTTTCAATCTTGTCAAGTTGCAATATTAGGTTCTCCAGCAAAGGCAAATAGAGCTCCAACTTTTGTAAGTCCTGAAGAAAAGATTTGCAAAATCAGGAACAGGATCAATAAAACATAATTATCAAGAACAGATATAATTGCCAGACCAATGTTACCCTTTGGCATTGAGAAGTGAGCCCTCCAGACATCTCCCTTTGAATAACCTCCGAGGTGAAACTAGTTCCATTTATAGATTCTTCAAGTGCTTTCCTTCTGGAACTCAAATCTTTTAAGTATTCCAATGTGCCAGAATCAAGTGCAGGGAAATTCTCTTCAAACAGTACCTGAGTAATAGAACAGAACCCAAAGTTACCACTACTTTCACATTAAACAAGAGCAGAAACCAGGATAGGTTGAAGCATCGACCTCAGAATCATAACTCATCTCAGTATTAAGATGAAAGAAACCCCAATAAAAGAACGTTTTACTACTAGAGTCCAAGATACTCTAAACAGAAACATTATCTAACCTATCTCTGGCCAAGACAATTCCACAAACGAAAAGGAGAAAACAGTTCATGGGGAGGGGAAAAATCACAATTACCTTCTTGGTCTTGAGGCCCGACAACTTGTGGGAGTGCAGCAGCATATTTGATCCGGAAAAGAACAAAAGAGATGCAAACAAAAAGCACCCCACAGGCACAAAGACAAGACAGCCACAAGCAGGGAGGAAAAGAGGCAGAGATTCCAGGGAGTAGGAAAAGATCTCAGAAGGATCGAGTAAGGTGGTGTACAATTGAGGTGATTGCTTCGCAGTTGACGTGAAGAGTCAATGCACTGGCGAAGATGCTTCCCAGTCTCTCTCTGTCTCACCCTCTCGACGAGCTTGGGAGCTACCACGAGACTTCGACTTGGTCTTCGCTCGCAGGAAGCCATGATTTTCTTACTTTTCTTTCTTCAGCCATTAACGGAAATTTTGCCATTTTAGAATCGATGATTATTTTAGATGATTACTTTGCTAATTTTACATTCGATTAAAACTTCACTTCCCAATTGAAAAAAAAAATCTCATAAGAAAATGTCTATGGCTGAATGCCATTAATTCCATCCGAGCACTTTCTCACTTCTCAAAAGACATGTCTATTTTTTTATTAGAATAAAATGTTTCAGTAAATCTGAACTTGCCACAAAACCAATATAGAGTAAGCATGAAACGGTCAGAGGACAAGGTAGAGATGAAATCTACCAGAAGTTAGAGATGAAGACGCACTCTATTCTTTTTTCTTTCATGCCAAAATTTTCAGCCTGGAAAGCGAAAACTGGTCCCTACGGCGATGGTTACCTTCAAACGGACAGCTTTCACCTTTTGAAAAAGGATGATTACCATCAGCCAACCTTCTTTTTTTCTCTTTTCTTTTGAAACAAGATAAAAATCTTGATCTTCTAAACTTTTTTCTGATCAAGTTTCAATCCTGCCACTTTTTCCTTTCAGCTTTTTCATGGTGTTGATCTTGTTTTCTTCAGCTTTAAATTTGCGTGCTCGCTGACATTTTTGTTTTAGTAAGTTTAAAAGTTGTGTTTGTATGACACCTTCGAAGAAATGACATTTTGCGAAAATCAGGTTTCGTAAAACTTAGATTTTCCAAATAGTTTCTAGAACATAATTTATGCATTCGGGTGACCACACCAAAATGAGATTTTGGGGAACCAAGTTTGTCTTCAGCCCAACTTTAATGGTCAATCAAACACGTCTAAATGTTATTTTGCCTCCAAAATGACATTTAATGATGTCAACCAACCATGCTTTGAGTGGTCTAAACTTTAAAATGTTGTTTATCATTGAGGAAAATAATTTGAATTATAGCAACTTTGACATTATGACATTTTACCTACGACAGTTCAATGTTATATTCAATCGACAATAATAAGTAAAAATGTTATTATAACATTTTACCATGAAAAATAAAACGCCATAATAAATTACATGCTCTAGAATTCTAATCTTCTTGACATATGTTCATAAAGAGTGGCATTCACAAGACTAAAACTATATCGACTTAAATGCTCTAAGGGTCCACCCTACCACGACAATTCTTTAGATATAACATATATAGCGTGGGGGTTACGTTGGTACACCTATACACTTCATAATATAACATTAAAAAATAAAAGATGTACAAAAAAAAAAAAAAAATCTAACAAACAAGCTACCAAGAAACTACCGGACTATGACAAATGTGCTTAACTTTTTTTTTATAATATTCAAATTCCACCCTCCAAACAAAGAACTTAATTTAAAAGAAATGCACTTATGAAGACAAAACATTTAAGCCTCCAAGAACATAATATATAGGGTCTTTTTAAGGGAGATTCCTAGTTCGATTCTGGTGGGTATCCAAGTCAAAGGGTACATTATTGCATCGCTGACATTGAACCAGCTAAAGACCCCAAAATAAGTAAATTAGGGAGGGAAAGGCGTTAAGATATTTTTTAAAACTATGAGTTGTAAACCTCTTGTTTACCTAAAAGACTAAATATATAAAAAACAAAAAATAAATGTATATAAAAAAAATTTAAGGACCTCGGCATCTAGGAACCATCACAAGTTGGCAACTTCTATTGCATTAGAATGTCATTGTAGAATGGCCAGGTTGTCACATTGTTGGTGATATTGGTGAATAATATAAAATAGTCGCAAGGCCAACAGACTTATTATAACAAGATAATGCCATTTTTATGTTAGATGTTTAATCAGTGTATCCTTTTGCTACTTAGGCACATGTTGTTTCTTACTATGTTTGATTTAGGTGTGGACCGCGTAATTTCTTATTAAAAAAGAAAAAGCATCGATTTTCCAGCTCTTAGACATTTATATTATATCTACACAGTTAAGTTTGAAAGCAAGGTTTTTATTATTATTATTATTATTATCTTGGTTTGACATGGCATTTTCACTGTCACATAAAGGATACTTCTTATAGCTGTCATATATACATTGGTAGCTACCAGATCCATATATAACTTGAATGAGAATCATATCAGCCGTTGATTTTAAGGAAATCGGGTGGTTAGCATCAAATTGAAAAATAGAAACAATTAAACTTGTATCTTTAAGAGACAGAAATGCCCTTCATAGAACGAAACAAATCAGTTTCCTTGATTGAGATCTCTTGCTGTCTTTCGAGGGCATTTTTGTCTCTTGAAAATGCAGTTTTATTTTTATTTTTTACTTAATTTCCATTATTTTATCTCCTTAAAATCGACAGCTTATATAATTTCTATCCATTAGATATATATATATATATATATATATATATATATATAATCAGCCTCCCTTACGAACAATATTGTCTCAAATCACCAGATTTAGATGATTATTGGGAAAACATGATCCATTTAGAGGACATTTAGTAAAGAAAACATTATGCTCTGGGAAAACATGTTTCCATAACATGCATTTTAGGAACATCATCTTATTTTTTCAAAAGATATATTATCGCTATGTCCAGTCTTTGATTTTAGATCTTGGCAAAATATCCATGATCAGAGCAAGCTTCCACAAATAAAAACATTATCGCTACTGTTTAATGCTAGCATAATTTCTGCTCTGTTTGGATCGTCAACCAAGACCAAAGAACGAAAATTACACACACACACACATTGAAATTACTCATATTTTATTATTTTGATGTAGAATTAGAAGTAAGTACATATACACTTGCAATTGGCGTTGTTTCCGTTGAATTTCATATGATATTCTAAATTTGGATCCACATATTCTTCTCTCTCTCTCTCTTTCTCTCTCTCTTTTGTTTATTGGTGATTTTCCTTTTTGTTATCCTTTGCATGTTTAACATCCTCATATTTGAAATCTAGAGTTTGTGGGACCCATTGTCTGAATAAACAGTATTTTTTTGCATGTAAATTTTACGTCAAAATTAAATAGCAAAGCCCTCATATTTGAAGCACCTCAAATCTCAGTGATCTTATATCACTTCATAGTGAATTGAGAAGAGAATTAGAGAGAATGATTAGAAATTGGGATTCTCTTATTTTACACACACAAATATATATATATATATATATATATTATATATATATATATATATATATATATATATATATATATATATATATAATAATAAATTGTGAATCTAGTTGTTTAGAGTCATTCAACTCACTCATGAGAGCTGTCCGACTTATTATAATAGATGGTTGAGAGAAAAACAAAAAAAAATACGTGGAGTAATATTAGATGACAAAAATGTAATCACATTTTCATTTTTCCACAACTGAGTAACTATGGACAATTACAGTTACCATTTAATACACACACACATACATATATAGATATATATATATATATAGAGAGAGAGAGAGAAAAAAAAAAAAAAAGAGAGAGAGAAAGGGAGAAAGAACCGATAAAATGAGAATGTATATTAAAATTGAGGAACAAAACGTCCCCTAAATACAAAAATTGAGGACAAGAAGTCTCATAGTTACAGTAACAAACCGCAAGACAAAAGCAAAAGAGGAAATATAAGAGAGAAAGAGTGAGAGAAAGATAAAGTAAAATTAGAGTTAGCATTTAATATATATATATATATATATATATATATATATATATATAGAGAGAGAGAGAGAGAGAGAGAGAGAGAGAGAGAGAGAGAGAGAGAGAGAGAGAGAGAGAGAGAGAGACTTGTATGCATATTTTTTCTTCCTGTCATTGCCGAAGTTCCGTAACCAAAAAAAGATGCGGTCCTCACGTATGAAAAGCGTGATAACAAAATATTTCAAATGCCAAATAAACTATGCTTAAAAGTATAAGGAGACCAACAACTTTTGTACGGAAGTAATAGTCCTTGTTAACTTTTCTTTTCTGATTGCTTTGAAAGAAAAAGACTTTTTATATAAAAGTGACGGTAGTTGTTTGCTTTTCTGTATCCTTGAATAGCTACAAAGTGGATTCAATCCACATGCATGCCAGATTCACACAAACAAGGAGGGAAAAAAAATGAAAACGTTATGCGAGTTAAAAATAACACGGGATGCCTCATATTAACCACACACATCAATGGGAAGCTACAATAAGCTACAATTTTTGTTCTGAGGGGCAACGTCAAAGAGTTTTACGGCTCAATATATTCGATTTGAATCGGATATCCGACCGATCCGATCCAAAAAAATCAGATATGGATAAAAATTTAATATCCGATTAAGAAATCGGATCAGATTTAATAAATGACATCCGATCGGATTCGGATTCGGATATACATGAATATCAGATCGGATTCAGATACAGATTCAGATCAGATTCATTTTTAGACAAATATCCTCTATCTAATACTTAGAAAATGGCAAAATCCGGTTCAAAATTCGGATTCAGATATAAATATAAAAATCAGATTTGAATCGGATTCGGATTGTAAAATCAGATTTCGGATTTCGGATTCAAATATGACTTTGATTTATTCGAATTCAAATTTGAATCCGAATCCGAATATATGAATATCCAAAAAAACGTATATGATTGAAGATGTATCCGATCCGAATCCGATCCGTTGACATCCACAAGCAGCTTATATATAAATAATAAAATGATTATGAGGCACCAATATAAAAATAAGCGAGTTTATGTGGACTGGTGTGCGCAATTACTTACACCAGCTTTCACCTCGGCCATTGTTTGTACTCTCAATATTTTTCATTCTACTTAAATATCATGTAATTCTTAACATTTCAAGTGAATATTTTCATATGTGTGTATATAAACATGCACAAACCAAATTCTTAAGTGCTAAACTCATTAACAATGATCTTCGTCTTTAATTTGTTCATATATGAGGAAAAAAAGAAGAAAATATGTGAATTAATACTACATTACTAAAAGGTTTTATATTTTTTTGTTACCATTTATAGGAACTAAATCAATGATTGAGATTATTCTTAATGGATCTTACTCTTAAAAAGGTTTCATACTTGCTCATTTATATATTTGTAAAGAAAACAAGAATCAAAAGAGTTATCTTCTATGAATTGCATCCATGGAATTCTACATTGTTGATTGTCGACAAAATCTACATGTAACTATCTTGAGCTCATCTCATCTCACAAAAATTGATTTTTAATTTTTTTAGGAATAGATGCTTTTTTGAAAAAAGGGGAAAAGGCATTGTTTTCTTTATTGAAAACAAAAAACAAGTAAGACCGTTGACTTTGACCGAGCCCAGTAAAGTCTGTAGCTCCAAAAGTGAGCGCACTTATAAGCCAAGTCGGCTGCGCCAGCCAACCTAAGAACCGTTCTCTCGGGAAAGTTTTCATTTTTTTTGACCAAGCCTAGATCTTGCCCATAAATATCAATTAGGTCCCTCACTTCTCTGATTTTTGAGTGGGCCATCAGTTTCACGGACAACCATAAAAACAAAGTTCAAGTTATGTCATTTTACACATATAAATGTCAAAAATTTTCTAAGCTATCTTATTAAGTAAAAAACATTTTTAATTTCATGAATAAAAGAAATAAAAGGATTATCACTTTCTTAGCATTAGTTAAAAAAAAAAAACTTAAAGCACTTGACTGAGTTGACCAACCTTTGAAAGGCTACCAATTGTTAATTTAAATTTAAGAGGTTTATGTTCTACCTATTCGTAAAATCTAACTTATTTATATGTTAAAATTTTTGTAAAATTTATTTATTTATATATAAATACTCCAATAAAATTCAAGACATTGTGAAAATTTTTATTTATTTACACAGAAGCCTGCTCATCCAAGTAATCGAAAATCGAAAGAGAATACTAAAATCAACCCTTTATTTGACAATTACTGAAGTTGAGACTTATATTTGGAATTATGACTAAAAATGAGTTATACGTGAAAATTTAATTCGTTTAAAGTGCCCGCTAGCTTCCCGTCCTGCCACTGTGTCGCACGAGGGGAGGGAGTCCTCTGCTGCTGCCGGCAAATGGCGTCGTCGCTTCTTCTTCTTCATCTCCATCCTCCTCACTTTTCTTCTCCGATCGCCACTCGAAGGGATTCCGGCTTTCCGACGCCTCTGATTCCTTCGCCTTTCCGGGTTTCTCTCCGAACAACCAGGCGAAGCGGGAGAGGAAGATGCAGCACCAGCACGAGGCAGGTACTCCTCCTCTCTTCCCCTCTACAATGTTTTGGTACACAGTGATCGTTTCAGTAGGATTCTTCGAAACTTTGCCACTTTCCCGTCTGATTTGTTTGGATTTTGAAGAAAAATTCTTCCCTTTTTGCTTCGTTGCTGATGTTTCTCTAATGGAGCGCTCATCTCCTCAGACGACCTCTTGTCCAGCTGACTGCTTATATTCGCAACGTAGCTCTTTCCCTCTAATGGGCAGTATCGTTTGTGTTTTGATCCAGTAGCGAAGTGAGCTTGTCTGAGGAGTTTCAAAGAGATGAACAGTCTGACGAGCTCAGGATCATGTTATCCGGAGGAGGAACAGGAGGCCACATCTATCCGGCGATAGCAGTCGCCGACGAGATCAAGACTCTGCATCCCACTGCTCGCTTCCGTTTTGTTGGCAGGCAGTACGGGGTGGAATGGGCGGCCGTTCAGGCCGCTGGGTTCGAGATCGTGGCCATCCAGGCTTATGCTCTAAAGCGTCCGTTCTTGTCCGTGGCGAATCTTTTGCTCCCTTTCCGGCTCCTGAAGTCTATGGCGGAGAGTTGGAGGATTCTAGATGAGTTCCGGCCGGAGGTCGTCATTGGCACCGGCGGATACGTGTCCTTCCCAGTGTGCTTTGTAGCTGCTCTGCGAGGGATAAAGATGGTGATCCAGGAGCAGAACTCACAGGCGGGGCTGGCAAACTGGGTTCTCTCGGCGTTCGCAACGAAGATCTTCCTGGCGTTCTCATTGTGCGTCCAGTACTTTCCAGCTGACAAGTGCATGGTCACCGGCAATCCCGTGAGACCGTCTTTGCGGGCATTCGTCTCAAAGGCGGTAGCGAGGACGCATTTCTTCCCTAGCGCGGGGAAATCCGCCAAGACGCCGCAGGTGGTGCTAATTCTCGGAGGATCGGCAAAGGCCAACAATGTCAACGTTGCGGTTCTTAATATGTACTCTCAGATGCTGATGGAGCATAAAGATCGCTACATTATCTGGCAAACGGGGCACGATGGCTTCGATGAAATGGAGAGCCTGGTTAAGGGTCATCGTCGCCTCTCGCTGGTCCCGTAAGTCTCTTGTTCTGTTTTTAGCTTCTTAGTTCTCTTGGTCGTGGGTATATTTGACTACTCTCGTTCTTGTCGATCTAGAACTACCGGTCCTTCGGATTAGTAAGCATAATTTAGTTTTACTATTTCATAGGTCAACACGTAGGTAGGAGAGAAGAGAAGCCATATGGTTCGTGATGTAGGGTCTGCGTAAGTGGCGTTGCAAAATCGTGAACGTATTGGGTATGACATTAAGAAAAATCTGAGATATTTCCATGTTCAAATTTTTCAGATTATGAGCATAGCGGTCAAAGGATGACTGTGAATTGGGGGAACTAGGAAACTTTTGTGTTTCTCACAAATCACAAAGTGAATCACATATTTAGTTACGTCTATCGATCAAAGCCTTGTTGACCTCTTAAACCATGACGCTGCCCTCATATCCATAGAAAAGGGTTATGCTAGTGCATCTACGCTGGTTCTTTAGACACTATTGCTGCTTTCTTATGGCTTTGTTGGCAAACCTAGTTTGTTTCAGTGTGCTGGTCTTTAACAGCAATAAATATTTCACCTTTGCTATGAGTCGTGTTATTTCAGCAGAAGATCATCTAGCTCAGCTTTGCAAATCACGAATAGTAAAAAATAAACTCTTGCTCAAGATCAAAAGAGAAAATCTGGAGAAAATGAATTGTCATGGTAAAAAAGTGAAGAAACATGCACGCTGTATGTGCATGAGCAATTTTTGTACCAATGCTAGTAGATTCTCAGCCATGCACCTCTCTTTGTAGTGGAGGTAGTAGAGATTTTTGCAAGTCCAAATCAATCTTCACCCTAGAAATGCTAACGCTCTGGCTTACTCACCAACAAGAAATACAAAAAATGCACAGACAGTCTTAAAGTGGCCCATTTTGGTGCATTTTTTGTTGACAGGTAGCTCAGGAGGTCAACATCAGATGACCAGCTTTGTGGGAAACTATGTCCCCAGTTACATTTTAGTTTGAAAGTTAGACAACCAACTGATAAGTTAGCCTTTTATTCGCTTTTTAAAGCAAAATCTTAATAGTAATTACAAACGCTATTTTTTGGCTGCTTAATAATTAGAATTTCAAAACCATGACTTGAAGATCAAGGGAAAGCCAAACTTTATCATGCCACTACCAGTTTAACAAAAATCAAACGTGATTTAACTGGTGATATATCAAATATAGTGGCTGTTTTTCTTTTCCTCAGATAATTTTAATTTTCATTTTTCATTGACTTCATTCATGGTATTCTATTTCTGAACTTTGAACTTGTCATTAATTGCTACATAGTTCATAACTGATTGTATAAATTTTCTTCCCTAAACCATCCTAGTGTCTTTAATTTGCAGTTTTTTGGAGAGGATGGATTTGGCATATGCTGCTGCAGACCTTGTTATTTCCAGGGCAGGTGCAATGACATGCACAGAGATCTTGACGACTGGGAAACCTTCTATTCTTGTAGGTTTCACCTTTTTTTTCCCCTAAATTTTCTTATTAATTATCCCAATCTCTTATTTCAAAAAATATTCCATCAACTTCTAAATTCTCTAGATAGTATCTTCATTTCTCCAAATGCCATGAGTAGTTCAAGACGTAACTTTTAAAGTAGTTGAAAGGGCTTTTTCCATGTTATGCCTTTTTACTGATGTACAATATTCAATCTATGTGTCTCTGTTACTATTGCGTCTCTGTTTGTTGGATAGAATGCACCTTGTTGTTCGCATGTCTGTCAAAGACTCAAAGATGGTGAGAGGAAACTAAAATCATCAGATATTGAACTTTGCAAAATATTTCTTTTTGTCATTCATGATGAGTATAGCTTGCTCATGGTGTTGCCTGGAGTCCTTCTTCTTGGTGGGATCAGGAAAGGAAAAAAATTACTCATGAATGGTAATACCACTCTGCATGTTGCATCAAGCCAAATGTGGTTTGGAAGCTTGGAGTGCTGAAAGTGAAGCTGTGCATGTCAAACCTTTGAAATTGAATGGAGTATCAGAACTCGAACCAAATATGCTTGAAAAAAAATACTGAGTACATATATTCTTGGATTAGCCCAGCCAGAACTTGAAAATGAAGTAAAACAAAAATAGGGAAAAAAAATGCTTGTCTTGAAATTTTATAAATGTACAACTTATGAAGTTTCTTTTTTCCATGTTTACTCCTCAACAGTCATAAATTGTATGAATCTACTCATTTCACATCAGATGCGGTCGTTTCCTAAATATTTACTATGGAAATAACATATGTACAGATTTCATTATCCATTGCAAGCATAGGTTAGCTATTTAGTCATGGGTAACTCTAAGAGGTTTCACCTGTAGCTGTTGATGCATACTCAGAATAACTGTTAGTTTACATATTTTAATAATGTTAGTGGACCTGTATTGCAACTTGGAGACGAAACTGCATTACATTTTTTGACACATTCAGAATAAATGAATAACCTCCAGCAAGCTTCACATTTCACCATATGAAGCTGGAGCAAAATAGATTTCTTTATTTTCAATTCCAGGAGCCATGAAATTGGCTGGATTATACTAGATGTATTAGAAATAGGTTCCAATTCTATCATTACTCGTTCAAATGCCCGAACTTTTGCCATGCAGATACCATTACCAGATGTTGCAGAAGATCACCAAACAAGAAACGCATCTATTATGACAGAGATAGCTGGTTCAATGGTGCTGGACGAGGAGATGCTTGACTCGTCTACACTTAGAGCTGCAATTGAGGAAATATTAGGTGTGGCATGCTCTTTGAAAATTTTCCAGCATTGATTTGTCATTATGATGAAGAATGCATCAAATTACTTGCACATCCTATACAAGACTGGTGATAGTGAACAGTTAGCCTTTGTAAATTTATTTTCAATGGAAATGTTGCAGCATTTTGAAATTGTATGTTTGCTATATACTGAGCCAGCTCATTTTTTGGTCAAATCATAGTGACCCAGATGTTCTTGCATTTTTATTTTCATGTCTTCTCGAATTAACCAAAACATGGTTTTGATCCTTTGCTATTTTCATTTTTGCCTTTTCTCATAAACTGTTTCACAGCATAAGCTTGCAACCGCTATACTTTTTAAAAGCTTAAAACAATCTCAACAGTTGATTTAGTGTTGCTAGAACTTTCTGCAGAATCAAACATGTTTCCCATCTTATTTCTTGCATCTATTATCTATTCACAGGTGATGAGAGCCTCATGACAGAGATGTCTGAGAAATGCTTGAGGTCAGCAATGCCTGAAGCTTCAAGACAAATAGCCGAGCAGATTCTTTCTCTTGTTGATGTCTCTCACAAACAGTAGAAACAAAGTATGTAACTGTTTGTCACATCTTTCCCGAAACTACCATTTTTTGGATCTATGTCTGATTATAGTAGAGAATTAGAATGACATTTAGATTTACTTGGGCTTATGGACTTACTATTGCTTGTAGATGGAAATCTTTGCCTATTTTTGGTGATCATTCTTAATCTAGAACTTCTTAGGGGTAAACTTGTCAGGAACAATTGAGATTAAGGTCAGCTAGTGTAGGAGTTCTTTGCTTTCTCGCATTCATGGTTTTCCTGTCAAACTTTGTCCAACAAGGTGCTTAGTGCTCACTTATGTCTATATTGAAGCATTGGTATGTTCGCTCCAAAAGTTATTATGGTTTTACTCTACACACGTTGTCAATGGTACGGTCGGAAAAAGCAAAAAAAGTTTGAACCAGCTTTCAAACAGTATGGCTTGTGGGCACAAAACTGTGGCACTTTTCTTAGCCTCAATCAGGCAATCATGCTTTATCTCTCTGTTTCTTGCACTGCACTTGCTTTCAATGGGTCTCTCTCTCTGTCTCAATACATTTAAAATGCCTTGTTAGATAATAAAAGCCAACTATGGATGATATGAATTTTCCTGAACTATGGATGGTAAGAAAGAAGCCAGGTTCATTTTTTTAAGGAATTCTAGAAAAGGTTGCTGGTGGACGTTTCCAGACACATATGTTGCTGATGTCCAAACCTGTGATTCTTTGCTGATCTGGAACTTTTGTTTCTATCTATCCTGCACTTTAATATAGGAAGTACAAAAGAATTTCATGAACAGAACCATATAGTTCAATTCCTGGAAAATAAAAATGCTGACATTAGATGGACAGTTAGTAGGTTTTATTTGCTTTCTAAAATCTTGTACATGAAAAACATACTCATGCTACTGTTAGAAACATGTAAACTTGTGGATAATATTCTCTCTCTCTCTCTCTCTCATATATATATATATATATACACACTCTCTCTCTCTCTCTCTCTCTCTCCCTCTCTCTCTCTCTCCCTCTCCAAATTTTATTCACAAAGCAGGTACTTACAGAGAAATCAAAGAATAGGGACTGGAACATCAATAGGCTAACACAAGCTGCTCCAGCAGGCCACCGGGGAAGAGATTATAAAGAGAAATGGTCCCACTCTAGTTTGACCAACTTTGCATGGGAACTAACACCATACTTCTTGTCTCCTCTCCTGAACTTCTAAGACTGAATATGCAAGTCTACGGAACTGAGCAAGGGACTCTATATCTTCTGAGAATACCTGCTAGGAGACAATTAGGTTTCCTCATCTTGATTATCCAGTCTCTGGAGGAGCAATTGGTGGCAACTTCCTCCCTCTCTAGAATCTATTTTCTACAACGATAGACGCACACCAAGAAGCTCTAGGGATCACGTCTGAAGACCAGAAGCTTTCCTCCATCCTTTCACTGGGGATTTGGTTCTCATCAACTTCAAATGCTCGCATGATCTACTTTAATGGAAGGGAAAGCTGACCACCAGATTCTATCTACTTTCTCACATCTAGTCAACTCACGAGGAGCAAGTGGCGGAAGATCTCATCTGATCCAATCCCCCACACTCCTAGCAACCATCCCCTCTCTAATGACCATCTTATAACCTTCCCCACTTTATCGAAATCCTCTGGACTAATTAAGTTTATCAGCACATCTTATCCCCATAGCTCTGCGCCACAACTTGATTTCCTTATTTCACATAAAACCAAGTTGAGGTAAATGTGACAACCTTTTTGAATGATTTAATTCCATATCCTTGCACATGTACGCTTTGAGATTACCTAATAAAAAGGGAGACCAAAGTAGTTACTCAGCACCCTACCTTCTTGCCACTGAAAGATGGAGAAAATATGCATCTTTCTCTGCTCCATGTAACCTGAGTGCCAGAAAAGCTTGGGATTCTTTGAATTCACTGCCATCATAGCTTTCTCTTCAAACTCTCTCTGAACTGCTTAACTACATGAGCACTACTTTTTCGCCTTCACAGAAAAGCAAAATATCATCTACAAAGAAAAGAGAGTGAAGACAGCTAAACCTCTAGGAGCTCTTGAAAGCTGGAGTCTTCCACCATCCATCCGTTCCTCCCTGCACATGCCTTGCTGATGCTTCCATTGTCAGAATAAATACATAACGGGAGAGGGGAGCCTTTTTGTCAGATTCCTCTACTCGTCTCAATATAAACTTCCATTCACTAGTACTACCATCTAAACCAACACACAGCAGAATCCTCTTCACTGAACCTTGAGAGAAACTCAGAACCTCCAAAAAATTCCTTAGAAACTTCCAATTTAGCTGCTCATATGCCTTGGATAAATCTAATTTCATGCTCATGGAAGACCCCTTCGATGCCTGCAAGAAATGAAATATTTCTTGAGAAAGGATTACAATATATACAATGAATGACCCTTCCTTGGACGAAAGCTCCTTGAATTACCCCAACCACCAGCTTAGGCATCATGGGTTTAATCCTACTAGCAATCACCTTTGAGGTGAATAGTCAAGGAACTACATGGAGAAATAGGTCAATAAACCGAAAAAATTTGAACTCCTTGTTTGTTTGGAACAAGAACAGAAGCATTCAGTTGATCGTTTTGACGAGTTTTCTAGAGAAGAAAAAATTGTGGATGGTTACATCACTACAAAGAACTGCCCAAAACTTCTTAAATCCTGCATTAGCGGAACCAAAAGTTGTAGTTCCACTCCCTCTCCAAAAAACGAGGTAAAAAATTTAGCATGTTCTCACTACTCTTTTCTGTATTCTTTCATTCTTTGATTAATAAGCGAGGGATGCCAGCTCCCAGCAGATTTGCTCGGGAATTAGCATGTTCTAGGTCTGCATCTTTCCGATCCATGCCGTAGGTTCTAGTAAATGACATAATGCCTCATCTAGCCCATATAGCTGCTCAAAGGATTTCCAAGCCTTACTAATACTTTCTCAATCAATTAATAACGAGCCCATCTGATCAAGGAGCTCCAATTGTCACTTGCCTTTTACGCAAACTTGGTAGAATTAAAAAAAAAAACGAAGTGGAAACTAACATTATCTTCTCAACGAGCTGTTTATTAAATGAAATCACTTTTTTTAATACAAAATGATAAAAGTACCCCTCATAAAGAACCACTCTTCCCTTAGATGGAAAAAAGACATTTTTCTTCCTAAAAGGGATTTTTTTTTTTTCATTTTATATCAACAACTAATATTTTGTTTTGTTAGGTAGTTCTTTAAGAATTTCTCTTAAAGTTGAGCGTCTATTTGTTAGCCTTCAAAAGTTGTATGGTAGTTTGTTATTGCCGACATGTTACGCAATTTGTTCAAATTTGTATTTTTATCTCTATCTTAATCCTCCAATGGCGTTCTTCTTCATGAATTTGTCTGGTTCTTGCTGAAACACTTTCTCTAGATTCCTTGAATTCAAAGATATACGAAAAACCTGCTACGCTTCTTTGCAAAGGATTTCTTCAAGCTTCTTCTCTTCATTGTCCACTCTCACCAGAAACTTCCCATTACCTATGATACAAGATCTAAGGTTTGTAAGCCTTTTCCACAACTTCTTTAAGAGCCCAAAGAATGAAAGGGTAAGCCATTGAGGGTCTTCATAATCCACCAACGATGCGACCGATCAAAGCAAACTGGAATGACATGCATGTTCATCTTCTTGTTTCACCATTCTGCCGAATGGAGCTCTTTCTTTCTCTTCTCTATTTACAAATGTCGAAGGAGTCATATTTACTACTCTCTAGTCTTTGTTAATTAAAGGGCTAGAGGACCCCCTTCCATTGGAAAAAAAAGATATTTAGGACGTGTTTGGTTTATGGTGGATCTGAGATCCCGGATAATATGAGATCTCCATCTCAGGTTTATAGCTTTAAGGTCAGACACCTCCATTCAATCTTAAATCTAAGATTTTTACATGTAACTTGGATTTAAGATCATTGGTTTAAACAAACTAAAGATCCTACAATACACACCTTTGAATGCAAATTCATAGTTAATCAAACACTACTCACTGTCTATATGATAACGAAGAGGCACCAAGAAGCTATGAATTGCATGTAAGTCTGACAAATTTCTTAATCTTACAAGAAGCAATGGTTATACTGAACAAAGACAGAGGAAGGTAAGGATCAGGAATTATTACACGGAGAAAATCAGCTTCTCTACTTCCAAGTAGTAATCACTATAAATACGATCCGCGTTTCCCATACGAGCAGAAATAAAGGCAGAGGTCATGTTCTTGTCTGTTTATATCATGTCAGACAGGCGTACAGTACGAGAGACAATCGGCCTCGCAAAATTAAACGTTTGGCATGGCTACATTGCTATCATATTGTGTGCATGTGTTGCAGCCCAGCAGTGAGCTAGGCAATTAGGCAGCTATTTGTATGCGTGAGATTGGGTCGAACTGTCTGGTAGTCAGCTTTAATTGTGCTGTAAACATCAGTTACTATCAAGAAAATATATGGTATCAGCCTTAGTTCTATATTAATATCATATTAAAAACGAACATAAAAAAACGTGTTCCTTTTGTGTTTTTTAGTTTCTTTTATTTTTTGGCCTTATATATATGTGTGTGTGTGTGTGTTTAGTACCAGATTTTTTTTTTTATATTTTCTCACATGTTCTTTTAGGATATTTCCTTTCTTAACTTTTTTTAGAACATTTGAACATTTTCTCCACATTTTTCTGAGAAAAAAACCTGACCTGAAAAAAAAGCCTTACCTTTTAATACCTTAAAAGGATATTTGATATTTGTGACAATGAATATATATATATATATATATATATATATATATATATATATATATATATATATATATATATATATGAGCATACAAGTTTTTGAAGATTTTAGAAATCTTTGATGCGAAACTTTTGTTACAAATCTTATCACAGGGATGAAATTGTTATGATTTGGATACGAACCTCGCCCATTTGAGTGACCCAAACGTCATGTTAAAATATTGGTTAGCATCATAACTAGTTTCATAAACCTTAGTCATGATTTTGTTTCTGGGATTTTTTGTCACTTTCAGCAGCTAGGAATGATTGTCAGAAATCTAAACAAAAATGGGCTCTAGGCCCGGATCGAGGCCGGAACCTTGCAGTTTAGAGTTCAGATTGAAGAAGGGTGGTAAATCTTGTAGCTTCATCATCTTCTATTATTTTCTGTCATTCACTTTTCCGTTGATGTAAGTGGGACAAAGGAATGAAACTTGGTTATATACAATCAGTATACCAAAGTACATATTTACAAAAGGTTGCATGTTTCTTGATCTTACATCGGTTTTTGAAGATGCCCTCTCTATATTGATCTCGGATTCTTCGATAATTTCAGCTGCTGTGGCCCCACTGAGATCCAATTATTGCTTCTCTTCCATTCTCCTCCTAAATGCTCTCCAATCATAAGAAAATCAGTTCTTTTGTGGGAAAAAACATGATTGATGAGCTATGTCTTATCATGGTTGTTGCGGTGTGTTATGAACAAGCGCGCCAGAATTTTTTGTTATGAGGGGGCCGAATTATAGTTTTAAAATTTGAACAAGAGTTAGAAATATGATTTCCAAATTTGTATATAGGACAAATAACATTTTATAAAATTTACATGTAAACTTTTGGGCACTCAACTTATTATATAGTCGGGCCTGATGTTTTATTTAGGGCTGCACACGAGCCGAGCTGAGCCTGTGCTTGGCCAGCTCGAGCTCGAAAAATACTCGAGCTCAGCTCGAGCCGAGCTCCTTATAACAAGCTCGAGCTCAACTCGTTTAGTTCAATTACTTCAGAGCTTTCGGCTGTCCCCAATTCGCTTAACAAGAAGTAAGAGTTGGGAAGGGGAGAAAGAGGGGAGCCGGCCGCTCAGCTCCTTCAACCTCTGGATACTTCAGAGCTCTTCGGCTGTCCCCACTTCGCTCAACAAGAAGTAGGAGTTGGGAAGAGGAGAAAGAGGGGAGCTGGCCGCTCAGCTCCTTCTCAACCTCTGGACTCCATTTGTTGCTGCGAAGGAGGTCCGCCACAAGCTCGACTGGAGAAGTATCAACGCTGAGGGAGCGATGAGAGAAGCTTCCGTTTCTGCGTTGAAGCAGAGAAGAGGAAGGAAGGAGGCCAAGCGACGTATTCCTCATCCGGCGTCGCCGGAGGACTCACTGGACTCACGCCAAGGTGTTCTCTAAGAAGATTTGTCTCCAAACAATTTCTAGAGGGCATCAAACATCCCCAAAGTATACTTTTATTAAGATAACAAGGGAAACGAAAAACTCTCGTTTGTGAAGACGAGAAGTTGAGAAGGGAAAGAGCCGACGGAAGAGAGAGATTAGTTTGAAAGACGGAAGATATATATATATATATATATATATATATATATATATATATATATATATATATATATATATATATATATATATATATATATGTTTGCCCTCGGTAAACAGTTTTTACCTTAAACCGGTGAACCGGTTTGATGAACTGGTTTATACAATTCAGTTAAATAACAAGTCGAGTTGAGTTTAAACGAGTCGAGTTCTTGCAACTCGAACTCGACTCGTTTATAGTTTTCGAGCTCGAGCCCAAGTTTTGCATCTTTGTTGGGTCTCTATGTCGCTGCCACCTTGGCGGAACACTGTTCTACTAACAGCCTTAAGCCAGACGTATCCTCGTTGGGTCTCTATATCACTGCCGCCTTGGCGGAACATGCTGCACACTTGCTTCCTGCCTGCCCATTCGAGCTATGCCCCTTGGCTTGCATGTAGAGCTCACCCCTTTTTGGTTCATGAGCATAGCCCTTCGCAGGTCGAACTGGTGACATGCTGCACACTTGCCTCCTGCCTGCCCATTTGAGCTATGCTCCTTGGGCGGGCATGCTGTTGATACTGTCCTAGTTGGTTCCGCCACTGACTTAATCCAAACTATAACTATCCATGATTCCTGAATCTGCTAAGCCTAGTCACCCTCACTTTCTAGTTGCTATATCCAGATCATGTGAGCCTAAATGTTCAATTCGTGTTCACCTTTCTGAGATAAAGTTCTTTCTGTATCTCTATGTTAACAGTAGCCCTCACCTTTGATGCTTTTTTAATGTCTGCTCTGTGGGGCCACTCCCATAACTTTTGCTTGAGTGAAGACTAGAAGTTGCCCACAATCACCAGTCCTGCTGGGGTCTTGTTAACGTGTAACACCCCAGAAGTTTAATCCCGTATCGAAGATTGTGAGGGATCTTCAATGGTTTATAAAGGGAGACTTTAATGAGATGATTGTCCTGGTTCCTAACTTTTTTAGGATTGAAACCGAAACTGCTAGGGGACGGGTTGGGATCCGTCGAACCAGGGGCTCGAGCTCAGGAGTGGGTCGGGTTGTTATAGTAGTATCAGAGCAGGTTCAACACTCGGACCTGGGTACCACACGCGCAGACATGTGCCTTAAGGGGAGGTGAATTGGAATACCCCAGAAGTTTAGTCTCGTATCGAAAGCTTTAATGAGATGATTGTCCTGGTTTCTAGCCTTTTTAGGATTGAAACCGAAACTGTTAGGGGGCGGGTTGGGATCCGTCGAACCAGGGGCCCGAGCCCAGAAGTGGGTCGAGTTGTTATATAATGAAACTTCAGACGTTTTCCAATCTCTCTCTGGTTTATAAGCTAAATGTATGGTTTGAGATTGGATTTGGACTGATCAAACCAGATCTTTCTAGGGCAGCTGTTACAGATTATCATAAAAAAATAATTCAGATCCGTCACAAGTTTTGCATCTGAATCCAAATCCCAGCATGAAACTTACTGAAATACGAAACCCAGATACACAAAAAATCAGATGGTTAGTCGTGGAATCTGATTCAGTTTTGCCGCATTCTTGTTTAAGCTTGAAGCCGACTTGGAGATTTGGACGACAGGTTCAGTACTTGGTGATTTGTCAAACATGTTTTCAAACATCTTGTTCTTAGCATTATCTCTTCCAAATTCATCGAGTATTGCACTTCAAGACAAAGACTAGGTTGAGAATATCGACATGTGAGAATTTGATGTACATAATGTATCTACATGCCACAGTACTAAACAAAGCGAGTATATTTTTTGGCTTTGAACAATTATCCTATTGAACACTCTCATTTTTTGTTCAAATGTTTGATAAATCTACTCCTATTTTGGAGCAAATGCATTGACCATTCACACCTTGTTCCTAACGCCAAACGGCCCTAAAACTTGCAACCTTGAAAACACGATAACAAAGTACATCTCACTTTCCTCATTAAGTTTCTCTTGATTTGTCAATAAAAACCTAACAAAGCATGTTTTCTTTTACAGATGCGATTAGCAGGATGCTGACTAGTTTATCTCCAGAAGCACGACCTGGCTACTAAACTCTTGACCTCTTTCAATTCAAATGTTTTAAATCCAAATTAACTCCTAATTGGGTAGTTCAAAGCTCTTATTGGCTTTACAATTCACATATAGCTGCTAGAAACAGTTTCCTTAGACCATGTTTGATTCTGGGAACGCCTCATTACGGAACAGAGCACCTCATTTCCTTCCACACTTTCCATGGTAAACCATGAAACAAGTCATTGCTTAATAACCAAAAGAATATCTATGAAGGTGCAAGCTGCGTTCATGAAGGCCCCACAAGGACTTGCTCTCACTTGTTCTGTCCCACCTGTTCCGGAACGTGTCCCTGGTAGCTTCCAACCCTGCGACACACTTCTCCTGTAAAAGAAGTCCTTTCAAGGGTTTTTTATCATTCAGCTGGTCCCCTCCAATATACCATTGACAAGACGTGGTGCATGTATAAGACAAAGTGCTTTATACTGTGAAGCAAAAAGCCAATGCGTTGCCATATTTACAGCAGAAAACAAGGAAGTGAAAGCGATGTAAAATTTGGAAGAAGAGGCTGTAGGAACATCGTCAAAATGAATAGGAGGTAAACTGGAAGTCTAAATTGTAGTAAGACATGTAGGGAAAAAGAGAAGAAACAAAAAGGAAATAAGACTGCCAAACGATCAAGAACAAGAAATCAGTCGACAGAAAAGCAATTTCTCCACCATGTGAGAAGGGAGTTTCCTCACAGTCTTGTCACTTTCGGGAGGATCACCAAGTTTCCCATATATATAATATATATATATATATATATATATATAATTATTTATTTGTTTATTTATTTGGGAAGGTGAAGTACTCTGGTTGTCTGCAATGCAAATGCCTTGCATGTGTGAGGTGTGGGAGCATGCAAACAAACACAGTATTTCAGCTCATCATGTATATATATATACTCAGTTGAAATTTCGCTTTCTATAAAGAAAGCTTATCGCATGGTGGAGAAAGTGTGAGATTTGAGC
The DNA here is from genome assembly GCF_008831285.2 of Nymphaea colorata. NCBI lineage: Eukaryota > Viridiplantae > Streptophyta > Magnoliopsida > Nymphaeales > Nymphaeaceae > Nymphaea > Nymphaea colorata. Next base: position 3,540,113 of record NC_045139.1, read on the forward strand.
ATGATAAGAGAAATCAACTCCTAGTGTGTGTTTATTTGTAAATATATATACTCAGATAAAAAGTTGGCTTTCTATATAGAAAACTGGGTGATCCTCCTGAAAATGACAAGACTGAGGAAACTGCCTTCTTACATGGTGGAGAACGAGTCCTCTATGAATGGCTAGAGAAATCAACACCTCATATATATATATATATATATATATATATATATATATATATATATATATATATAGACACACACTTAGATTATTATAAAAACAACATTAAAACCTAAAAAATGATCAATTAATATATACTTTTCATCAACCTTTCATTAATATCATATTGGTAAGGTTAGATTAAAAAAAAAACACTTTAAATATCACATTTAAAGGGTTTGGTTTTGATCCTGGACCTAATGGTCTGGTTTTTACCCTTATATACACATCTTTGTTACCACTATATGGCGTGTCACCAACTGGCCTGGTGGCGGGGCGGACAAGGGCGGAGTTAAGATTTTTTTCAAGAGCGGGCTAAACAGTCTAACCTCGAATCCGGTAATATCAAACTAAACCTGAATCTAAAAAATATATTGTACAACTAAATTTTTTTAATTTTTTTAATGTATTTTTTTTTTTTTGGAGGTGGCCGCGGGTGCTGGTGGATGAGGTAGGGAGGGACTTGAGAAATAAAAGGTTGGGAAGAAAGAAATTGTGAAAAAAATAATATAAAATAACAAAGTAAACAACATGTGAACCATTCGATTTAAGGATTGAAAGGTTTAAATATATTGTTTTGACAAATACATACAAAAGTTATGGTGCAGTTTATATATATATATATATCGTCTGCTTAGGTCTAGAGTTTTGATTTGATTATAAATTGGTGGTTGAGTCACTGACCGTTTTCTTGACCATTTTAATGAGAAAATTTATTGCCCCAGCGCCCGTTAGCAAAAGATCCATAATGGCTGGACTTTACTCCGGCCCACATACCTGGACTCAGGTCCATACACGACAGTTTTGTTTCCATTATGAGACGGTGTCAGTCTCTCACTGTCCTGACAGTGCCTTTGGCCACCCATTAAAGAATCTATTTTAAGCGTTGATAGTCTCAAATCATATCCAAGGTTATACTAAAAGATACGTTTTGTAAATCCTCCGTCCACGTTGCATGTAAAAAAATGTGCTGATTTAAAGTTGAATGGAGGAAATATAACAAAAAAACAAAAAAAATTCTCCCTCCGCCACTTCGTTCTGCATAAAAGCCAAAAATGGCTGTGTCAAAATATCAACTAGTCCATCAACTAAATCTACGTGAAAAAAAAAACCTTTTTTTTTCATTTACCCCCTAGGCCATCCAGTTGCTCTCTCTCTCTCTCATGTGTGATGTGAGCCAAATGAGGTCAGCAAAAGATACCCGACATAATGCAGAGGGTGCTAAATGCTTAATGCAGAGGGTGCTTCTGTGCTGCTGCTATTTTGATACGGGCCTGCCTAATTGAACCTTTGAGCAGATCAGATCTTCGAAAGCTCGTGCGAAGGTAAATAAGTTGAGCTTTGGACGATCTTATTTGACATTTTTTCGACTCATTAATAGAATTTTGGTCTCTATAAAGTAAAAACTCTCTCAGTTTAATCTGAAATTGGAATTTTCATTTCAGATGTGTAATCATCAAGAAATCTCAGTGCCTACAGAAGGCAAAGTTTTTGAAAAGTTGCCAGGGGCAGTTACGGAGAGCCAATACTAGTTAAGCACAGCCAGAGCGCTTTTTTCTCGTGGTGGTGTGACTTTGTTAGATCCATTGAGCGAGTTTGAACGTCTTCTTTACGTCTTTCTCTTTCTCTCTTTTTCTACTTTATGAATGTTGTGATCTTGCAAAGTACAAAACAATCTTTGGAAACGCCCTTTGCGTAATAATCCTGCCTCTTGGAAGATAAACGCCCAGCCAAAACCAGAAAGAAAAAGTACATTTCTCTGTCACTTTTTGCGTCAATTCTGCCCCATCATGGGGTGCATCGTTTTGTCAATTATGACGAACGTATTGGCATTGAATCACCAGTACGCTCTGAAAAGGATCTGTGTGGAGTCTGTGCACCATTTACTACCCTCCCTTCCTTTTTGTAGGACCAACGCCACAACTACCACCCTCCCTTCTCTGCTTCTTCTGCTCATTCGTTTCTCATACATGGCGTCCCCAAGACTTCGGAATCGCATTTGGGCAGCCAGCACCCATAGACAGGCGCCTCCTTATGCGTCCTTCTATCTTGTTCCGCCCGCCTGACGATACGGCCAGGGAGCGGGCGTCCTTCTTTACGGAGGTGCAGAGGCAGCTGGATTCCGAGGAGGGCGGCGCCTTGCCGGCGGGGCGGCAGGCCACCACCATCCTCGATCTGATGGTAATAAGGGCCTCTCACAGTAAGATATTGAGGCGCTACAGCCTTGGCACCGCCGTCGGGTTTCGGATGAGGAAGGGCGCTCTCACTGACGTACCTGCCATATTGGTTTTCGTCTCCCGGAAGGTTAACAGGCGATGGTTGTTGGATTGCCAAGTCTTGCCAACAAAGCTTGTGGTATTGGTTTCGCCGTTGGAATTTTTTAGTGCCAAGTTGGGAGTTTTTAATTATTGAATACGATTCATGCTAATGTTGGGGTTTTAGGTTGTTGGATTTGGATAATAACATGTAAGGGTTTTATGTGTTAAATTTATGGTGCCTTGTGCTTTTTACTTTCGTATGCCATAATATTGTATGGAGTTTTCATTGTTGATTGAGTGTTTTACAGAACGACGCCTGGGTTATGCATTCATTTGCTTTTGTTGGCGCCGTTTTGGGAGCTGTAGTTTTGATTTGGTTAATGCCCTGGCGGGGATTTTACTTCTCAAGTGCATCACAGGCTAAAGATGCTATGCGAGTCTAAAAACCTTCGCGTTAATTATCGAAGAGCCGATTGTACAGTGCCTTGAATGATTGAATCACGTCATGGCTTAGATATAGAAGCTCTGTTCTTCATATTTTCCCTCCTGTTGTATAACATGTAGACAACGTAATGGCTTTCTTTTTCGCTTTTTGTATCTGTCAACGTGAATGATAGTTGGAATATGATGATTAGTGTGTCTTAGTTTTTCTCCTGAGAGTGATTCTTTTCCAGTTTTCTTGTCTAGGGTCCTGGAGGCATTTGGTGTGACGTGGACGTTGTGGAATTCTCTTACTATACTTCGCATGCTTCAACATCAAGGGAGCAAGTTTACACGGAGCTTGTAGAGGGCCTAAGAGGAAGTGATCCACAAATTGGTCCTGGTTCTCAGGTGTCTCTATTGTTGCTCGATAATACATCCTAACTCTTTCACTGCAAAATTTCACCATTAGTTTATAAAAAAAAATTCAAAGAATTCCCTTCTTTTTCACGTTAGATTTCTCCTTCAGACTTACCAGTTCCAGTTATGTTGTCCTCCATTTGCTTGATACCAAGAGTCTTTTAAATATTTTTGCATTATGTGAAGTATTGGTTTTTCTCATGCTAAAGCAAATGAACACCATTACTAGAAGTGTTTAATCAATTGTTTTTAGATGTGGGCTGTTATTGTTGACTTGCAGCAGACTATTCTGTTTCACTCGCCTCTCATCTCATTGACAGATGTGTTTTCTGCAAAAGCCATGTAAGATGCTTTTGCATTAGATGATCTGTTGTTGGTGTCCTTAAATCTGTTTACAAATGCGTCGCGCTGTGTTGCTTGCACTAACTGCACATGCGTGCATTTCTGAGACTCTGACCTGTACCATCACCATGTGCTTTGATAGAAGGATCATTTTCCATTTGGATTTATATTTAACATGATGATGATGGCAGTTTGTTGGCCTTGACCATGGATTAAATGTGATCAATTTGCCCTTTTTGTTGTTGTTTTAATTTTCAGTTAGTATATCATATTTGTATCCATAGAGGAAAAGCCTCTATGTGAGCCTCCCCAAAAAGTTTAGAAAATTTTGTTTGATTCGTTATCAGGTTTCGAGTCAAGAAACTTATGGAACTCTTGGAATGATAGTAAGAAGCCGAATTGATTCTCATCAAGTTGGATTTTTGACGAATCGTCATGTTGCTGTGGACTTGGACCATGCCAGTCAAAAGATGTTCCATCCTCTACCACCTAATCTTGGGCCAGGTGTCTGTCTGGGTGCTGTTGAGAGAACAACTTCATTTGTTAAAGATAAACTTTGGTATGGCATTTTTGCTAGCAGGAGTCCAGGTTAGTTCTTGAACTTGCACTGTAGCACTCTGTGCTTTTCTTATATGAAACAAATATGTACGACACAGACATCCACTGTTTTGCCTCAGTGCCTTCTGATATTGCAGTAAACTACATCGAGTGACATTCTTGCACTCATATGGCAAAGCCAACTTCTGCTGTGGCTGCTGTTCTCTCGTCCTATTTTGGTACTTGTCATTCAAAATTTGATATTATCCAAAGTTATGCTTATCAAAAATGGTGGATAATTGTCCATTTGGTGCACATCGTCTTACAGGGCATTTTAAGTTTTAGTTCTTCTCATGATTGACTTATCAAAGTTTAACGTATGTTTTGGGAATATGCAGAAACATTTGTGCGAGCAGACGGAGCTTTTGTCCCATTTGCGGACAGCTTCGATTTAAGTAAAGTGACAACCTCAGTCAAGGGAGTGGGTGACATGGGGGAGGTCATACACGTTGATCTACAAGCACCTATTGGCACCATTATTGGCAAACCTGTTGTGAAAGTTGGAAGGAGCTCGGGCCTTACTAAAGGCATGATTCTTGCATATGCTCTGGAATATAATGATGACAAAGGGATCTGTTATTTCACAGATTTTCTTGTCATTGGAGAAGATGGGCAGACATTTGACCTTGAAGGTGACAGTGGTAGTCTCATTCTCATTGTTGATGATGGTTTAGAAAAGCCCAGGCCTATAGGCATCATATGGGGTGGCACTGAAAATCGAGGACGCCTCAAGCTTAAGGATGGATTGGGTCTCTGCAGTTGGACTAGTGCTGTTGATCTTGGCCGCCTTCTTAATCTGCTTGAGCTAGATTTGGTCACTAGAGATGAAGAACTTCAAGGTTAAAAGATCTCCTGGCTTGGAATATGGGGCAGTCCTAAACTTCATATGGTTCTCATATGACAGGCTATGGTCGTCCTTGCTGTAAAGGACGTGTGATTCTGGGCATGATAGCACCTCTTTTTTTTTTTTTCCAATTCAGGTTCCAATTTTAACCACATGCCTTTAGCGGTCCTCTCTGATATTTGCATCTTTTTAGTAATTTGTATAATTTTATACTTTGTAGTGATATTATTGTCAACCTCAGAATTAACCTTACAAATGTAAAGTGACTCTTTTGTCCAAAAGATTTAGTAAGCAAAACTTCTCTTCTAAATAATGATCACGCAAATTTTTATGAGATTCGGGTTGGAGGGAGATGGAAGGTTGACCTTCTTCACAAACATTTTATATATTTTGTGATATGAACTTGCTTAACTTATTATTCCAACCAGACTCGGTGATTGTTCCATTTTCAAAGCATTTAAGTTGCCAGAATAGTATTCAATATGCGACATTCTAACTGCTGTTAAGTGTTGGTTTAACTTCTTGCCGTCTGTTGTATGTCTCAACTCTTTTATTTAGTTTGGGAGATTGGTATCTTGGGCTAAACTGATAGCATTTTCCTTAAGCATGTGATGTAGGGCCTTGTCATCAATTCCACCTATATTGAAGTTTTGGTGTCACATTTAGGTTGAACTAGTCAATAGGTTATTGATTTACTCCTTGTTAGTTATGAGTACCATAATGCTTTTCTGTTAATAATCATATTTTCTTTCCTTTTAGCCTGCTTTTCTCTTGGATTTACAATTTCTATGTATCGAAAGCATAAATCATGTAGCCCATTCTTCCATGTTTGTGCACATGCGTGCATGAATAGACATATATAATCTATTTGCATTCTCATGTATATATATATATATATATATATATATATATATATATATATATATATATATATATATATATATATATATTTAAATTGTTGTGGTATTTTATTTCATTTCCGTTGGAAGGTCCTCCTATGTCTAGTTTGCCTGTTCCCTAGCCACCGGTTAGTGCATTGGACTACTTGGACCTAACCTACTATTTCTCATTCTTGTGCTTCAGGCTTGATACTTTTTGCTCATCTTTCATGCAGCATGTTTCAATAACTTGACTACTCGTGATGCAGAAGCTATGGAAGAGAAAGAATGCATATCAAATGCAGCATCTGTTGAGGAGGCACCTCCTAAAGGTTGCACCTCGCCAATTACATCAACCACTGGACAATCCAGGTAAGCTTCGTTTGAACTTACTACATCAAGGAAATTTATCCCTGCGCCCTAAAATAGTGATGCGAACTACTGTTTCACCGAAGTGATTTCCTCACCCGGTTGACAGGGACATCGCTAATGTGGAGCACCAGTTGATGCAGGACTCCCATGCCTTCTTTGAGCAGACAAATTTAAGCAGAAATCTGTTTCCTGAAAATATATCGGGGTAAGAGATGTTAAGCACAGTCTAAATGATGATGTCTCCATTTCATTTCCAACTATAAACAGATGGGGGATCAACAGTTGTCAAGTTAGCTGCTAACTCTAACTGTGTCAACAAATTGTTGAGTTGGCTATCTCTAGTAAAGTCTTCAAGGCCATCGAGGTGAGTTCTACATTCCACTGATATAGATTATTTTACGACACTTTGCAGTTGATAACGTTGTCTAAACTAGTTTTATGTTTTTTGGGTTTTTGTCCAGGTGTTCGCATATAAGTTTCATATACTCTTTGATTTTCTTGAGACGATTGATGTTGGAAAAGTATTGGAAAACCATACTCAGTTATTGGCTTCATTGGATTAATTGAATTTATGGGAACTAAATGATGAATCTGTTGTACCACACTCTCCAAGCGAATTAAATGAATCTCTCTCTCCCTCCCTCCTGTGTTCATGTCGAACTGCTGTTCTGCTACTGGACCAATGTATCTTTGGTTGAGCATGTTGTATAACCAGAAACTCATCTCATGATTGACAAAAGACAACAACTGAAGCACTGACGTAAAACGAAGCAAAAGAGAAGATAGAAGCAGGAAACAAGAAGAATAAAGGAAATCCATGGATGTGGATAACTGTAATAAGTCAATATTATGTTTTGGTTCCAACAGATATAAAATCAGAAACCTTATTTTGTTTTCCAAACGTTAATTCTCGAGTCTAATTTTGCCTATAATTTAAAAAAAATGATCATTTTTTCCCCTTTCTACAGGCATATTGTGAAAAAATTGTTAATCAAGGACCTGAGTGAACGTCCATTAACTTGTGAAACGAAAAAAATCAGCTGCAATTTCTTTTCAATATTTCCGTCGGCGAACTTGATTACTTTGATCCTCAGCAGCCACCGGTCCTCTTGATGCAGGTGGCTTTGACGTTGTCGAGGAATGTAATGCTGTATATACCACCTTCTTTTTTCTGTTGAATAAAAGGATAGGAGCCTTCTCCCAGCCGCTCCTTCATTGGAACTGAATTACATGACTGCCGCTTTTTGCCAATATGTTTTTGTTTCTCCTGTTAACGAAAGTTTATTTCAAATACTTATTTGACAGTTCTTACTTGAAAGAGAAGTATAGCTCTTTTTAAGAAATTGTGAACCGTAGCTTCTCTTTTGAAATAGTGACCGTAGTTATGTGTCAGTAGTAGAAAATTAGGGAACCGTAGAGCACCTTTTAGTAAAAAGCCAAAGGTGTAGTTATAATAAGACCTCTTCATCGGGTCCCCTTGTGGGTCGACCCCATATCCCGAGTTCTCTTATAGAGTCTGTAATTACGAGTGTTTGGGTATTGATCAGGAGGTTGAAAGAAGTTCCTCCCACGCTGCGTTGGGAAGGTCTGCCTCTTAACTATTCTGCTGGGCAAAGTTTAGGGAGGTCTGCATAACAAGGTATCAGAGTCGTCGAACCTGGGGAAGAAGGAGACCAAGGAGATGGCCGGGCGAGACACCTTGGCACTGTTGGAAGGGCTGCGGCAGCAGACTGAGGAATCCCGGCAGCTTGTGCCCAATCACTTGGAGACAGTGGTGAAGAATTGCAGCGAAATGGGGCAACGGTTAGAAGAAGTGGTTCATTGGATGCAGACGATGATGCACTCAGTCTTGGTAGAGCAGCAGGCCTTGGGCGCGATGTTCAGAGAGTTGCTCCACAAGGTAAGTTCAGAAACCCATTCTAAGAATGCCTCACCTTCTCGTCATTCCCCTCTGCCTCCCTTACCTCCAGACGACCCGCACAATCACCGTGGGACTGCAGGAGATTGTCTGATGCAGGGTCAGACCTCACTATTCAAAATCCCCAAAATGGATTTTCCGAAATTCACAGAGGACGACCCAATCAGCTGGCTGTTCACGGCTGAGCTATATTTCGAATGTCAAGCAATTCCTGCGGAGCAACACGTGAGTCACGCCGCTGTGCATATGGAAGGACCAGCGATCAGATGGTTTCGTTGGATGGTGCTTCAGCAAGGGTGACCCACCTTGGAGCAATTCGTGGATGCTATTACAATGAGATTCAGCCCCTCTGTGTACATAGATTTTAATGTGGAACTTTCCAAGATTAAGTAGACGTCCACAGCAATGGAGGATCAAGTCCATTTCAAGGAAATAAGTAACATGCTGAGGGGCTGGCCGCAAGAGGCGCTGCTAGGGGCATTCGTCGATGGCTTGAAGGACGAACTGCGGATTGAAGTTCAAGTAGCAAAACCAAAATATCTACTAGAAGGCTTTGAGTTGGCTCGAATTGCTGAAGACAAGTCCCTTAGATTGAACGCTGGAACGAAGCAGAATAGAAGTGGACGTCTGATGTTCGGTCGACTTAACCTGCCCAGTAAGAAGAAGAGTGACGCCCCTGCGGTAGTGAAGAAGGAGGACATGATAGTGGTAATCAAGAAATTAAATCCAGAACAAATTAAAGATCGTCGACGCTGTGGACTATGTTTCCATTGCAATAAGCGATGGAGCCCCAATCATGTCTGTCGAAAACTGCACGTGCACCTGGTAGAAGTGAACGATGAGGGCGAAACAACAGAGGAAGAAGGAGAAGAGGTCTCAAAAGAAGAGGAGTTGGCAGAAGAAGACGAGGCCAAGACTACATTTCAGACCTATCAAGGCCATTATGGGTTTCGGGTGATGCAGTTTGGATTGACAAACTCACTTGCGACTTTTCAAACCTTGATGAACTACATTTTTCGGCCATACCTCTGCAGGTTTGTGTTGGTCTTTTTTATGATATTCTAATTTACAACAGGGATTCCAAGGAGCACGCGGAGCACCTATTTTTGGTGTTAAGCATCATGCGAGAGTATCCGCTGTATGCGAAATATTCCAAATGTGCATTTGGCAGTTCGCAGGTCACTTACCTTGGACATATTATCAATAGCCAAGGCGTGAGCATGAAACCAGAAAAATTTGAGGCAGTTAGGAGTTGGAGCCAGCTGCAAGGAGTGAAAGGGTTGCGAGCGTTTTTAGGTCTGGCAGGGTACTACAGACGCTTTGCGAAGGGATTCGGCACTCTCGCTGCTCCCCTAACCAGATTAATGAAACGAGGAGCTTTTCGTTGGGAAGAGCACAATAACCGCAGCCTTTGAAATGCACAAGACTGCCATAACTCAAGCACTGGTCCTTGCAATGCCAAATTTCCTGCAACCATTTACGGTGGAGACTGATGCTTCTGAGGTAGAGGTGGGTGTTGTGCTCAGTCAAGATTACAGGCCAATAGCCTATTACAGCAAGGCAATGGGAGGTAGATTCCAGAGCAAATCCGCCTATGAACGTAAGCTGATTGGAGTAGTGTTGGCTGTCCGGAAGTGGCACCAATACCTAGTGGGGAGGTTGTTTCAGATATTGACTAACCACGCCAGTTTAAGGCACCATATGCATTAGAAAATGTTGATTCCAGTGCAGCAGAAATGGGTTCTAAAATTGTCAGGGTATGAATTTGAGATAGTGCACAGGAAAGGAGCAGAAAACTCGGGTGAGGATGGATTATCCAGGAAATTTACACTAGAGGATAATGAAGAGGCAGTTAATGGGCATCTGCACACCCTTATCTGACCCTTTTCACAACTATGGGAGAAGTTAGAGCATGAACATCGTGATCCCAGCTTGGTGCAGGAAAAGAGAAAGACAGTTAGAAACTGCAACCTTACAGGTCTATGGATACAAATGGCGTGAACCCTACCTGCATTACCATGATGGAATTGAAGTTGTGCATCAAGGAGTGGACAGAACGTATAGAAGGATGAGACAACCTTTTTATTGGCTAGGGGTGAAAAGGGATGTCAGAACATACGTGCAGTCGTGCGACACTTGTGAAAGACATAAATATGAAAGGCCTCGATCTGCTAGACTTCTCCAGCCCTTACCCATACCAGCATGAATTTGGGAGGATATCTCCCTTGATTTCATTGAAGTGTTACCTAAGTCGAATGGGAAATCTGTCATTCTAGTTGTGGTGGACAGACTCTCAAAATACGCCCACTTTATGACGTTGGCCCACCCGTATACAGCCAAGGAAGTGGCGAGAACCTTTCATGATCATGTTGGAAAACTGCACGAGATGCCCAGATCAATTGTAAGCGACAGGGACTCGGTGTTCCTAAGTCATTTCTGGCATGCCTATTTTGAAATACAATGGACCAAGTTGCATATGAGTACAGCTTACCATCCTCAAACGGATGGTCAGACAGAGGCTGTGCATAAGATCATGGTGACATACTTAAGATGTTATGTGGATCATGGACAGATTATCTTGCGTGGGCTGAGTTTACATACGATACCGCCACCCACTCATCGACTAAAACGTCCCCATTCCAAGCGGTTTATGGCAGGTTGCCGCCTGACTTACAGAGATTCCATCCCTCTACTTAAGCTCTTGACGAGGTAGACGTGCAGCTACTGTCGAGAGATCAAGTAATCCAAATTCTCAAGGCCAACTTAGCTGCAGCTGAGAACAAAATAACACTACAGTATAACAGGCGACATCGAGACGCCATCGAGAAGTGGAGTTTCAGGTCGGCGATTGGGTATATCTTAGAGATTTTCCCCTTGCACGTGTACAGCGAAAAACAGATCGGATTCGCAAGTTCACAGCTCGGTATTCAAGACCCTTTCGCATTGTGGAGCGTGTGAGAAAACTGGCTTACAAGTTGCAGCTTCTCCCCGATACTACAATTCACCCAATCTTTCATGTCACACGCTTCAAAGCCAGTCACATTGCCCCTGATCAGTTGGCTGCAAGCGTACCTCCCCCTCAGGGCCATCAGGCTCTCCTGTTTCTCTTCCGAGTGTTAATGAAGATGAAGGTAAAGAAAGCTGAGAAGTTAGCAACACAGCTGCTAGTGTAATGGCAGGGGGCAAAAGCAGTTGATCCTACCTGGGAAGAAGAAGAGCAACGAAATACTGCGTTTTCCTACATTCACACCTTGAGGACATTGTGTCTTTCGAAGGGTGGGGAGATTGTTGGTAGTAGGAAACTAGGGAACCGTAGAGCACCTTTTAGTAAAAAGCTAATGGTGTAGTTATAATAAGGCATCCTCCTCAGGTCCCCTTGTAGGTCGACCCACATCCCGAGTTCTCTTATTATCTTATATAGTCTGTAATTACGAGTGTTTGATCAAGAAGTTAATGAAGTTCCTCCCAAGCTGGGCTGGGAAGGTTTTACCCTAATTGTGTGCTTCTAACTATTCTGCTGGGTACAGTTAAGGGAGGTCCGCATAAAATTATGTTCAAGAGGAAATTCCTCTAAAAAGAAAAAAAAAAAGCATATAATGCATAATCTTGAGCTAACCACATTTTATGCAACATGTCCTCTAAAACCCATTTGTTATTTGCATCTCTATAATTGATTTAATTCTTCAAATCTGAGATTATAACAGATGATGATGAAAGGGGAAAAGCACAAACTCTTCTGCTTTTTTCCCTTTTTCTTTCTTTTCAATTAGCAAGTTAGGTTAAGCAGACATTCTCCCCAAATGATGTTGAAAAATGCATCTAAGGTATTCAACTCCTGACTTCAACTTGAAGATGGATGTAAATTTAGGCACACTAATAGGTAAATAAAAGCTCTTGTTAGCAAGACTAGTTCGTTTGATCTCACTTCATTTTTCCCTCCAATGTCAGTCTAATCTCAACCCGAATTTTGCATATATTAAGTGATTTCATCAGCTTGATTGAAGGTTGTCTAAGCATTAAATTGTTCAAACCCAAAAAGTAACTTTTAAGCAGACCTGATGAGAGTTCAAAAAAATGCATTTTGGATATAAGCAAGAAATCTTTTAGTCAAATATTTGATACATTATTGGGATAATGCGAAAAGTGTGGTTACTCTACCACTCTGTCAAATACCCCCAAGGAAAAAAAAGAAAAGCAAAGGTTCTACTTCTATTGAAGAGTGTGCTTTTCAAAGGTCCTTACAAAAGATCCTCTTATGTTATCAAAGAATCCAATGAAAAAACTTTGATATATCTTTCTGCTGGGTTATTTTTCTTTGGAAGATTTAGGACCCCTTAAGAACTGTTGATAATGAAAAGCAGGTACCTAAGTCTTGCACGAATTTTTTAAGAATAATTCCTTTGATAATTACTTAGGTTACTACTAACTTAAGGTCTGTGATCAACAATACCAAAAATTCAGGTGTTTTTATTATCACCAATGTGTTGGATAGGTGACAATTTTTTTTTTCTGATTTTTTTTTAATACAAAATCGAATGAATGAAGAATAATTTCAGGGAATTGAAGATTAATTTGAAAGTGGTAAAATGAAGCCAGTAAGTATCAACAAGTCAGCACACCTTGGGCTGCCAAATTGGTGTATCCTGCCACATAGATTACAAATATTATCAATTCGAATCTGTTTAGTTAGATTTAGTAAAGAAACTCAAACTTTCTTATTAATTAGATCTAAATTAATCATGCAATTTTATGACTGAATCCAAACCCAAATCTGGTGTCCTGCAGGAATCCGATAAAGATTCAAGCCCTTAGACATAAATATCATCTCATACTAGTCCAATAAAAAAATTGTTTTAAAAATAGGAATATAGATCTGGGTTCAAATCTACATCTAATTAAGTAGAATTCTTGACTAGATCCAACTCAGTGGAAGCCGTATCCAATTCCCGGACTGCTTACCTCATGAAGATGGGGATCCCATTTTGTACATTTTATTAACATTGAAGGGAGGTCCCAGCCATTTGTATTGGAATTACCTTTTTGACATGGAGATTTATTAGATCAGAAGGTTCAAATATATGATGTACAAGATTATCTTATCAAGGTTAAATAAAAATTTTGTTTCTTAAAAGAAAAATCCTTTTAACATGCGATATCTTGTAAATAATCAATTAAGTTGATCGGATAACTAGTAGATCAGTTTACAAAGGTTGCGTATTTACTTTGCATATGTGTGTGTGTCTATATTATATTTTTTTCTCTACTTTATTCTTTGTTATTTTCTCTTTCTACAACCGTCCTTTCCAATCAAAGCAAGTTCATGATGTCGTTGAACATGAGGGGTTTCAATCGTGATCTTTAGTGTATGATGGGTGGTGGATTCATCTCCATGCATTCTCACACCAAACTGTTGCATAATTGACTTTTAACAACCATCTATGTCGTATGACTCATATCACCATAAGGAAAACGCAGATATATGCTTTTTTCATATGAGTGCGTGGAAGAAAATAAACTCATTCTAATAAAGTAGGAGTCTACATACACAGAATTCCTATAGCTTGAAGCAAATGTTTCTCAAACAAATTGACTACACACTCATTGAAGCTTGTCTTATAAGAAAAACTACGTCCTTTTTTTTGTTTCTACTTGCTGCATATATTCATTGCAGAATGATCCATAATGCCATTCATTCACTACCATCCACAAAAAATTCAATCCAACTATAATAAACTAGTGATCTGATTGCTGAGTGGTCTTGGATTATCCATATGATGTTAAATAACAACAAAATGCTTTAATTTCAACTAAGTTCTTTTCCAAAGGCTGGATAAGAACTCAGCATCTTGAATTTGGGCTGATGTCGATCGACTTGCTCGGTTTGATCCATCTGCAATTTAATCACAGCAGAGAGAGGAATAAAGACCATCTTCAGCTTCAATTCGGATTGAACAGTCTCTACTGTTCCTAACTCATGGCATACAATGCTTGTGGACAAGGAAATTAGGTGCAGCAAACAATCAAATCTAGATTTGAAAAGGTCTAAAGTTTCGAGATCGATTTCAGCATTTGATCTGAACATGCTGAGACCGACAAGTTCAGATCTTTTAGCTGGTTTTCAACACAGAATGATAGGTTGCCAGTTTCCATGGCTGACCAGAATGCAGGCTTGGGCTCTTGGAAGTTTCTCACTGAATGTCACAGATTCACAGAGGTTACAACATACAAGGATCCAAGGCCAACTCATTTTGCAGTTCGGCATCTAGATTGAGCCAAGATTGTACAGTCACTGGCAATGTCAATTCATGAATAATGACCAACCCATTGATTTCGTTTGCAAAATGAAACTGGAATTGGAGCTATTCAACACAGTGTCTTATTTCTGACATTTGAACAGAGAACTGTGTCATACGTTACGGAATAAAGGAAACTAGCAGCAGCTTCTCAGGTTCACGGGGTGCTCGAGCAGGAAATGACTTGATTGGACCAAAAGAAAAGGATTCCCTCGAGCAACCATGAAGAAAAAGTAGTCTCCTTTAGTTTAGCAGCATGTGTTTTGACACTGGCCAATCTGAATGGATTGAACTCATTGGCAGATGGTTTAGAACTTACCGAACCATGGATTAGATATCTAATTGAATATTGATCGCTGCTCATCACTCATCGTCAAATCTCCAATTGGTAAAATCTTTTAGCCTCTTCTTCCTTAGCAGAAACTGTACCAATGTAGCCTTGCACCAAATATGTTTTAAGTTTCATACTATGATCATCGCATTCAGGAACTGAGAAGGCAAAACCAATCAATGCATGATCTAAAGTACAAATGAATAAACATATTTACTCTCTGAACATGGTGAAATTCCTGCTTGTCTTTTTGCTTTTTGACAGGAAAGCAGGAAATAAGACCCAAATATGGCTTAGTTGTCATAGTACTGACCTATTTGTCCAGTTACCTCATTTGGCTCTGAAATTTAAGCCTGCCTTTGATTGCTTGATTGATCATATAGAGCAATGCATAGCCCTTCAAAGTGATGGGGACCAATGCTTTGATGACAAACAGAAGAACCCAACACACAGCTTTGATAGTGAATTCACATATCAAAGCTTGAGCAAACCAGTAATCCGGTTTTCTGCAGGCAGCATCTCCACAGTAATCTGCAGAAACAGAGCATTTCTTTTGACCAGCATGTCAATATGTCATGTCTTTACCTAGGCATTACAGTACAGAAACTTGCTTTTTCAATTGCAAACGTAAGTTGGGCAGCGGCTCTCTTTTCAACCTTTTCCTTTTGTAATATCATTGTCATATTTGTCATGAGAGTTTCGAAAAATGTCGTTATATTTATGATAAAATCAAATAAAACAAAAAAAGGGAAAGAAACCGCGAGATTTTGAAAATGTCGCCAAAAATGAAAATCTCATGAATTCATAGCGGTTTTTTCCTGAGCTTTCATTTTTTTGAATTTTAAGGCTTTTTTATTATTTTTATTTCTTTTTAATTTTTTAAAAAATGTTGAGATTTTCCCAAGATTTAAGGAGAAGAACAACTTTGTCCCAAGAACAATATTTGTGACAATGATATTATTTATGCCAAAGTACACTACAGGGGTGGAGCCGGAAAATTTTGATTGAGGACAATCAGTTTTAAATTTTAAAATTTTTAAGGGGTACCAATATGTAAACGAGAAAAATTATCCTAAAGTATCAATATAAAAATAAGCATTATTTGTTTGTTTGTACCGGCAATTGCCCAAACAATGCCGACACCTGTATCCGCCCTACTACACCGTCAAAGGGTATCGAGATTTAAGGTTTACAAGGAATTAGAGACTCGAACTGTGTTTGGGTGACACCCTTAGAAAACATACGCGGTTTCGACCGTCACCAGAACATGTTATTTTGCCCCCAAAACGGCGTTTAAAGGTGTCACCCAAACATGTCCCCAAATTTCTCAAGAAAACTGGATCATATTAAGTCTGGTTCTTGAAAATTAACCATGGTTTGATGTCATGCTGAGTTAAATGGCCCGATCCAACATGTGGTTTTAGTTGGGTAGACTTTCAAGTTTCAGCGTGCTTAGTTCATGTTTATCTGAATCATTTAACAAACCGCCAGTTTCAATCAAAGAGCCGAACTACTGACGTAGAAAGCGGCAGCAAAATAGTGTAAAGCTAGAGATTCATGCCTGTAAATTCTCAAGGAGGGGAAGCCAACAAAAGAGGAGATAGGGTTGCAACGTTAGCTTGACTTGTAGTTCCCATATACAACGTATAAACCAAAGAAAAGGTACATATTTCTTTGCGGGCAGATAAATAGAGCATCAATTGCTGACTCTGCATGATCAACTTGCTTTATTTTCTTAAAAGAAAAATTGTGAGGAAGGTACCTATACTTTGAGTAAAATTACAGAAAAACACTTCAGTTTAAAAAAAAAAAAAACTTTCATCTAGCTTCCATTTTTTGTGTGGTGATATCTTATGTAGCAGCTCACGTGTTGAAGCCCCTTGTATGCCACAAGTAGGTGTGAACAATGAGTAGAGATACTCGAACTTAACTCGTTAAAGCTCAGCTTATGAATGAGTTCGAGCTGAGTCATTTGCTTAACGAGTCGAGCTCGAGTTCATGAGTCGACTCGTTTAAATAATCAAGTCGGATTCGAGTTCACTAAACTCGAACTGCTAAAGCTCGACTTGGCTCGAAAATGATGTGTAGCGATTTTTTAAATATCCAATTCGTTTTTTTAATTAAAAAATAGGTATATTGACATTAATTATTTATGTAAATTTTTATAAAAGCTCCTTTAAGTTTGTGGAGTCTTAATCGAGTCGACCTCAATTTATGACAAAATAATAGTCCATATGTTCAAATGAGTTTGTCGAGCCTTAATCAAGTCGAGCACGAGCTCAACATGTAATTACTGAGTCGAGCTAGAACTGCTCGAGCGGGGACTCGACATTTGTGTTGGCCGAACATGTTTTCTTTTCTAACGTTATACTTATGAGAGAAAACCGCATTTCACGCAAAACCTCTGTGACCATCGAGTGTCGTACTTGCTACCATTTACAATTTAAAGGAGTAGCGTACGAAAGTGTAGTAGGAATCTGAAAATGAACATTTGGGTTAACTACGAGTCACTTTACTGACTGTCGTATTACCATCCAACTATACTAAGCTCTTTGAGGTAAACCCCGCAAATACCCACTTGATATCTGATGTCTTCTAAACATTAAAAAAAAAATCAAATATAAAGAAATCTAATATGAACATGATTTTGTTATTCTTTCGGAAGTGCTGTTTTTATAAAGTATTCATTTTCCAACCGGAAAGGCACCCTAGGATGACCCACAGTTGGCTAGGTGGTCGGTTCGGTTGTCCCGAGGAGAAGGGACATCCTGGTGCCAAAGTCGGTGCCTGTGACCCTAGGAAGGAGCCAAAGTAAGTGAATTTTTTTGGGGGGAATTTGAGAAGTAACCAATAATTTCGCACTGTTCCAAGTACGACTATAGCTCTTCATTGATGTTAACTCAATTTAAGCCACTACATAGGCAAGTCTCTAAGACTAGCGGTTGCTTTAATGATGCTAACAATGTTATCAAAATTGATGCAAATCAAATCCTTTTAAATTAATTTGATTAGATAGCTAATTTTGATGGGCTTTAAATTTTAATTTGGTTTCAATTTTTTTATTTTAATAATATATGTATATATATATAATATTTTTTGATATTTTGAAGACCCGCTAGTTGGTGGAGGAATTGATTTTTGTAAGATTTGGCGTCAACGATGACACCATGGTAGAAATTGTTGGCAGTACGATTGAAGGGAGGTGTCTTTTCATATGAAAGAATAACGCTAATCGGAGTCCTCTTAAGTTGCCGTATTTTCCCACATTCACATTCAATGCAATGCTTTCAAATTCAAAGGACTCCCACCTGATGGGATGACCCACATAGGGGTGTCCAAGGTTACACGCATTCTCACACACGGAGAGAAATTCTCGGGTTGGCGTGACAGATGGGGCAGGAGCTCGTAAATTATTGCCGTATCTATTTGAATAGTCGCATTAATTTCATGCATTGCAAAAGTTGAAACATCGATATACAAGTTAAAGCACAGGGGAGGCGTTATCCTGAAGTAACTTTACGTTACTATTGGTTAGATTCATTCGACACTTTAAAACATGTTCTATGAATTGCTTTATTTTTTTAGGCAAATATGTGAAACAAATACAAATTATTACTATTCTCAAACACTCCATAGGGAATGAGATAGAAATGAGGAAATTTCAGTTTTCAGCCCAACAGTAAAATAATGAAATACTCATTCTGCTCACCTGAATTGTATGAGAAGAGGAAATTGAATTCTGCTATGAAAATGACTTGGAACAAGTAACATTCTCTTTTATTAACGTTGGGTCCCCTCCTATTTTGTTACACACATGTTATGTGTTACATTTGGTCAAAAACTTGTTGTTTTCATGACAAAATGATCTTTTGGTAGAGAAGTGACAAACAGATGAAGCCCATAAGTTTGTTTGTTTCATGTATCTTCGCACCAAAATAAGCCACTTTCTAAGAAAACAACAGACGCTTTCAATTAACCGCAGTAACCAGCATAGTAAAGAAACAATCGAGGCCCATGGGCTTGTTAATGTGGATGATTGCATTTCTTTTGGGTCCATGATTGAAGCAAGCATGTTCTAAAGCTCATCTCTCAACTCCAAGAGGTACAACCAGCTTGGCTTTATATGAATTCCGATGACCGGAAAAATTGACATCCTGCCGCCGGTGTAGGTTCACGTTTCCGGCTGTCATACTGTTGAGAGCATGACTAAGAGGAAAATTTGCTATCAGGAACAGATTGATAGGCATCACGCGTGGTCAAGTTGCATCAGACAATGCTCCTAACTTCTAAGACTCTGGCCCAGCAAGATGACTCACACATGACTGCGTGGTCGGCTATATTGTCAAAAATGGAAGGCGCAGCACTACCACTAAAGTCTGTGTGCGCGCATGTGTGTGTCTGTACATGCGTGCATGCTCGCATGCTTGCACACGTACTTGTGTGTGTGTGTGTGCGCTCGCAAGTGTCACCGTTCTAAAGCTGAAGCAGGTGACTTCTTAGAGTGGTCAAGAATTTGGCTCCGGCATCTTCCCCGTGCAAACGAACGGAAAAATGAACTCAAGGATTCCCCAAGTTGCATTCTCCATTGGCATATGCCACACCTAAACCCTACGCCATGGAATTAAACCATCTGGGTGAGCGACAGGATTACGATATGGAATCAAAACCTTCATTGTTGAGATTATTTGCAGAAGAAAATCTATACATCAACTGGACAAGTTTGTTGCTTCTCATGAGAAGGAAACTAAACATTGGTGAGTATAAAATTTTCTGCACTAAGAAAAGCATAAGATCAAAACTAAAACCATAAGCTAAGCAAAAGAAAAGATTGGTATCGCATTGCCATCATATGATATTGTGACAAAATCCTTCAATTTTTTTTCTTTCCAGAATTATCACTTCTTGAAAAGTTGCGAATCCTTATCGTGAAAGAATGGCTTCCTTGCGTACAGCGCCTATTGAACAGTATCATAGGTTGGCAACCCAATCAGTAGGACTACCGATCCGATGGGTTTTTGAACGATTAACCAATCAGTTGAATCTTTCGTGAATCGGCGTTAGCTGCACCTCCGCTAACATCGGTGTTCAGCCTAAATCATGGCCGCTTTGTCTGCGCCTCTTCTTTGTGGGCCGAGGGTCTCTGGGCCCTCCTTACCAAATGGCAAATTTTTACTAAGCAACCTCTGTAGATTCTTTAACTAGGGGACAGATACCTTGAAGAGCGCAAAGCCGCTCCCCCTTTCCTTTTGCTTTTATGGTTCAGGGTTGCTTCCGACATGGATGGGGAGCATTATACTCATCAACTAGAGTGTGCCCACCATTTGTAGTTCAGAGTTCAGAGGATTAGTGCACATGAGGGCCAGACTTTCACCAGCCTGTCAGACGCTACACCCTTGGGGCTTGTAGATTCTTTAATAGGAAGGTTTAGAAGACAGAAAAACTTTAACCTGAGATAGTTAATTTGATAAACATCCAACACCCAGAAGTACAGAGTAATGGATTTGACAGATCTCAATCAACACCAGCCTCTCATCATATAGACCAGACTTCTAACAATAGTAATAATAATGGAAAGAAGAAATTAGAACTCATTCCACTTACTAATTGCACGCTAGAACTTTTTACTGGCAGTGGTCTAACAACCAAAGTCGGGTAAAAATGCCTGGTTTCCACATAGGGTTGGAAGTGACAACCCACCTAAATCATAATGCTTCACCAGCCACAAAATCCAGAGGCGGATATGAGCAGATGCCGAATAAAGACAACTAATGTGATACTGTAATAAGCAAGTCCCTGCCCATGCTATGCTGATTTCTCTTTCAAATGCAAGCACCAAAAGGAATGACTTTATGAATTATTGCAGCTAGTGCCATCTTCTGATTGCCGCTTATGCTTTACAGGATAATATTTGATGAAAAATATCATTTTTCTTACTGGACCAACCATTTATTTCATCCTCATCTCAACAATCCCAATCTTCAATTTGTGAGAAATCCAAAGCAGCCTTCACAGTAAGGTTGCATCTAGAGAGAGGAAGAGAGAGGACGAGTCTAGATTATGTGCTAAGTTGCTAACACGTTTGCGGCTGCCAAGAATGAAAAAGAATCAGAATCTCTTATCTCCACATCCTTCCTGTAAAAGCAAGCGGCCAGGAACCCACCTTTTAGCATCACCACAATCTTTATCTCACATATTTTAAACTACCACCAGCCAGCCAAGATATGATGGCAAGCCTCTGCCTTGGAGGTTCTTCAAAGGAGCCCTATGGCCGTTGCCCCCTGGATCCTGCAATCTTCCCACTCACAGAAAGCCACAGCCTTCCACCAAAGCAGCAGCAGCAGCAGACCATATTAAAAAGGAAGAAGACAGTCGTGCATGCGTGTTCTCTTGCATTTTGTATGGCCACGCTACTGGACAAACGCTAAAGAATAAGACGTCAAAGAGATAACAATGGATGAGATCACCAAATGGGGAAGATAGATTGAGACCAAGCCTAATAGAAAGTGACTCGTGTATTTCAACTTTATTAATCAGAAAAATACACCACAGGGGATGACATAAGCACTTTACTGATTGACTGAACTCGAGGAGAGGCGAGAGAGATGCACAAGGAAGGGAATTGCAGAAACAGAAAAGGGGACGCGGTTGCTTATTATACCTATTACAGCCATGACAACAGACCATTATAGCAAAACAAGGAAGAACCCACAAAATTTAACACAAGAACCAGAATATAAACAATACACAGAGAACGGTGAGAACTTGTGCCCTGACAGTACGAAGGCATTCCCAAACATTAACAACAGCTGCGCATGTGAGGTCATCCATCATCTCTGTAGAAGCAAGGATTCTACAGATGCAATTGTGGCAGGAAGTGACATTAGGTGCTATGATCTAGCTTGCTTGGTATCTGATGGGAGCTGCGTTGATGCCTCCATGGCGTGCTGCGCGTAGAACAGCTGCTGTGCGTGCGGTGTTGGCTCGCCGTAATCGTACGCTAAGTGGGCAGCTGGGTGCAGAGGATGACGATAACCAGCGTACTGCTGTTGGTCAGGAGCATGAATGAATGGGGACGAGGCAAGCGGCATAGCTGCAGAGCTGGCAGCTGTTCTGTACAAATTTCCGGAAAATTCAGGACGTGGAGCAGGGCGAGAGGAGGAAGATGGAGGTGGTGCTGCTGTATATGACAGGGTGGGAGGGTCTTTTCCTTGTGGAGGCAATGGAGCCACCATTGGTTTGTTTGCAGGGTCCGCCATGGCGGACTGGTAGGCCGCCAAATTGAAGGCCTGGTTCTGCCGCATAGCCATGGCTGATGCTTGCGGATGCAGGAAGTACATGGGGATCTGCTGATCAACTTGTTGCTGCTGAGGCTGCTGCTGATGCTGAGGCTGGTGGTGATGAATTTGGTAGAATGAAGGCATGGGTGGTGGGGGGATTGAGGCTGCCGCCGCCGATGCCTGGTGGTGGAGATAGTGATACTCTGGTGGAAGTGCCTGCGGCACAAGGAACCCGTGGTCCGTAGAGTACTGCATCTGTACCCTGTAATTCTGATCAGGAAGCTCTCGTTTGGGTTCGGCAACAGCCG
Source organism: Nymphaea colorata (assembly GCF_008831285.2). Lineage (NCBI taxonomy): Eukaryota > Viridiplantae > Streptophyta > Magnoliopsida > Nymphaeales > Nymphaeaceae > Nymphaea > Nymphaea colorata. Next base: position 3,562,569 of record NC_045139.1, read on the forward strand.
GATGGTTACCTGGAGAGGTCGCCGGAAACCTTCCCGGGTCCTGATAGTACATAGATTTAGGCGGAGGTGGAGGATTGTCCCTGGGAAAGAGCAAAAAACAGCACGATGAACCGCTTCAATACCTTGTGATTCAAAAACTAACAAATTTCAAAGATTTCTTAGCATTTCTAACTACAAAATTTCGGGATTCTCCATGATCTCAGAAACAGAAACCCAAAATCGCCCTTGAAGCGTATAAGCTAGGATCAATCTGAAATCATCCGAATTTGCATCTTATGCTGACAAATGAAAATCTTCAACCTCTAGACATAATCAAATAATACCACAGATTGTTCTTTTTTCCGATCAGCTGAAAACCTGAAATTTTTCTCGTTTTTATGTCGCACCAATTCCACAAGTACGGATTTTCCGACCTTAAACCCTACTTCAGCAGAACCCAACCAAAGAGGTTCATAAACGAATAACTATGTAAAAGAGAAGAGGGATATGAAAACAGAGGCGACTGTACCTGGCCGGGACCTCCGGCTCCGGCGGAGGCTTTACGGCCTCCGGACCCAGCCCCATCTGTCCGAACTGCTCCTCCACGCCGGCAAGACCGGCGGAGATGCCCCTACCAGTCGGATCCTCCGTCCTGACCCTGATCGGCGGCAGGTTCGATACCGAAGGCGCGGACGACGTCGACCCGAACGACGACGATGTCTCCAACTTCGGCGAGTCCGGCACCGACTGCACCTCCGCCTTGGCGGTTTTTCCGGTGACGCTGCCTTCCCCGTTGATGGAATCCTGGCGATCCCAGTCGACGGGGTGGCCGCTGCCGGAGTCGAGGCCGAGGAGGCAATCGACCGAGGTGGCAGAGTCGGAGAAATTGCGGGGGAGTCCGGCAGTACCGTTGAGGGCGTCGACAAACCAGGACTCAGCCTTGGAGTCTTCGAGGAGGGAGCCGAGGCTGGAGGCTGCGTCGGGTTTGGCCGGGAAAAGGAAGAGGCGGAGGCGGGAAGGCCGAGGGGAGGCCTGGCAGCGGTCGTACTCATCGATCATGTTCTCAAGGTCGTCATCGGTGGTGACCGAGATGAGGGAGTCAAGGTCCTCGTTGGGAAGCTGATACTTGAGGGAGAAGCTCCTGCCGGAGAGCAGGAGGCGGGAGAGGCGGGAGGAGAGGTCGGCTAGGGAAGAGTGGCGGTCGACGAGGACGATGCGCGTCTCCCCGCCGACGTAGCAGAGGCACTTATCGTGCGGGCGGGGGACGATCCGGCCGCCGTAGCTGCACATGAGGCGGAGCTTGCCGCCAGCCGTGGGAGGGGCGTCCTCCCAACGGTAGGGCTCCGAGCGAGGAGAGGAGTCTATGGAGTCCGCGTAGACTGCGGGTTCCGGCTCCATTGCCGGAGTGGCCTTTGCCATCCGGTGATGGCGATGGTGGTGGTGGTAGCGCCGGTGGCGGTGGCGATGGTTCTCTGGCCTCTGAGCAGCGTCTACGCAGAGGTCGCGCGCTCTTCCTTTTTATCAGCTGCCGCCCTTCACCATTTCTTCGCTTTAAGCGGAGGCTCACTGTGCGTATGCGTGCACGCACAGTTGCATGTGGGTGAGTAGGCTGAAATTAAAATTTTAAATTATTTATTGGTGAAAAAACTGGATGACCTAGTCGCCCTTTTCCTTGAACGGATAGGCACAATGGGTCGGGTATATTGACCCGAGTCCAAAGTAAATTGGTCTCAGATTAGATCTGAGTTGGAGGTATAAGTACCAGATCCAGATCCAGGTCCATACGTAGCCTAAATAATGAAAAATCACAGCCATAAGAAATTGCGATATAAAGTATATAAAGTCAGTAACAGTCGCAGAATGTTTTAATTTATTAATTTTAAATGCCCTAAAATAAAAATTGAAGTAATAAGGAGCACATGCACATGGTCGAGAATTTAGTTGTAATCTTTTAGACGTACTAACAAAAACAACAACAAAAAATGTTTTAAAATGTTTTTTTTTTCAAAATTTAAGTGGAAAAAGCTGCCGGTATGATTGTTTCACGTTAAATTCATTGTTTCCATATCTAATCATCCTAACGTTGTAGACTCGTAAAGTTCTCATTAAATCAGGTCTACATATTTATTTGACTTTATTACAAAAAAATCTTGGAAATTTTGAGCTCATATTTATGTTTAGATTGTATTAGAAAAAGAATATAAATTAATAGTTAATTTCATAAAGACATACACAGCATAATAGAGGTCATATTTATTGACATTGCAATCTAATGGATCTTATAAAATTTAGCACCAAAATTAAGTTTGGGGCATGTAAATGAGTACGAAATCTAAGCAAATAGTTTGCATTAAAAAAAAACACAGATTTCTAATTCTAAATAATTTTTAGGGAGTTATACGTAATTTTGAGTTGGTTTTTTATTGTTAGATTGGAAAAAGGAGGAGGATGATATTGTAATTGTCCTCGATGGGTACTTCCGTAATTTTCCGTACTAACTTGCTGAGGCGATAGTGATGGTGGTGGGGCCCACTCCAGGTGCTGCTTTCCTTCAGTACAGCTAACATGGCAATAGACGATTTTCTCCTGAAATTACCGTAAAAGTGCCCAAAATATATATATATAACAGTGGAACTGTCATGTATTTAAGTTATATACCTTCTAGTTTTTTCTTTTTTCTCCTTCGACTTTTTGAAGGTTACATATTTTATGTTTGCTAACCATACTACATCCGGTTTATAATTTACTCATAAGGTGTGAAGTCCTTAATTTTTTCAATTTTCTCCTTTAAAAACTCATTCTAAGATTTTTTTTTTTTTTTTTTGTAAAGGGAAGGTTTTGATCTTTGCTAATTGTTTGTGAAGGCACTTTCCATGATATGCGTTAACATGGGAAAATAAGTTTCAATATTTTACCAAATGGATGTTTTGATAATTTTAAAAAGGTAAAATTTTTCCAAGTTCTACTTTTTCCATTAGGTGGCAAACTCCCTCAAGGACCGTCGAGTTAGCTCGAATCGCCTACAAATTTGGCCATGAGTCAAGCTTTGGGCTGATTGGCCTTGACTTGCTCGGAGTCGCTAGATTCTACTATAGTAAATATACAATATGATTATTTCAATACTTGACTGAGTCAATGAATTAACTCGCTGATCTA